>NW_012147189.1:6958312-6967578 GCF_000956105.1 Propithecus coquereli | reverse complement strand
GGCACTCTAGCCTGGGCAACACAGTGAGACTCTGTTTCAAAAAAAAAAGAAAAAAGAAAAAAATACACGGAACAATTCCCTTTGTGAGAAATCCAAAGGCTTCTGCTTGCCAGTCAAAGATAGAGTCAACCTCATTGAAGCTGGTAGAAATATCCATAACACCCTTTCATCTTAGGTCCTCCCCCCAGCTCTACATGATTGGGAGTAAACTCCCAGCTCTTGGCCTCTTCTTGGAGCAGGAAAAAGAAGATGGGACCATCTGTCCAATGTTATGACTTTGGAAGGAGGACTTGCCAAGAAAGAGCCTCTGTCTCACTTGTCTCCTAGTGGCTCAGCATGCTCTAGATACCTGGAGCCTGTTCATAACTAGGAGCTAGGTAGCATGTTTCTGTTTAAGAGGACCCAGAGTACAGCAGTCAGGGGCAAATATAGCTTGGCAGCCTTTTCCTCAGGGTGAAAGAGTGAATTGTGTATCCAATGTTCTCACTTTTCAAAGGGCTGCTAAGAGACAGGTTTCTGTCTCATTTGTCTCAGAGCATGAGTAAAACCTGGCATAGTCTAGATGTTTGGGAGCCTCTGAGAACAAAAAAGAATTGAGTGGCATGCTGCTACTTTAGAGGACCAGCAGTACAGCAGAAAAACATTAAAGGGAGTGAGATATTATGAGTGCTTGGAGAAACAAAGCACAATACAATAAAGCAAAAAATAACAGCAAGTCCTTCTACTTAAGAATATACATGCACAAGTCCAGAGAAAATATATTTATAGAAAAGATTTGAGAGGACTCCAAAATCTTTAGCCATGATGATTGGTGAAGTTCTTGTGCTGTAAAGAGCTAGTCCATAAGACTGGGAGAGATGGCTATTTTTTTCAGATTTGTGGATACCAAGACAAGGTTACAAAGAACGCAAAGAAACAGTAAAAAATGTTTCAAAGGAACAAAATAATATTAAAGATGACCCTAAGGAAATGGAATTGTATAGATTACCTGACAAAAAATGCAAAATCATCATCATAAAGATGCATAACAAGTTTAGAAAAAATGATACATGAACAAAATGAGAATTTCAACAAATAGAATATATAAAAAAGAATAAAACAGAAATTTTGAAACTGAAAAATAAAGTAACTGGACTGAAAAACTCACTGGAGTTGTTCAACAGTAATCTTGATCAACAAAAGAAAGAAACAGCAAATCTGAATACATTTCATTTGAAATTATATACACAGAGAAGAAAAAAACATTAAAAAGAGTGAAGAAAGCCTAAGGGACTTATAAGACTCCATCAAGCTAAACCAATATATGCATGATAAAAGTAACAGAAAGAGAACAGAGACAGAAAGGGTAGAAAGCTTATTTCAAGAAATAATGGCTAAAATCTTCCCAAATCTGGGGCAGGAAATGTAAATCTAGATTCAAGAAGAGCCCAATGATCCTAAGCAAGACAAACTCAAAGAATTCTACACCATGTCAGATAATAATCAATTTGTCAAAAGTGAAAGAGAATTTTGGAAGCAGCAAGATTGAAGTGACTCATCACATACAAGGGAGCTTCTATAACACTATAAGTAGATTTCTCAGCAGAAGTCTGTCAGGGATTGTGATGATCTGTTTGAAGTGCTTAAAGAAAAAAAAATACCTACCAACAAATAATACTATATACATCAAAATTATTTTTTGTAAATGATAAAGAGAAAAGATTTTCCCATAAAAACAAAAGCTAAGGGAATTTACTACTAGACCTACATTACAAGATATGCCAAAGAGAGTCATTCAGATTAAATGAAAAGATGCCAAACATCAAAACAAAAGCATATGAAATTATAAACTCACTTGTAAAGATTACATATATGTACAAACAAATACAGAATGATGTAATACTGAAATGGCGGTGCATAAATCAATTTTAATTCTAGTATACAAGTTAAAAGAAAAAGTATAAAAATAAATATAGTTATAAAAATATATTAATGAATACACAATATAAAAAGGTGCAACTGTGACATCAATAACATACAGTATGAGGGTGAAGAAGAAGTGAAAGTACAGATTTTTGTAAGCAATTGAAGTTAAATTTTCATCAGCTTAAAATATATTGTAATAATTATAAATGTTTTATGTAAGGCCTATGGTAACCACAAAGAAAATATCTATAGAAGATATCTAAACATGAGAAAGAAATGAAAGTATATCGCTATTAAAAAAAAGCAATGAAACATAAAAGAAGACGGTAAGAGAGAAAGAAAAGACAAACGAACTACAAGACAGACTGAAAAAGCATTTAAAAAATGGCAATAATAAGTCCTTTTCTATAAATGATTACTTTTTATGGAAAAATGGATTAACTTCCCAATGAAAAGACATAGAGTGGCTGAATGGATATTTTTTTTTTTTTTAAAGAACCAACTCTATGCTATCTATATGAGATTCCCGTTAGCTTCAGGACACACATAGGTGGAAAGTCAAACAATGGAGAAAAGATATTCCATGCAAATGGTAACAAAAAGAAAGAAGGGGTGGCCATATTTATATCATACAAAATAGACTTTATGCCAAAAACTTAAATGAAAAACAAAGAAGGACATTATATAACAATTAAGGGGTCAATTCACCAGGATGATATGACAATTATACATGTACACAGCATAGGAGAATTTGAATATACAAAGCAAACACAGAACTGAAGGAAAAAATAGACAGGTACACAATAATAGTAGGAGATTTCCATACCTCACTATCAATAATGGATAAAATATCCAGACATAAGATCAATAAGGAAATAGAGGACTTGAACAATATTATAAATCAAATGGACCTAACAGGCATATACAGAACATTCTACCCAATAGCAGTGGAATATATATTCTTCTCAAGCATATACAGAACATTATGCAGAATAGATATGTTAAGTCACAACAAGTCTTAACACAGTGATGAAGATTGAAATCATACCAAGTATCCTTTCCAAATATAATGAAATGACACTAGAAATTAATAGCAGGTAGAAAACTGTAAAATTCACAAATACATGGACATTAAGCAACATATTTTGAACGACAGATGGGTCAAAGAAGAAATCAAAGGGGAATTTAGAAAACAAAACTGAGATAAATGGAAATGAAAACACATTGTATCAAAGCATATGCAATTCAGTACAAGTAGTACTAAGGGAGAAGTTCATAGTGACTAAATGCCTACATTTAGGTAACAGAAAATTCTCAAGAAAACAACTTAACTCTATATCTCAAGGAATTAGAGTAAGAAGAACAAACTAACATCAACGTTAGCAGAAGAAAGGAAATGATAAAGGTTATAGCAGAAATAAAATAAAAAATAGAAACACAATAGAAAAATATCACTAAAACTAACTGAGTTGGTTTTTTGAAAAGATCAAAAAATTTTACAAATCATTAGCCAAAAAGAAATAATTTAAATAAATAAAATCAGTAAGGAAAAAGAGGAGACACTATAAATTATGCTACAGAAATAAAAAGAATAAGAGTCTACTATCAACAATTATATAGCAACAAATTGGATAATCTAGAGGAAATGGAAAAATTCCTAGAAACCTACAACCTACTAAGACAAGATGAAGAAGTAGAAAGTCTGAAGAAATAGAAAGGATGAACAGATTTGTAACTAGCATGAAGATTGAATAAATAATTAAAAACCTCTCAAGAAAATTCAAGGTCTAGATGTCTTCTTTAGTGAATTCTACCAAACATTTTTTTTTTTTTTAATGTCAATCTTTTTTTTTTTTTTTTATTTCAGCAAATTATGGGTGTACATATGTTTAGGTTACGTGTGTTGCCCTTGGTTCCCCCCCCCCACCGAAGTCCGTGTTTTAAATATGTCCATCCTTCGGAGAGTGCGCATTGCCCTCCTTGTGTATGCACATACCCCTCCCCTCCTCCCTCCTCCCGCCGCCCTTCCCGTGGTACAGATGATTAGGTTAGGTGTGTTGCCCTTGGTTCCCCCCCACCGAAGTCCGTGTTTTAAATATGTCCATCCTTCGGAGAGTGCGCATTGCCCTCCTTGTGTATGCACATACCCCTCCCCTCCTCCCTCTTTCCCCCTCCACCCACCACCCTCCCCCTTCCCCAGCATCCAATAGATGTTGTTCTACCAAACATTTAAAGAAGAATTAACAACAATTCTTCTCAATCTTTAAAAAAAAAATTGAAAAGGAGAAAACATTTAAATACTCATTTTATTAGGCTGTCTTCACCTGATGCCAAAGCCAGACAAAGATACTACTAGAAGAAAAACAAAACAAAACAAAACAAAAATTCAGGCCAATATCCCTGATGAATATAGGTGTGAAGAAAATCCTCACAAAATGTTGGCAAACTGAATCCAACAGCACGTTGAAAGGATAATACACCATGGCTGAGTGGTATTTATCCCTGGTATGCAAGGGTGATTCAAAATAACAAAATCAATTAGTGTGATACACCACATTAACAGAGTAGATAAAAATCAGACAAGTATCTCCTTAGATGCAAAGAATGTGTTTGACAAATTTCAACACCTTTTCATGATTAAAATGTTCAACAAAGTAGGAGCAGAACAAAATACCACAACATTATAAAAACCATAGATAAAAGCCCTCAGTTATCATACTCTATGGTGAAAAACGGAAAACTTTTCCTCTAAGATAAGAAATAAGGTAAGGATGTCCACTTTCATCACTTCTATTTGATATGACACTAGAAGTTTTAGAATATTTAGGCAAGAAAAAGAAATAAAAGACACCCAAATTGTAAAACAAGAAATAAAATATTTGTTTGCAGATGACCTGATATTTTATGAAGAAAATGCTAAAGACAAAAAAAGAAACAACTCTGTTAGAACTAATAAATAAATTCAATATTTATTCAAAATCAATATACAAAAAATCAGTTATATTTTTATACACTAAAAAATGAACAAAACAGGGACGAATTTATCTTTTATTAATAAAGAAATGAAAAGCAGAACTAGTCGTACTGGTTAATCATACAACAAAATATTGCTATGAATAAATTAATTTAGAAGGATTTTTAAAATAGGGTACTATTACATGCTCATATTCAACCATGCTATATAATTCACAAAGCCACTGCAAACTTTAGAACATACAAAACTGCATTAAAGTCATTTTCTCTGATATATTTATTAAAAACCATATGCTCTATTTCACAAGGTAATAAAAATAATTATGCTAAGGTTTCTTATTAAAATGGTCAACAGATACGACAGATATTGTATTTTTTCATTATCCCCCTCTCCATTTCCAAAACTGTACTATTAAAATGTTTTTATTCAGCAGAAAAAGAGCTCCATCAGTAGAGAATGCTCGTCAAACAAATGTTGATAAATACAGAATAAGAGGAAGTGATGATATGGAGGATAGATTTTTTAATGTATCCCTCTTGTGATTTGTTCTGATATATGTACCATCTATCCAAAATTTCCTGCAAGGCCCATCAACCTGCTTTTTCTCTTATGGCTTGTGAAGTAGCACTCACAGAAAAAACTCATCACCTTTTTCTTCTCCCCCAGCTCTTGGATAATTTCTCTACACTTTCACTGCCTTGGAATTGTACTTCCCCAAAAAAGCATCAGCACTTCAATTTTATCTCATGCTAATTTTCTAGGGGAAAAAACTAACTCAGTTGGTACCAGAATTGCATGACTCTTTTTGATAATGCTAAGGGCTTGGGGGGAAAAAAGAAGTAGACTATAAATTCTTACCTTAACACATGATCTGAAAAGCAAAGGGCTTCAATAGAAATTTTAAATAGATTCTTATCTCATAGCTGCAGGGAAGAATGTATTGAAAATCAGGCCCCAAATCTGGTTTTGAGTGTGAATAAATTGCATAAAAAACTAAATGCTCACCGTAAGATATTACTGTATCAACGTCAGGGTCTTGCTGGAAAATAGGGAAACCCGAAACTGGTTATGAGGATGTTTGGAGGCTATGGTAAATTGACACCATTTCTTCCTTCAATGTTACGAAAAATTCACCAGTGAAAAAAATTTAGTAGTTAAGATGCTAATATCAACTCCAGATCAAGCACTAAGAAAATAGCTCAAAAATTATGGCAGAAATGAAGTTAACATAGTACATTAGAAAAGATTTCTCTAACATAAGATAGTAATGGAGGAATGAGAGAAAAAGGCATAAACATATAGAAAATAAATAGCAAAATTGCAAACATAAATTCTACTTTCTCAGTAATTTCATTAAACTTATTTATTTATTTTTAATTGAAAAATTAAAAATTGTATATATTTATCATGTACATGTTCTTTTAAAACATATATACATTGTGGAAGAGCTTAATTGACCTAACCAACATGTATTACCTCACACACTTTTATTCAGTAAATTTAAATTGAAATACCACGCAAAGGTACTGATTTGCAGAATAGATTTTTTAAAATGATCTAAATATATGCTGTCTATAAAAGATATGCCTTAGGATCAGAGACACAAATAGGTTGAAAGCAAAAGGATGAAAAATTGTACTTTTCAAACTAACAAAATACTATAATAGTATCATACAAAATGGATTTAAGACAAAAAATTAGTCTTAGAGATAAAGAAGAATATTTTGTAGTGATAAGCAGATCAATTCATCAGGAAGACACAATAATTATAAATATATATACACCCAACAAAAGGCAATTGAAGAGAAAAATAGACAGTAAATAGTTGGAGATTACAATACCTCACTTCTAAGAGTAGAGAGAACAACTTGGTAGAAGATCAAGATGGAAATAAAAGATGGAAATGACATAAAAAACCAACTAGAACTGACAGTTATCTATAGACTATTCCTCTTACGAACAGTGGAAAGCACATTCCAATCAAATATTTACGTATCATTCTTAAGGACAGGACATAGGTTAGGCCATGAAAACAAATACATTTTAAAGTATTGAAATCATATAAAGTACATTTCTGATAAAAATGGTTTGTAATTAGAAATCAATAATAGAATAAAATTTAAGAAATATACAATATATGGAAATTAAAAGATTACTCCTAAATAATCAATGGATCAATGAAATAATCACAAGGAAAATTAGAAAACACATGAAATGATTGAAATTGTGCACACAAAAAAGACAAAACCTGTGGTACGTAAGTAAAATAGAGCTTAGAAAGAAATTTATATCTGTAGACACATATTTAAAAAGGAAAAAGATCCCAAATCATGAATACATTTCCATCCTAAGAAACTAGAAAAAGAAAAGCAAACTAATCCAACAGAAAGAAAAAATATCTTTTAAAGCAGAAAACAATGAGATAGAGAAAAGAAAAACAATAGAGAAAATCAACAAAACCAAAAGTCGATTCTTTGAAAATATTAACAAAATCAGCAAATGTTTAGATAGACTGAAAAAAAGAAAGAATTCAAATTACTAAAATCAGAAAAGAAAGAGGGAGCATAATTAGCAATTGCAATAATAAAAGGGTCTATAAGGAAATACTATGAAGAGTTACATGCCGGCAAATTAAAAAGCCTAAATAAAATGAACAAAAATCCTAGAGACACAGCTTACTGAAATTAACTCATAAATAAATAGAAAATTAGAATAGACCTGTAACAAGCAAAGAGTAAAGAGATTCTGTTTGTAATCAAAAATATTTCTGACAAAAATTTAAAAAAACAGGGACAGATGGCTTTACTGGTGAATTATTTAAATATTTAAATATGAATTAATACCAATCTTTTACAAACTCTTTCAAAAAGTAGAAGAGAAGGTAATACTTCACAACTCATTCTATGCAGTCACTATTAACCAGATACCAAAGCCTGACCAAGACAGCAAAGGAAAAAAAAGACAACAGACCAATACAGACTAATGCATATAGATATAGAAATTCTGAACAAAGCAAACTGAATGTTGGCAACATATAAAAAAGAATTATACATCATGACAAAGTGGGGTTTATCCCAAGAATTCAAGTTTGGTTCAACATACAAAATTCAACAATGTAATATACCACATTAGTATTAATAGAATAAAGAACACATCCCACATAATCATCTGAATAGATACAGAAAAAACATTCGACACACTCCAATATCCTATCATAATAAAAACACTTGCCAAGCTAGGAATAGCAAAAAATTCTCCAACCTAATAAAGAACAACTATAAAAAAAAATCACAACTATCATTATACTAAGTGGTAAAATACTAAAGGCTTTTGCTCTGAAATCAAGAACAAGACAAATATTTTTGTCCTCACTACTTTATTTAACATTATATTGGAGGTTCTAGTCTGGGAAATTTGACCAAGTAAAGAAATAAAAGCCAACTATATTAGAGAAAAAGAAATATTTTCATCTCTGTTACAGATGTTATAATCTTATATATAAGAAAATCTCAAGTAATGCTCAAACAACTTTTAAAGCTAATAAGTTCAGCGAGGTTTCAGGATACAAGATCATTATGCAAAAATGTATTTGTATACACTAGCAATGAACAATACAAAAATTACATTAACAAAACAGTTCCATTTCTAATACTATCAAAAATAAAATGCTTATGTGTAAATTTTATAAAAGAAGTGCAAAACTTGCATTCTGAAAACTGTAAAATATCATTGAAAGAAATTAAAGAAGACACAAATAAATAAAAAGACATCCCATTCCTACGTTCATGGATTGGAAGACTTGTAAAGTTGACAATACTCCAAAAATTCATCTATGTATTTAACAAAATCTTGGAAATCCCAAATGGAATTTTCTTTTTGCAGAAATTGACATATTGATGCTAAAATTCACATGGAAATGAAAGGGATCCAGAACAACCAAAGCAATCTTGAAAAAAAACAGAAAGTTTGAAGACTCCTACTTCCAAATTCAAAACTTACTATAAAATAACTGTTATCAAGACTGCATAGTGATCAATATATAGATCAATACAATAGAAATGAGAATACAGTAATAAACCCGTACATTTATGGTCAATTAAATTTTAACAAGGGTGCCAAGACAATTTAATGAGAAAGAATAGTTTTTTTTGACATATAGTGCTGAAGACAACAGGATATCTACATGCAAAAGAAGGAACTTGTAATCCTTCCTCACATCATATATAAAAATGAACTCAATATACTTCGAAGAACTAAACGTTAGTATTGAAACTATAAAACTCTTAGAAGAAAACATCAGTGTAAATCTTCATGATACTGGATCCAGAAATGGGTTGTTAGAGATGACACCAAAAGCAGAAGAAACCAAAAAAAAAAAAAAAAAAAA
>NW_012147189.1:6951306-6957902 GCF_000956105.1 Propithecus coquereli | reverse complement strand
AACCCACAAAATCAGAAAAAGGGACAAAATATTTGTAAGTCACATATCTCCTAAGAGGCCAGTATCCAGAATATATAAAGAACTATTAGCTAGAACTCAACGGTAAAAAGTTAAATAACTCTATTCAAAATGAGCAGAAGATTTAAATAGAAATTTTTCTAAAGAAGATGTACAAAGGGACAATATATTCCACATAATTAGTCATTAGGAAAATGCAAATTAAAGCCAAAGTGAGATAACCACTTCACATATACTAGGAGGTTTATAATCAAAAGGACAGAAAATAATAAGTGTTAGCAAAGATTTGGAGAAATATGAGCCCTCATACCTTGCTGGTCAGAGTGTCAAATAGTGCAGCCACTTTGAAAAACAGTTTGGCAGTTTCTCAAAACCTAAAGTTACTATATGACCCAAGAATTATACATCTGCGTATATATCCAAGAGAATTGAAAACACAGGTCCTCACACAAACTTGTTTGAATGTTTGCAGAAGCACTATTCTTAAAAGCCAAAAAGTAGAAATGATCCAGATATCCATCAGCTGAGAAGGGATAAATAAAAGGTGTCATATCCATACAATAGAATATTATTCAGTCAAGAGGTAAAAAAAAAAGGAATAAAGTACTGATTCATGCTACAAGAATAAACCTTCAAAATATTATGCTATGTGAAAAAGCCAGACAGAAAAGTAGCCTATTCCACGATTTTTTAAATATGAAATGTTCATAAAAGGCAAACACATAGATACAGAAAGTAGATTATTGGTTCTAAGGGCTAGTAGGATGGGAGTGACTGCTAATAAGTACAAGATTTCTTTATGAGGTGATAAAAATATCCTGGAATTTGATAGTTGTGACAACTATACCACTCTGTGAACGTACTAAAGCAAACACTGAATTCTGTACTTCAAAAAGGTGACTATTTTAGTATGTGACTTACATCTCAAATTAAAAACAAACTAGAGTGCTCACATGGCAGTAACATTCTCCAGGGATTAGCAGCATTGGGGGGTAAACCCACAACTAAAGAACATGGGGAGCATTGTAGAGGGGAATGGCATGCCTCTAACCCTCGCTTGGGTGAGGCAAAGACATAAAATGTAACCATAAAATGTAATCTCATAATACCATGAAATAAAAAAAAAGAAAAAACAAACAAACAAACAAAAAGCCAACACAGCAGCCATTGGAGCTATTATTAAAGACTTCAAGAATGATGCTTTGGCGATTTTGGAGAGAATGTACCTAATCATCCAATTACTGAAGCTCTGGACCATTTTGAAGTTAACCCAACAGGGAAAGTAAATAATGCCCAGCTGGAGGAAAATCTGTAAATTAAAATCACTCACTTCTCTTTGCTAAACTAGCTGAGTCATTCCTGAATGAGAAAGGATTTGATCCTCTTCCGCTAATCTATATAGCTGTGTTTGGCGTTGATATATGGAAATATTTAATAAAACAAAATAACCATACACTAAATGCTGAACAACAAGAGTTGGATAAAATGACCTCATAGCCTTGAAGTTAAGGCAGATCTTGTTTAAAACATGAGCACTCTATTCCTTTGCGCACTTATTTCTGTGTTTATGTCACCCCTCTCCAACTTACAGCACAGACAGTCACCAAGTAAGTGGAGTTGAAGCGGGTGTGCACTTAGGATTGAGGAGTTTCGGTAACAGAATCTATCTCACATTCCCAGAATAAAAGATAAATGAATCTGGTGATAATCACTTTTTAGATGTTTCGTGATGGCTATGCTGATGTGGATAGAGCATAAGACAATTAGGGAAAAGACTTACCATGAGTTCTGGGGATGTGAAACAAAATTCCAGTCTTTAGGAGCACTTGAAAGCTGATGTGTACAAAATGATCTCCAAAATAAATGAAGTCCTGGTCCAGGAAGCGAGGCAATGACTCAGAGATGGGAAGTCAAGAGGGTGAAACAGCTACTTGAATCTGAATGCAAGGTCAAAACGAGGCCAGTATTAAATCTGATTCTCCTAAGTTACTAGTGTCAAGCCACATGAGGAATTACATCTTATTCACTCCTTGTCATTTTTGCATCGAGTGAGAGGCTTGGCACATAGCGGGCACTCAATAAATATTTATTGAATAAATGAAAGAATGAATGAAATGACCTCAGCTGTGATAGTTAGAGGGACACAGGGGCAAAAAGCTAAGTCAACCGTGATACTTGACTATCTTTGTGCATCCAGGCCTTTTAATGACATTAATAGCTTTCATGAGGTCAATAAACATAGTGTGTAAAATTATTCCTTAATTTCTGCAATTTACTACCAAGAATCAAGTCGTTCAATTACCCTTCAATGTGGCCTCAGGCTTCGCTGTAATTCTAGAAGTATAGTTAACAAGGAACTTCCAAAGCTAATGTAAGCAATCTGGCCAGGATTCCTTCTTCAATGGAGTATTCTAAATACTGTTTACCTCCATGCATAGGCTATTAAAAGACTGGAATCAAAAAAAGCATTTGATTTGCAACACTGAAATTCATCCTATTGTGTTATGTCAAATTTCTTACATTTTCAAAATCATAGCAATTGTCAATTGCCACATATTTACTTGGGTGTTTATTGAAGTAGTTTATTATATTGATGATGTCATCTGTATTCTGAAATCATAAGATCCATAGATGCTTCCTTAGTTACGGCAGCTATCTAGAAAGGATAAGATGATCTGTGTAGTCTTGGACTACAGTTTGCAGTTAATTAAGGTTTTATTATCACAACACAAGCTGCTTAGCATGTGTGTTTCCATTTGAATCTCAAGGGTCCAGGACATTCCTGGTAAGGCACTCCTTGATATTCTGACCCAACTTCTTTGCTTAATTGGTTATACTGACATGAGTAAATCCATGGTAGTTGTGGCTTCTGAGAAAATGACATCCTGGTGTCCATGTGCTATGTAATACCCATAATAAACAGGAGATAATAAAGTTGTGATTACTATCGTTCTCAGTAAGAATTTATTCCTCTAATAAAACGTTTAAAGACCAAGAAATTAAATAATTCTTTTTGACATATTAGAATTATTCCTACATTGAAAATTCAACAAATTTGTGCTAATTGTCTACTAAGTGGTAGGCACTTAGAGGCTTATATAGCAAAGGAGAAACAGTGAACATATTATTCAAAATGGTATATTTTCAATAATGTTTAAGATCTATTGAACATCGTGGATGTTAGGAACATGATGAAAAAAGATTTTGGAAGACACCTTGTGTAAGAAAAACCGAGATTTTATTATGTGTTATAGCAGTGAAATTTTATGTAATCAAAGATTTTTTAATACTTTCTTTTTTAATGTTTTATTCCCTGATGAACCAACAGTGCTTCTCTCCCAGTCCTCTCCTAGGCTTGCTTCTCTTTGTATTAGAATCTGGGTGATAGCTTTTAAGAGGTTTTCCTAAATCCCTTCTCAAAAGTAAGGACAATAAATACTGAAATAACTTTTTATGACATAGCGTGCAGACTGCGGTATAGTCATAGCATAATCTGTTACCAGGGCTTTAATCGAGTTTTCTTTCTACATTATCTGTCCATTAACAAATTCAGAATCCCTCAGAACAGAAATCATTCAAATAACTCAAAGGCAGTTTATGAGTAGGTGTATTTTATATAATAAATGTATAGAGCCATGAATATAGTACAAACCAATAAAAATTTTGAATAAACAAATAGTTTACCACTTAAAGGAAGCTTTCAGTGAATCCTCTTGCAGAGATAAAAATCGCTGACATTTAATCATATGTGTAAATATAGATTTTCTTATATTAGGTTTGCTTAATATGATTTGTTTTCACAACTCACAAGTTCTCCAAACTTTTGAATCTGTATTTACTGTTACTTTTATAGAACAAAGCAGCAAGATACAGGTGAAAGAGCAGTGGGCCGAGAGTCAGGATTGTAGATTTGTGTGAATTTGAGCATGTCTTTTATTTCTCTGGACCTAGTTCAAATGAATTGTATTAGATGAATGTTTAATTCCTTCCAATTCTAAAATGTGATGATATGTCATGATGCAATGGTTATTTCCTTTATGGTAAAAGCTTTTATTCAGTACCTACAGCACAAACATAGAATTGACTAAAAGTAATCATCTGGTGCTTTTCTTCTTGATGTGATGTAAGATATTCTTAGGACACATTTTTAGTCTCTGTCATATGCATAATTTTAAATAGAGTTTTTCTGACTATTCAGATATTCAAAGGCCTTCAGTTATTTGAGGGCTGTATGGTTCTACCTGGACTGCAAGAGAGTGACCAATATTCTGGTCTGCTCTTCTGAGGATTTTACAATGAAACTAAGCTTATTTTCTCTTATATCATTAAAATGGATTGTAAGACCAAAGTTTAACTTCAAAGGTGACTGTATTCTCTTTTAAACAGAAAGCAGTATTTTATTCTAATTGTTGGGACACTCATCACGTTTGCTATTCCTATTGATTTTTAGATCATTACCATTGAATAATCTTTCCAATAATGATCCAACAGAAGATGAAGGCCAAACATAAAATCTGAAAGTTGAAAGCAATGGGGACGTCACAGCATTCACTCAGATGTAGAATTATATCCACTGACAATTTTAAGAACATTTATATGAGAAAGTTTCTTAAGACTTCCTAACAGACCAATTATGTGAGAAGATATTGCAAAAAGCAACTCAATAAGGCTCAGGATGATTACCTCATCTGTATCAATGGGAGCTAGAATCATATTAGAGGACATGGTGCTAGAATCATGTTACTGAAAGAAATCGTATAGTCTTTTCCCCCTACCCCAAATATGGCCATAATTTATCATTTATCACAAATGAGTATCATTTTTCTCCAAAATGGTTAAGCATTTAAAGTTTGATAATTGCACTATTTGCCAGTGTTTACATTTCTGTCTTTTCCACAGTGTATGAAAGTGTTTGCTGCACCCATAATTCCCACCACGCTCTCTCTACTTAAAAATTTCTACTGTCTCCATGTCCCTCACAAATACCTAGTTATCATACTCCTCTGCTCTCACTTTCAAACAAAATTGTACACTCTTCTCCTTCTCCCTCTTTCTTTCCATTTGGGAGAAGTAAAACTACAGTATTTGTAGTACCTCACTGCCCTCGTATAGTACCTGCTTGCCGTTTCAAAACGTAAACCTCTCAATCCAGAGAAGGAATTGTCTGTCTTAGCATCCTAAGCTTAGCTCAACAGCTAGCACCTGGCGGGCACTCAACCAATGTCTGTGAATATCTTTATTCTATAAATGGGAAAACTGAGGCCCAGAGAGAAGTCAAGTAGCTTGTCTGAAGCAACTCAGCTTATTTGCTGGCAGAACGGTGAGTGTCCACTCTAGTAAGTCTATTGATCTTTCCAAAGAACCACATTACATAAGGAAAAGCAGTTGGTCTATATACATCCCAGTTGTTTCAATTATTTGTCTTCTATCTACTCTAAACAATATTCTGAACATATTTGCTGCTTGAACTCCTGAAAACCCAAACTTTTACCCATCTGTGAATGTACCACCTTTGCCCTTACTCCATGCTCTGCTTATTGGGCACATTTTGGAGTCTTGCCTATGCTCTCAGAGCTAAGGAATTTCCTCATTCTAATTGCCTGAGTGTGTCTGCATGATGATCATTAGCCACATAATCCCAAAGCAGCCAGAAAGCAAAATTTCACTTATCACGTATTTTATCTTTATTGATACACAGTGTGATTATACCTCTGAAGAGTTAATGCTCCAGAAAAATTAGGAATGTTCATATGAGATCCATGGGCCATTTCAGATGATAAAAAAAGTACCACTTTATGGAATTCGAACCAGTCCATTAACTTTGCATTGCATAAAACTATCAGGTTAGGATTTTTAATTGAACGGGCTTGAACTTTCTTAGTGGCTATTTCTTCCTTTCTATATTAAAATTTCACCCTTATTGCCGCTGGGTATACAAACAAGCATATACATATACAAACACTCCACTTAATTAAAACCAGAAACCCCATTCACTTAATTAGTTAGTGTGAATAAAGCACCCTTTGGAAAAGATGCTACCAACTTTTGCCACTTTAGAAAAGCAATTTAACAAATATTAGTGACTCTCTGACTCTCTTTGGATCTCTATAAATTGTGCTCAGAAACGTGCCAAAATTTACATGCGCACACACTTCAGATGTCTCAACAGGACTTTAAAATAAATTCAGAGCATATATAATCAGAAACCTTTTGCCATTTTTAGCAAAATTAAAACTACAAAGAAAATCTCCTGATTTTCTCTGTAGTTTAATAATAAAATCTGTTGGGTACTGAACATAAAGCATTCTTCTAAAATGCTTCACATGAACTATCTTGTGCCAGTGCTTACAAGAGCATTATAAGAGAGTGCTATTATGCCTCCACACACAGATGAGGAAACTGAGGCACAAATACATTACATAACTTGGCCAAGTTTTCATCAATAAAAAATAGTAGATCTTGGATTAGAATCCAGGAAATTGACTCCAAAGTTTACTCATTTAATCACTGAACTATATAACCCTGTTAATCAAAACAGGTTTAAACTTTGTATTTTATTTAAAAATAATATTTGCCAA
>NW_012147189.1:6949013-6949984 GCF_000956105.1 Propithecus coquereli | reverse complement strand
AAGTTCTGGGGATCTGATGTACAGCATGGATCAACTCAATAGATGCAGAAAAAACATTCAACAAAATCCATCACCGTTTCATGATAAAAACCCTCAACCAACTAGGCATAGAAGAAACATATCTCAAAACTATAACCACAAAGCAGCCAACATCATACTGAATGGGGAACAGTTCAAAGCATTCCCCCTAAGAACTGGAACAAGATAAGGGTGCCCACTGCTACCACTTCTCCTCAACGTAGTACTGGAAGTCCTAAAAAAGAGGAAACAGGAAAGAGAAGGAAATAAAGGATATCCAAATCAGGAGGTCAAACATTTGTCTTTTGCTTATGATATGATATTATCTAGAAAACCCCAAATATTCCAACCAAGAGACTCCTGGAATTGATAAATAAATTCAGCAAAGTCTCAGGATACAAAATCAAGGTGCACAAATCAGTAGCATTTCTATACACCAATAACAGTCCAATTGTTATTGGTGACAGTCTAATCAGAGACTCAATACCATTCACAATAGCTATAAAGAAAATAAAACACCTAGAAATATACTTAACCAAGGAGGTGAAAGATATCTCTAAGGAGAACTATGAAACACTGAGGACAGAAATCACAGATGACACAAACAAATGCAAAAACATATCATGCTCATGGATTGGTAGAATCAACATTTTTTAAATGTTCATAATACCAGATTTACAGATTCAATGCAATTTCCATCAAAATACCAATGCCATATTTCACAGATCTAGAAAAAAATAGTTCTACACTTCATTTGGAACCAGAAAAGAGCCCAAATAGCCAAAGCAATCTTAAGCAAAAAGAACAAAGCTGGAGGCATCACATTACCAGACTTCAAACTATACTATAAGGTTATTGTAAGCAAAACAGCATGGTATTGGCACAAACACAGAGACATAGAACAATGGAACAGAATGGAGAACCCAGATATAAAACCATCCACATACAGCCAA
>NW_012147189.1:6947409-6948778 GCF_000956105.1 Propithecus coquereli | reverse complement strand
AAACTTTGTATTTTATTTAAAAATAATATTTGCCAAGCTATTCTCAGATATCTGTGAACATTATAGGTGTCTGTCACTGTTCAAAACTGAACCTTCTTGGGATTTATAACTCTATTGGATGTTGTATAACACATCTAAAATAAATGTTTGGTCTGTTGTGCATTGATTTAGACAGGCTCATCTATAGTAAGGTAAACCTCTCTAAAACTACTAAACTATCTCTCTAATTGCTCATTATTTTGCCTGATTTTAATGTCTCAATTATTTTTTATTCCCTCAATATTTTAATACTATCACAGTTTAGGAAGATTCCCTAAATTATTAGAAAATTAGTAGACAAGATATCTGAGTCAACCAGATAGTTTGAAGCTTTAGTATGAACTAAAGCTACATAACAAATTTGTTAGAAACACTCTTAGGGATTTATAAACTACTTTATCACTCAGGGCTTAAGGTGGATGATGATATAATACTCTAGCCCATCATGGATTAGAAACTAAAATCAGAAATAAATGGATGTGTAAAGTAGAAGGGACCATTTATCATTAAAGAAGAAAGTTTGGACATGCAAAAAATCACATGTATTTGTGTTATTGCAATGTTTAATGTTAATGTTCAAAATAAGGACATGCTATCAATAAAGGGCTAAAACATATTCAATTTCAGTAGTTTGTGAAATTAGAAAAAATATATATTATAAAATGACTTATGAAAAAGAAAAGAAATAACAAGTGTTGGTGCCCTAGATAAAAGGGAACGAACTCTTGCACACTGTTGGTGGGAATATAAATTGGTATAACCATTATGGAAAACGATAAGAAGGTCCCACAAAAAACTTAAAATGCAATGATCATATATTTCAGCAGCCTCACTTCTAGGTGTATATTAAAAGGATGTGAAATTAATATCTCAAAGAGATACATGCAACCTCATTATCATTGAAACATTATTCACAAGATGTGGAATCAACATCAATCTCTATTATCAGATGAATAGATGAGGAAACTATGAAACATATATAAAATGGAATATCATTTTACAACCAAGAAGAGGGAAATTCTGCCATTTTTGACAATGTGGATGAACCTGGAGAACATTATATTCAGTGAAATAATCCAGACACAGAAAGACAAATACTGTATGATCTTCCCTATGTGTGGAATCTAGAGTCAAACTCACAGAAGCAAAGAGTAGAATGGTCATAGCCAGAGGAGTGGAAGATGGAGTTGGGAGAAATGGGAAAATGTTTGTCAGAGGCATAAACTTTCAGTTATAAGATGAAAAAGTTCTGGGGATCTGATGTACAGCATGGATCAACTCAATAGATGCAGAAAAAACATTCAACAAAATCCATCACCGTTTCATGATA
>NW_012147189.1:6943509-6946029 GCF_000956105.1 Propithecus coquereli | reverse complement strand
ACATGAACACAAGTTTTTCAAAAGAAGATAGACAAATGGCCAACAAATACATGAATAAATACCCAATGTCACTAATCATCAGGGAAATGCAAATTAAAACCACAATGAAATATTACCTTACTCCTGTCAAAAATGCCTTTTATTAAAAAGTCCAAAAACAATAGATGCTGGCATGGATGCAGAGAGAAAGGAATGTTCACACAGTGTTGGTGGAACTGCAAATTGGTACAACTTCTATGGAAAACAGTATGGAGATTCCTCAAAGAATTAAAAGTGGACCTATCATTCAATCCAGTAATCCCATTACTGTGTATCTAGCCAAAGGAAAAGAAGTCATTTTATCAAAAAGACACCTACACTAGAATGTTTATTGTAGTGCAATTCACAATTTCAAAAATGTGGAACAAAGCCAAGTGTCCATCAATTCATGAGTGGAGTAAAAAAATGTAGTGTATCTATACCATGGAGTACTACTCAACCATAAAAAGGAAGAGTTAATTCCCTTTGCAGCAATTTGGATGGAACTGGAGACCATTATCCTAAGTGAATTATCTAAAGAATAGAAATGCAAACAACACATGTACTCTCCAACAAATTGGAACTAACCAAGGACACACATGTGCACAGATGGAAATAAAAGTCGTTGGTAATGAAGCAGGGGGAGGAGGAGTAGGAGAGGGGCAAAACCTACCTAATGAGTACAGTGAACACTATTTGGGTGGTTAGCAGACTTACAGTCCTGACTCAAGCATCACAAAAGCCATCCATGTAATGAAAACGTTTGTCCCCCGTAATATTTTGAAATAAAATTTTAAAAATGGTACTGCATAATGACAGATGTGTTAATTAATTTTATTGTGCTAATCATTATACAATATATATGTATATCAAATCATTACACTGTACACCTTTAATGTAGTCAATCTTTGTCAATTAAATATTTTAAGATAAGAACAGAAAAATAAATAAATATTTTAACTATGAGCAGGAAATTATTTGTAAAAACTGCATACATACATGACATATATCATTGTTTGAAATTGATATTGTGTAGATTAGGCATTACTATAATTTCCTTTGGCCAGATAAATTGCTACTTGCTTCTGTGTTCTGTATTGATTGCAAAGAAGATTTTATAGAGATGGCACTGTTCCTTTCAATTCCTTTTATTTTCCTCAGAAACTGTAGAATAATTCACTGTATATTAGCACAGCTAAGTTTTTTTGTCCTTGTTTGACATTACCATGATTTCTATTTACTCTGTCCATCAGACAAATATGAATCATTCCCACCTGTAAGCTGTTTACTTGGAGGAGCTCTTTTTTTTTTTTTTCACTTATTAAATGCCATGTTCTCTTTTGCTCATTTGTCTTCCAGTTTTGATTACTCTGTTAATTCCAGGATCTCTTCAGGGATTCTGTCAAAAACGTTAGGAGTAGAATTGAAAAAAATTTAATGGATAAGAATTAAGTGTCTACTGTGATAAAATTTTCTGGGCATTGTTGGGGATTTACATATTGAGGTAATATAGATACTAGGAATATATAAAAGCAGTGCAAGCAAACAGGAACGACATCATTTCCCTCTATAGCTGACTAATTTCCGTTGGATAGGAACCTGATTCTATTAATATCAAAGACAGGATTAAAGTAAGCATTCAATCTTTGGAAATAGACAAGTCATTACATTAATTTACAGCCTGTTATTAAAATATAGGCACATTATTAAATATTTCAGGTCAATTTTACAGCTAATGAGGAAATGCTATAAAAGTAGGAGGAGGTTTCCTAAATGTCTGGGTAATACATATATAGAAAAGACAGAAAAACAAAAGGCAAGGAAATAATGAAAGGCAACATGAAGAGTAAAGGAAATCAAGTAAGGAAATTGAGTGGAAAAATCTATGATAAGAGTAGAAGTGAATACAACGAATCAAAGAAAATGAGAATGGAGAGGAGATATTATCTTTAGGAAAACGTAAATTCTGAGATATTCATTTCGACTATTTGGGTTGGATTTCCACTAAATAACCTTGAATATTTTAATATTTCAGATATAATAAGGTCAGGGAAATAGTGAACCTATCTTAATTTTTGTCTGTTTTAAAAATTTATATTAACAAACAAGCATAATTTAGGCATATATTAACGTGGTTTTCTTCTATTCATTTTTGAATTTTAATTTACAATGTGGAGCTGCAATGCCTACGCAGAGAGAGATGAAGCTGACAGGTTTTCTATTAATTTGAACAGGGAAGTTTATTAATATCATATAACTACACATCTATTCATTTTTGAATTTTGTTTTACAATGTGGAGCTGCAATGCCTACGCAGAGAGAGATGAAGCTGACAGGTTTTCTATTAATTTGAACAGGGAACTATAATTTTGGAAGTGTAAATGTAAATTTTATATCTAGGTCAAGCAATTCAAACACTAAGTAGAACAGTGGAAGAAAAGTAGCAGGGCAAAATACAATCTCAACAGTTAAATTTCAGTGATGTAAAAAATCCCCACTTCT
>NW_012147189.1:6940818-6943244 GCF_000956105.1 Propithecus coquereli | reverse complement strand
TTTAGCTTTCATCCATCATATGTTCTCGTGCATTATTTGAATTTTTAATTGTGCAAAGGGGAAAGAGATGCAAGGTGCAAGGAATCCTTTCTGCTGAAGTATGTCAGCAGCAGTATGGCACTGTGTTTAGTGACCACTCGATTTGCAGACTTTTCCCTAGTAATGGTAGCAGCTTCCTGATTGTGGCATAATTCTAAAGTAACTAACTTGAAGCTTTTGAGCCACGGTGCTGAATCCTGCAGTGTGCCTGGAGACCTAGAGTAGCTCCTGGAATTTTGTTCTGAAGCCTGCTCTTTCAATGACATTTTTAGCCATTAAATATCCAGTAATTAATCATTTTCTTTGTGGGTTTGGAAAATTTGTTTGTCTTGTCTATTTAAAAAAAGCCTAACCAATAAACTATATAAAAAAGAAAGAGTTAATACGTATCCTTTGACAACCAAAGTAGGACTTCCAAGTTCATAGCAAAATAATGGGCTTCAAAGCCAAACCAAGCTTTCCAAAGAGAGAAAATAATATTCAAATACCTTTCTAATGTTACGAACAGCAGACTAGACCACTTCCTGATAGAAAGAAGAAAGACTGGATGTTGAAGAAGGGAAGAATTCAATGTCTACTACCAGCCTTGATGGCACAAGAAAAGTAATCCAGGTGAGAAATACAGAGATTGAAACTTACGTGTTTGATCTCCTCTCTCCACGTTGGGTCCCGGAGAAGTAAGTCAGTCATGAAATGTCAAGGTGAGGCTTAGTCACACTTCACATTTGGGATTCTTCAAGGAGAGTCACTTGAAGGTTGTCCTGTAACAGGACCTTGGAAGTGGCCATGTCAAAGGGAGTCTCAATGAAAACACTAAGGAAACTAGAGAGAAGGCAAGAGTGTTGCTTTCCTGAGAGCAACTCCTGAATCCTGTATGGTATAGCTGAGACTCAAATGCTCCTGTATGCCATGAAGCCAGACTGTGAAGGAGCTGAGCTGAGAATGAGAATGCCTGCTGTGGGAGGCACTCTATCAAGGCAGGAGGAGAGACTATGGCAGAAGCTTAGCTATGAGCCAGATGAACAAACATGATGATGCTCAGAGGGATTTCACATCCAATAAGATCCAAAGTGAAACCAGTCATCCTGCAGGGCAGTGCCAAACTAACAAATGGCAAAGCAAAAGTTAGTCTAGGAGCACAGACACTCAGCATCGGATTATCAGTATGATGTTCAGGGATTAGTTCAGATCTGAGTTACCAGTCCAGAGAGAAGACCAGGCAAATTATTTCATTGGAGAAACATGTGTTGATCCAGAGGCCACAAGATGGAATTAAGGAGCCTTTTTCTCTCTAGCCCCACAAAGTATTGAAAACCACACACCACCCCCATATCCCCAGACACTACTGGAGAGGAGCAGAAACAGCAAAGAGAAACTGAAAAAACTCGGCATTTCGTATAAAGAGAATGAACAATTTTCTAAAGGGATTATTGAAATATATAACCAGATTGAACTAAGTTCAAGTTCAATTTTTGTAATTTTCTTTGCTACCCAGTGGGAAGGGCTACTAGAGGAAGATATGATCATTTATAGAAAAAAAATTAAAAAACTATGCCTTCTTTTGCTATTAGTATATTAGGATATCAAAGATAAATAGATACATGAATAAAAGATTGATTTAACTGTTGTAGTGACCACAGGTGAAAGGCAAACATTATAAGAAAGTTAGAATTATGAATTCTAGAATCTTTTTAAAATGCACAAAATGAGTATGGGCATAGTTACACTCTTACAGAATTCCTGTTTATGTCAACGAAAAAATAAATAAAAAAATAGAAAAAAGTAAACCATTTACTAAAGTTGATTAACAATGTCTTTTTCATGCACTTTTTAATTTTCTTTTTAAAATCAATTTTAATTTTTAACAGATCATAACATAAATTGAATATTTATTATGGTATATAGTTTTATGAATATTAATACTTGCATAGAATTAGGTAACCATCACCACAATCATGATTCAGAACAGTTTCTTCACCTTTTAAAAAAAAAATCCCTTACTTTATTCCTTTAAAATTAAAACCTCCACACACACACACTCACACAATTAACCTATGTCAATGACTGATCTGCTCATGCACACTGTAATTTTATCTTTTAGAGAATGTATCATAAATGGAAGACATGATCTCACCCTGTCGTCCAGGCTGAAGTACAGTAGCGTGATCATAGCTCACTGTAACATCAAACTCCTGGGTTCAAATGTGAGCCACTATGCCTAACCCAGAACAACTTTTTATGTACTCATCTGCTGTCTTTATATCCTCCTTGGTGAAATACCTATTCAAATATTTTGCCCATTTTTTTTTATTTCAGCATATTATGGGGTACAGATGTTTAGGTTACGTGTGTTGCCCTTGGTTCCCCCCACCAAGTCCGTGTTTCAA
>NW_012147189.1:6926131-6939607 GCF_000956105.1 Propithecus coquereli | reverse complement strand
TCAATATTGTTATTAGACCATACTGCCCAAAGCAATCTACAGATTCAATGCAGTTCCTATCAGAGTATCAATGTCATTTTTCATAGAATAAGAAAAAATCCTAAATTTCATATGGAATCAAAATAGAGCCAAAACAGCCAAAGCAATCCGAAGCAGAAAGAACAAAACTGAAGGCATCACATTAACCTGATTTCAAATTATATTACAAGGGAATGGTAACGAAGACAGTATGTTACTGGTATAAAAGTAGACATATACATCAATGGAAAAGAATAAGGAACCCAGAAATAAAGTCATATACCTACCAACTGATCTTTGACAAAGCAGACTAAAACATACACTGGGGAAATGACACCCTATTGAGTAAATGGTGCTGAGAAAATTCAATCGCCATATGCAGAAGATGAAACTAGCCCCCTATCTCTCTTCACGTACAAAATTCAACGCAAGATGGATTAAAGACTTAAATGTAAGACCTGAAACTATAAAAATACTAGAAGAAATATTTGAGAAAACTATTCTGGAAATTGGCCTAGAAAAAGAATTCATGACCAAGACCCCAAAAGCACAAGCAATAAAAACAAAATTAGACAAATGGGGCTTAATTAAACTAAAAAGCTGCACAGCAAAAGAAATAATTAAAAGAGTAAATAGACAATCTACAGAATAGGAGAAAATATTTGCAAACTGTGCATCCAACAAAGGCCTAAAATCCAGAATCTATAAGGAACTCAAACAAGTCAGCAAGAGAAAAACAACCTCATTAAAAAGTGGATAAACAACGTGAACTGTCATTTTCCAAAAGAAGATACACAAATAGCCAACAAACATATGAAAAAATGCTCAACATCACTGATCATCAGAGAAATGCAAATGAAAACCACAGCAAGATACCATTTAATCCCTTTCAGGATGGCCATTATAAAAAAGTCAAGTAATAATATATGTTGATGTGATTTAGGTGAAAAAGGGAACTAATAAACACTGTTGGTAGGAATGTAAATTAGTACAACCTTTATGGAAAACTATAGAGATTTCTGAAAGAACTCAAAGTAGATCTTTCATTCAATCCAGCAATCCCACTATTGGGCATCTATGCAAAGGGGGGATAAAAGTAATTACATCACAAATACACCTGTACCCATATGTTTATCACAGCATGATTCACAATCACAAAGATATGACATCAACCTAAGTGCCCATCAACAAATGAGTAGATAAAGAAAATGTGATATATGTACACAATGGAATACTATTCAGCTATAAAAAAGAATGAAATAATGACTTTTGCAGCCACTTAGATGAAACCGGAGGTCATTATCCTAAATTAAGTAATTCAGGAATGGAAAATCACATACCTCATGTTCTCTTTTGTAAGTGGGAGCTAAGCCATGGGTATGTGTGGTTATACATAGTGGAATAATGGACATTGTAGACTCCAAAAGGGGAGGGTGGGAGGAGAGTGAGGGAAGAAAAATAACCTATCTGTTACAATGTACAATATTCGGGTGATGGGTACACTAAAACCCAGATTTATACAACATATTCATGCAACAAAATTTCACTTTTACCCTCTATAGCTATTGACATTTTTTAAAAAAGCGTTGGCAAGGATGTAGGAAAATTGGAACACTTGCACACTGTTATGGAAATGTAAAATTGTGAAGCAACTATGGAAAATAGAATGAAGGTTCCTTGAAAAATTTAAAACAGAATTATCATATACTTTAAGTCTTATGTAAAGTCATCACAAAAATCTTTCTAATTGGGGCTATTTTCTTTCTTACAGTTAAAAAGTAATTTTACTTCTACTCTTGTATTCCCATGCAGAAGCTGATGTTTCCCAAAGTGAAACAGTTGAATGAACACCACAAACTAAACAGGTAAACAAAAAAAATTACACTAAATATCTTGTTTGAAAACTGTTAACCACCCACAGGTATGAGAAAAACATGAAATAAAAACCATACTCTTCCAAATATCTGAATATTTGACACTTAGCAGGTAGTAGTCTTACTCTTTCAAATATCTGAATGTTTAATAATCACATTATACGGAGATTTACAAGTAAAATGTAGTAGTTTGTGTTTTAATAGGGAGAAAGAAGAAAGACAGAATATTCATCTACTATATCCCAACCATGTGAAAAAATAATTATTAAGTTTATGAGTCTCTCCTTTTTCATTTTAAAATTGGGTCTAAATTATTTAATTTTTTGCCAATTTCTCAGATTTGTTCTTTAAGAAATGTGATAAAATTTGTTAACATCATGAAATAATTTTGCAACCTTCAAGGCTTTTAAATATTTGTCATTGTTGTCATTCAGCCCAAATAGTAATCAATTTTTAAATATGGACGCAGCAAATTTGTTCATACACAATTCAGCTACATAAAGCATTTTATTCTCTTTAAAGTTTGATTATGTCTCTAATATTCACCAAAGAGATAGACAAAGCATTTTGCATTAGATTTTTTTTTCTTTATTGAAAAGAAACACATATCAACTCCATTAGACCTTCCTTTGCCCAAATCTCCTTAATGATAAAACTGTTCTTTCAAAGTACAAATGACGAGTATTTGTATAACAGCCAGTCTCAGTGGTTTAATATTAGATCTATTGTCTTTAATCTTTGTGAGCATTTGGCACTGGAAATCAAAACTTCCTTCTTAAACTGTTTCATTAAGGTCTCAATATGCTAGCCAGGCTTATATTTCCATTGCAAATACAAGAAACTGACTCAAACTATCAAAGAAAATAAAGGAAAAGAAAAAAACAAAACAAAACAAAACAAAACAAAAGTTGGCCTAAATGAAAAACGCAGGAGTGACTCTAGCTTCAGTTACTTACTTAAATAATGGCCTCAGGAATCTGTCTCTTACAAATTTGATTATAATTTTTGGACATGGCTTATTCTCAGCCAAGTTATCCCTAAGTGATGAAAAGGCGGGCCAAGAAACTGCAAGGTAAAATGCTAGAGATGTAGTACAAAGAGTGCTCTTTTTTCACAGTACTTCTGACAAAAATCCAAGGCTTGATTTAACATATGCATTCTTGAACAAGTCACTCTTATTCCAATTAGTCAAACTTGGGCCGTATGATCAAGTATAAGTAAAGGTTGTCTAAAAGAAATAGATATTATATTACCAGAGGATGCTGGCAATAACAAGAGATGTCTGCCCTACCATATTAGGCTTTCTCCACTATACTCTCTGCTGATTCTCTTACTTCCTTGCCAAATTTTGTTTCCCTCTTCAGCTCCTTTTTCTTTGTACTCCATCTCTCCACACTTGATGATACTTGAGGTTCTCACATCCTCTTCTAACTATATACTCTCTGTGTAGATTGTCTCGTTTATTCTCTTTGAGACTGCTTGTTGATGCTTTTGACTCAAAATTTCTCTCTCTAAATCATACTCCTGAGCATTTAGATTTGTATTTCTATATTCTTTCTGGATTTGTTTACCTTCCATATATTACATATCTTGATTATTAAGTATATCCATGTACATACTTGGGTTAGACAGTCCAATTATCCAACAATAATCCATCTTTCATCATATTACATATTAAGTCTTTCACTGATTTTTTTAACTATATCCTTTTATCATCTCAAGAATCCATTCCATCTTCTCCATTTGCACAAAAATTTCCATAGCTATGTCCCTAAACATGGGTTGCTTGCCTTATTATCATAGCTTTGTTCAAGTTCTCTCTGTTTCTGTAGTTTTCCATCATAATCTGTACTGCTGTGAAGCTCTTCCTCAATCACTAATTTCATCATGTCATTTCCATAGTTATAAATCTTTATAAGATGTGGCAAAATCTCTTTGTATAGCAATAAAGCCTGGCACATGGGAATATACTTAATATATATTTACAGAATTTGAACTTTGGTTCAGGTTGTTTACATTGTTTATGAGCTTAATAGCAGGCTTTGATACATCAAACATTATACCACTGTCTTACTGGTGAAACTGGTCCTGTTTTTGAATCCAAGATTTTGGTAGAGTAAAGGAAGTAGACAAGGGAGCTAATTGCTTAGATGTCGCAATTTGTGGATTGGCTTAAAAAGGAAATGTATACACACACACACACGTATATATACATACATATATACACATGTATATACATATACACACACATATATACATACACACATATATGTATATACATATATATACAAATACATATATATGTATATACACATATATATATTTGAGAAGTTATACATGAAGCTGCCTGAAAAGGAACAAGACACTTTGCAAAGGGCAAGAAACCTAAGTGGCATCTAACAAGTAAGAGAATGAACTTTGAAGGAAAGGAGATCTCTGGACAGTGGGAAATGATAGAGTGTGTGCTGGAATGGGGGTTTATGGGGAGAGGAAAGAAGCAAATTGGGAAAAAAGAATAAACAAAAACAAGAAAATATTGAAATGAGAATAAGGTTTTCTTTTGGTTCAGGGTTAGGTTTAATGATTGATAAAACTTTGAAATTTAGATAGTCATGAGAAAAATATAATATTTGAAATGTTCTCCCCGGATTTAAAAATAAAAGAAAGTGAAAAAATCACCTCCAATTTCTTAAAATCAATAAATTTTGTTACAGTGTCATGTTAAAAAAAAAAGGTCATTTTTTTCACCATGGGATAAAGATAAGCACCCCCTCTCTTATCTGTCTCTTGGTCTACATGCAACATATTCCTTGAGCACACCCGAACTCTAGATTACTTACCACTTTTCTTGGCCAGGAATGTATCTATTTCTTAATATGGCACTCACTGTTTTATACTGGCAATTTTAGCTTTAGGAAATGTCTAACAACAAGAGTAATATGTGTGGATTAGTTACCTTCTTAAACTGAGCTGTCAATATTCTGCATATTTATTGCCATCAAATCTTTCAAAGAATGAACATGTTCTTTCCAGGAATTGAGATGCGCTATTTACAATGGAAGGGAGAGAGATACATACATAAATCTAGCTAGGAAACTGTTATGTGAGTTGCACTTACATGTGGAATATTCTGAATATCTAGTTGAAACAGGGAAACTATTGAGATTTTTTAGATATTAGAAATTGATTCTACTCCAAAGTTATCCTTGAAAGGGAATCTCATAAACAGAAAGCTTCAGCCAGGCACTAACCACCTCTCTGCCCCCCACCCCCGACACACACACCCCTCCTACACCTCCTGCTTTTTTGTGCATATGCATGTTTTCGTTAAATCACTGACAAGGAAACTACCAGCCTTATGTTTCCACTAATGTTAGGAACAGCACATAGAATTTGTAATGTTAAGCATAACAGCTGATCATAGTATAGAGGAGTAGAAAAGGACAAAAACATGAAGCCATTAACCATGCAAATGTGTGCCACATCTGTACTAAATTGTCATTTGCATGAATACAGCTAAGGCAAGCAGGATTACTGTCATTAGAGCTATGCTGTTTGTACTGCTATATTGTACTTAAGGTTGTGTGGGTGTTTCCATTTATAATGCCCCCCTTCTTTTTTAGGGGTTTATAATTTGGTTGTAATAATCTGCTTTTGGATGAAACATTACTGCAAGTTCACAGAGGGGGAGAAATTTTTAATTACAAAATTGGATTCAAATTGGTACAGCCATATTTTAGCTGGAGAAAAGCATTTAAGAACACTAACAAAAAATGATTTTCCTTTTTAAACTACAATTCTTTAGAATTGAATATGCAAGAATGTGGGTTTTTTTTTTAAGTTTAAGATAGAAAACTGGCTCTATTGTAGCATTTTATGTTTGTTAATTTTGCATAGTCTCCTACAAGGAGACTAATACTATATAAATTGTCAATTTTAGATCTTGACAAACTTCCTAAAGAAGTTATTTCAGTAAATGTTTTATTAAGGGTTTTATCATCTGAGATCTTGATAAAATAACATTAAATATTAATATATGGTTTCTTTAGACTCTAACAAGACACAAGGTAGTATACATATATTCAAGTAAAAATTTAAAATCAGTTTTGCATACTTATGGATGAATGACAAATTACTGTAGCATTCAGAAAGGTTGGCAAGTGGCTTAAGTGCTATAATAGGATTTTTAAAAATCAAAGATGCAATTATGACTCAATTATGAATTAGAATAACTGGTGTACTGACTTTATATAGACACTGGTTGGCGAGGGATGGCTGTTCATGGGTCTTTAACACTTTTAGTAACTTTATATTCTAAGAAGGACATGTGTATATGTATGTGTATGTGTGTGTGTGTGTGTGTGTGTTTTGTTATGTGATAATGGCTAAAAGCAGAACCTTAGCTAATGCTCTCATACTGAGTAGAATTATAGGTCATGGAATTAATTAAGATTGTTTCTATAATATTCTTAGGAAAAGATAGTCATTTGTTAGTTTAAGTAATTCCCATGGCTTTTGAAAACTGTCATTTTGTAAATATACAGTGTATATATGCCCCAAATCCATGTACATTTATGGATATTTCAGTTAGGATGCTGTCAGAAAACACACAAGACCATCAAACAGAAAAATCTGAAGAGAGTTTACAAAAGGGACTATTTATAATGGTATCAGGGGGATGGAGGGAGGCTGCAAGAAGGAGTACAGCCTCTTGGGATTAGCAACAGAGGGGCTTAAATAGCACACCTCGGCCTGAAGGACAAAAGGAAGACACTGTTACTGGAACATGGAGAGAGAGCTTGGGAAAGGCCATTCTGACAGGAGCTGAGACCTTTGGTCAAAAGGAACAATCATTCCAAGGTAATCTCGCAGAGAAGGAGCAGGGAGAGTAGACACATGCACCTTAATTTTCTTGCAGACCTTGATCTTCTTGTAGTGTTCATCACTAGCCATTGGAGGGATACATGGAAGAGGGACAAACAGAAGGTATCCTGCACAGTAAATAACTAAAAGGTCTGAATTTAAGTGGTTGCAAACCCTAACAAGTAATTTTTGCTAAATTCATGTTCATGCAATCTACTACTTTATTCAAACTTTGACTAATTCATCAATTTGCAAATAACATATAGAGCCTATTATGCAGCAACCAGGCAGTCTATACAGGTCTATGCTATACAAGGGAGCAAAATGTGATGGGGAGAAAGCACTATAGACAAATATCTATAATTCTGGTGTATGTGCTATTTCAGTAGTACAAATTCACTGCTATTAAGAGAGGAGCAGTAAGGGATCCATTCGTAACAGAGGTGGAGAAAGACTTAGGAGCACATTTTTTTTTTTTTTTTTTGAGACAGAGTCTGGCTCTGTTGCCCTGTCTAGAGTGCCGTGGCATCATCCTAGCTCACAGCAACCTCAAACTCCTGGGCTCAAGCGATCCTCCTGCCTCAGCCTCCCGAGTAGCTGGGACTACAGGCATGCGCCACCATGCCTGGCTAATTTTTTCTATATATATATTTTTAGTTATCCAGATCTCTTGTTCAGGCTGGTCTCGAACTCCTGACCTTGAGCGATCCACCCGCCTCAGCCTCCCAGAGTGCTAGGATTACAGGCGTGAGCCACCGCGCCCGGTCTTAAGAGCACATTTTAATTGATGTGAGCCTTAAATGGTGGATAGATTTCTGTAGGCAAAAGGTAGGCTTTTCTACCTGAAGAAAATTGCCTCTGTGGTACAACAGTCTGAAAGGACATAGTAGTTCAAGGGATGTTTCAGGTAGGAATAGTGTTTGTTTAAAAAAACAAAAAACAAAACCCATGAGCTGATATCTTCTAAGAGATCTTAAATGTTACTATATGAATTTTTTTTTTCATCGAATGTGAAAGGAATCTCTGCAAATTTCAGAATAAGGAAGTAACACACTCATAGTAGCCCATTAGAAAGATTGGCCTGGCTTCTGAAATCAGTTTGGACTAGTTTCGAGAGTCACTGGGTTTAGGACAATCACCTAGGAAACAGTACCAGTCTACTGATATTCACTAAGATGACAAGGACTGAAATAGAATGGTGACAATGAAATGGAAAAAAGAAGGCACTAGTGTGAGAGAGATTCCAGGATGTGTCCTCTGACTTCTAAGAATTTCAAAACTATATTTAAATTTGAAATAGCTGTCTCAGATCAACTTAAAAGTAAAAAAAAATAGATTATCAGGTGTATCGCTGTGTAGTATCATGTTCTTCTGAATATAAGTTTCTTCCCAATATGCTTTTACAAAGCCAGGGGAGGCCGATCGCTTTCTCCTCTGCCTCCCTGCCGTTCCAACAAGTATCATTATCTCTAATCCCAGCCTTGCTCATCCTGCTGAGCACCCAATAGCTATTAAAGATAGCTTTTTGCAGCATTAACTGAAGCCCTCCGTCCAGTGGCAGCATGTGGATATTTTGTCATATTTTAAACAACACTTTTTGAATCGTTTATTAGAATATATATAAAATATTTTGGATCTAATAAACCATTCATCTTACCTGGCTTGGAACACCTGCTAGAAAGTTGTATGCCATTCTTAATTGTCGATTAATACGGATGAAGAAAATTTGCTTATGATGTTTGTATGTAAATTGGTTCTGTGGAAATGTAATTTATTTATGTCATAATCATAATAACAAAGGCATCAGTAGAACCAGTAATCTTTAAAATTTACCATTCAAGTAAAAAAACAAGCATTTCTGGAAATAGTATAACACATGGACTCCTTTCAAAGGTTCATATGCACATGAATTTCTTATTGTCACTAAGAAATTAAGTGTAATTAGGGCTAAAATTCTTTTCCCTTTCAGCCTTCCCTTATCATAAAAGGATGCTACTTGTTATGATACGAAAACAGGATTACTGGATTAGGAAGTTAAGACTTTGTGAGGTTTGGTCTGACTTTGACAAAACTCTGAATGACCCCATGTGCAAGTCACTCCGAGCCTCTCTGGTTCTTCATTGCCAACTCTGTTTAATTCAAGAGTTGGATTTGGGGCTGGGCGTGGTGGCTCACGCCTGTAATCCTAGCTCTCTGGGAGGCCGAGGCGGGCGGATTGTTTGAGCTCAGGAGTTCAAAACCAGCCTGAGCAAGAGCGAGACCCCGTCTCTACTAAAAATAGAAAGAAATGATCTGGACAACTAAAAATATATAGAAAAAACTAGCCGGGCATGGTGGCACATGCCTGTAGTCCCAGCTACTCGGGAGGCTGAGGCAGAAAGATCGCTTGAGCCTAGGAATTTGAGGTTGCTGTGAGCTAGGCTGACGCCATGGCACTCACTCTAGCCAGGGCAACAGAGTGAGACTCTGTCTCAAAAAAAAAAAAAAAAAAGAGTTGGATTTGTTGATGTTTAATCTCTTTTTCAGATAATTGGTATGATTCCTTAATTCAACTTTGAATATGCATATATTGACAGCATGAGGTACTGAAAAAAATGTTCAAAATATAAGTACGTTATACATTCATAAGGTGAATTTGGGAAATTGTTATGCTTCATAATGACAATACGTGAAGATCACAGTTTTGTCTTCATGGCAACAAACAGCGAAGCAAAAGATTATGCGCACGTACACATGCACATACACACACACGCTTGCGCTCACAGATATACATCAGTCGGTAAGCATATTTTCAAACATCTGGATCTTTTACATCATGGAGACCAAAACATCCAGATGTTTCAGTAAGTCTTAGTGTTAGGTGTATTTTCAATACAAACTTTGAGAATCTCAGTATTATTAACACAAAAGAAGGGTACATGTATGATTTGTGTGTGTGTTTTTATGCACGTTTGTGTGTGTGTTTTTATGCACGTTTGTGTGTGTGTTTGAGAAAGAGAGAGAGAGAGAGAGGAGGGAGAGAAGTCAAGGAAGAAAAATTAACCGCTTTCCTACTTCACAGAACATAGCAGAGTACATCCTGCAACCACTTACTGAAAAAAAAATGAGATAAATTCCCCCATTTCTCCAGGTTACTGTCATCTTGACATTGGTCTCAGACTTAAAGGAATGATTTATCATTAATTCAACTTTACACTGAAGAATAAAAAGAATATTCATTTTAAGCCCATTTCTGTCTATAATTTAGCATGTGTGTGTTTGCATATTTGTCTTGTGACTTACCCTGGATTTTATTATATTTGAATTCTTATTCTTGAAAACATGTAAACATGTGCTGTCCTTTTATTTCACACTGTGTTTGTGTTGGAAACAGGTGGGAAGAATTCTTTCAGTGAGCTGCAGAATTGCTTGGGTCACCAAAAGTTTGCTTTTCTTACTTGTCAGTTCAAGTTACCGTAAAAAGAGCAGCTCTTAAAAATGCATGACTTTGTTTGGCAAAATGTGTCAAAAATGGTTTAAAATAATACAATCCTAAGAACCGTAGGGGGTGGGAGGGAACAGCTAAAAGAATTACTGGTATTTTCTTCTCCTATATCCCATATTTATAGCAAGTGCCATAAAGGCACACCAGGAACACATGTGAGATACAGTCATTTTGTCCAAATAAGTTTTGGGAAAATTACTGCATTTACTACTGTTATACTTATTAATTATCCCAATATGTCTTGCTACAGTGCCTATCTCTAACTTCCCATGTGCTTTGACATGGAGAATTACTGCTCTAATCATACAATGTGGAAGGATCACAACAGAAATCACATTCTTAGGAGAATCACTTGCAAATTTTAAAATAATCCTACTCTTTTACCTTAAATGAAAAAGAAGCATAACTAAAAGCATTTCCAAGTTATTCTGATACTTTTTCAAAGTTATACCAGTGTCTACTTTACAGGGAGGCTCTGAATTACATATGATTTTGAGGCAAATTGTTATGAGGTGGGAAATATTTTTAGCAGTCTAATATATGGTTCAGTTATTGGATATATTATGCACTTAATCATGAGGAAATTAGCCGTAATTTGTATTCCAAAGAGTCTACTGGTCAGAGCCTTAACTTTTTATCCTCTTCAAAAATATTAATTTAATTTTGTAGTTTGAAAGTAACATTCCACATTCTATATTGTATTCAATTATGATTCCAAATTCAGCAAAAATATGTGCATTGATTTATGTAGACAAAATCATCATTACTCATACAAATTAAGTAAACTGGTGTTCAGTAGCAAAATCTATACCCTAGATGGATCTTTGATGTGTCAACACGGTTGTTCACAAACTGGTGCCCTGCAATTTTGCAAGTGCAAATTTGGAAGCTACTTTCAATAACATGGCACATCATTTCATTCAGGAAAAATGATTGGTAGGTTAACCTGAGAATTTCATAGTGCAAATTATATTTCATTATGGAAATTCATGAAGACATAAATTTAAATAGATTGTCATCATTTTCTCAACCTAAAATCACTGAAGAAACAAAATATATATGAAGTTATTTTTCTTTGTAAATTCAGGGCCATCATATCTGTTGAGGATAAGTAAACAGTTGGCAAGGAACTCCCTCTTGTGGTCAAACATTCTTAATTAGAAAAAGAGATTTGTACTCAACTGATGGTCTGGATTATTAAAACATGGGTCACTTGTAACCATTAAGATTAACAATACTGATATAAGTGGTTTTACTGAAGCAATTCATTGCAAATTAGAGCTGAATTCTGGAACATATGCTCTTAATTTTTCCTAAAACTGAGCTTTGCACTGCTGTTCAGTATAAAACCATTTTGAATTGCAATTTTCAAGGTTTCTTGCTACTTTTAAAATATCATGGCATTCTTTTAAAATTATACACACACACACACTACAGACACCTAGTGTAAGACATTTATGAATTGAGTATTGTAAGGAGTTCACATTTCCTTTGTTTGATCTCAGCACATTGTTTTCTAATAATTTCTAAAATTGTATGACTGCTAAATATTTCTTTAAGCAGCAAGAGAAAAAGTTCCCATATGCTGTTAACCAATGCTTTCCCAGAGTACATGTGGCAACAGTCTGTTGTCAGAGGCAATAAATGCCTGACACCCAATCAAAAATGTCCTGAACTCTAATTATGAATGTGGCAAATTACCAGACAAATAATGAAGCTGACAAAGTATCATTTTTTCCTGATCATTTGATTTAAGCAGTGCCTCCAACTACTTCATAAGATTAGTAATAGACAGACACTATCTGTCCTAGTACTGAGTATGCAATTTGTTTCAAAGATAGCAAATTAAAACCTGATGCCAAAAAGCCCAGGATTTGTCCTGACAGCACATCAAAGGTTGGGAAGAAGGCGCTGCTCTCAGACAAGGTCACTGATGCCAGTTCAAATACGAACCGTACAATTTGAAACAACTTCTTACATGGATGACCTTCAATATGAGCAAAGGAGGATTCCAATGTTAGAGTCATTGTTTAAGAAAAAGAGAGAGAGAAAGAGAGAGAGCGAGAGATGCTGATCTACAGTTTGTGCAAGGAATGTCAGCATGTGGGGAGAGCTACATCTGTGCTTGCGATAGTCTCCACATCCCTCTGCCTGCCTAACATTATACACTCAATCATCAGCCAGATGATGCATTTATGTTTTCTTTACATAAGCTAGTTAAGAATATACATAGGAGGACAAAGTTGTTTGTCTTTACATTTTTCTTCACATTTCCTAGTTGCTCTGATTGTTAAGTTCTATTGACTATGGTGTATTCTATGTCTTCATTGTTTTCATTATTTTTTAAATGATACAAAACTAGGTATTTTAACTATAAAAAAATTAAGAGTGTAAAAATTTTTATAAACATTAGAAATATAATAAGCATTTTGTTTCCCAAAACATGGATGACTTTGTAGTAGTTTCAGCATTACTTCACAGACATCTGTATGTTTATACTCAGAACTTGTTTAACAATCTCATTTGTAAGAGCAAGCGTACTCTCTATTACGTGAATGAGCTGTAATGTATTTACTTAAAAAGCATCATAGCTGGAAACATGTAAATATCTTTCCAACTTTTCAATGTTAAGGGAAAAGGTTAAACATTCACATGGTTATATCTTTACACAGATATCTAATTATTGAATAATCTAGTTCCAAACTACTGAGTTATATCAGATAAAATGTGACAGTGTTTTTGATTAGTAGATTTATACTTTTGTTTTATTTTTTTATTTTTTTTGTTTCTATTTCAAAATATTAATTAAGGGGGTACAAGTATTTTTGTTAGATGGCTACCTTGTATAATGCTTAAGTCAGGGTTCTTGGTGTGCCCATTACCACAATAGAGTTCATTGTACCCAATAGGTAAGTTTTTATCTCACATCCCCCTCCTACCCTCCTCCTTTCTTGGTTTCTCATGTCCTTTATATCACTTTGTGCCTGTGCGTACCCATCACTTAGCTCCCACTTATTAAGGAGAACATACGGTGTTTGGTTTTCTATTCCTGAGATATTTCGCTTAGGACAATGGTCTCCAGTTCCATCCAAATTTCTGCAAATGACATTATTTCATTCCTTTTTATTACTCAGTAGTACTCCATGGTGTGTGTGTGTGTGTGTGTATAAATACTACATTTTCTTTATCCACTCATGAATTGATGGGCACAGAGGTTGATTTCACATCTCTGCAATT
>NW_012147189.1:6922633-6923101 GCF_000956105.1 Propithecus coquereli | reverse complement strand
AACATACTCCAGTAGATAAGCCACTGGCCTGAGGATGTAAAACCCTTCACACTTTCATTTTGCTCATGTTGGCTATATGTTTAGAGTCATGTAGTTAAATCTTGTTAATTTGAATTCGGACACATTAAAACCACCAAAGGAAAGAATTTTAAAAATTAGATATTTCATGTTTACTGAAATAAAGCAAGTACTTATACCGTATCTTTGATTTTTAAAAAATCACTAAAATATATTGTATGTTTTTCAAGGAGAGAGAGTGTCTTGAGAACAGAAAAATAAATACTACTTTCTTTTTAACAATGCCTTCAGTTTGAGATTCCAGGCTGTCTGTGAAGGCAAAACTAGTAACTGAGGTCTCCAAGTTCTTGGCAAGACTTTTAAAATTATTTAATGGAAATTCAATGTAAGGTTATGTAGCATAGTATTAATAGAATGTTAGCATCCTTAATTTTTACTGAAATTATATGA
>NW_012147189.1:6921012-6921929 GCF_000956105.1 Propithecus coquereli | reverse complement strand
TGCAAATTAAAACAACAATGAAATATCACTACATACCTATTAGAATGGCTAAAATCCAAAGCACCGTTAACATCAAATACTGGCTCCTATGTGAAACAATAAGAACTCTCATTTGTTGCTAGTGAAAATGCAAAATGTTACAGCCACTTGTGAAGACAGTTTGGCAGTTTCTTACAAATCTAAGTATGGGTTTACCATATGGTTCAGCAATCAAACTCTTAAGTTTGAGTAAAGGTATTTACTCAACTGAGTTGAAAACTTAACATCCAAAAAACTGCACACAAATGTTCATAGCAGCTTTACTTGTAATTGGCAAAACCCAAAACCAATCAAAATGTCTTCTAAAAGGTTAACAAATTAACTATATTATACCCATATAATGGAATAATATCGAGCTATAAAAAGAAATGAACTATCAAGCCACAACAAGGCAAGGAGGTACTTCAAATGCATATTTCCAAATGAAAAAAGCCAGTCCAAAAAGGCTACACAGTGTATGATTTCAACTACATGACATTCTGGAGCAGTCAAAACTACAGAAACAATAAAAAAGATCAGCAATTTCCAGGGATTTGGGGTAGAGGGGGTGATCAGTGATTGTAAGGGTTTGAAGGAGGTCTGAATGGATGTAACACAAAGTATTTTTAGGGAAGTGAAATGATTATTCACTGTACTGTAATCATGGATACATGACATGCATTTGTCAAAATCCATAAAACTGTGCAACACAGCGAGTGAATGTAAGCTATGAACTTTAGTTAATAAAAAGAAAAAAACTTCATATTTGATGTGCATCAATAGAACTTGCTGAATGCAAAATAAATTGCATCTTCACTTTCAAGATGCCTAATATGGATTATTAATTACACATTACATCAGCTGAATTATGTACAACTCCAAAACAAACTTAAAAAATA
>NW_012147189.1:6920616-6920962 GCF_000956105.1 Propithecus coquereli | reverse complement strand
AAACACCAGGAAAATTGTTTTGTGGATATTGATGAAGTAATTCTAAAGTTTATATGGAAAATCAAAATGCTCAGAATAGCCGATACAATACCAGAAGAAGGACACAATTGGAGGACTTACACTACTCTGTCTCATGACTTAACTCAAAACCACAGAAATCAAAAGAACCTGGTATTGGAAAATAATAGACAGATCAACGGAAGAGAATAAAAAGCCCAGAATTAACCCATAAAAATTTAGTCAACTCATCTTTGACCAAGAAGTAAAGACAATTCAATGGAGAAAGCAAGTCTTTTCAACCAATGGGCCTGGAACACCTGGACAGTTGTAAAAAAAAAAAAAAAAA
>NW_012147189.1:6919970-6920566 GCF_000956105.1 Propithecus coquereli | reverse complement strand
GAACAAATAATGCCAAATGAAACTTGTGCTCTCACTGTGAGTAGAAAACAGAGAGAATAAATTTAGAATACTTGGAAGTAAAAAATAAATTGAACACTCAATTTAGTAAGTTATCTCTCATGTTTCACTGCAAGCCAACATGGAAAGCAAGAGTAGCCTGTTAATATATGTGAGAAAATAAAGAAAAAGAACTAATGGCATATCTGGCATGAAACTATAAGAATTCTGGAAGAAAATGTTGGAAAAACCCTTGTAGACATTGGCCTAGGGAAAGAATTTATGAGGAAAACTCCAAAGACAATCACAGCAAGAACAAAAATAAATAAAGGGGACGCGATCAAATTAAAAAGCTTCTGCACAGCCAAAGAAACTGTCACAGGATCAAACAGATAACTTACAGAATGGGAGAAAATATTTGCATGCTACACATCCAATAAAGGACTGATAACTAGAATCTATTTAGAACTCAGGAAAATCAGCAAGAAAAAAATCAAACAACTCCATCAAAAAGTGGGCAAAGGACATGAACAGAAACTTTTCAAAAGAAGATAGACTAATGGCAACAAACATACGGAAAAATGCTCAACATCTCTAAG
>NW_012147189.1:6901035-6904870 GCF_000956105.1 Propithecus coquereli | reverse complement strand
AAATGAAATGCATTTATATAAGACACTGATTAACTCAAAATTCCAAAATAATTTTATTTAACACCTAAATCTGTGCAAAAAATACCCAAATGAATATTGATGTACTGCACCTGGGGACTGCAGTTCTCATACACTCTCTTTTCATACTCTGAATTCAGTTGTCTTCTATTTATGCATCCATCAATTCTACAGGAAAATGCTTTTATGTAGAAAAAAGAACTGGACAAAACACATGAACAGAAGTTTTACAAAAGTAGATAGGCAAATGGCCAACAAACAAATGAAAAAATGCTCAACGTCACTAATCATCAGGGAAATACAAATTAAAGCCACAATGACATATCATCTTACCCCTGTCAGAACAGCCATTATTAAAAAGGCAAAAAGCAATAAATGCTGGCATGGTTGCAGAGAGAAAGGAATGCCTATATGCTGTTGATGGGACTGCAAATTAGTTCAACTTCTATGGAAAACAGTATGGAGATTCCTCAAAGAAATAAAAGTAGATCTACCATTTGATCCAGCAATCCCACTACTAGATGTTTACCCAAAGGAAAAGAAGTCATTTTGTCAAAGACACCAGCATTCAAATGTTTATTGCAGCACAATTCACTATTGCAAAAATGTGGAATCAACTTAAGTGCCCATCAGTTCATGAATGGATAAAGAAAATACACACACACACACACACACACACACACACACACACACACCAGGGAGTATTACTCAGCCACAAAAAGGAATGAGAGAATGTCTTTTGCAGCGACTTGGATAGAACTAGAGACCATTATCCTAAGTGAAGTATACCAGGAATAGAAAAATAAACACCACATGTACTCACTAATAATTGGGGGCTAAATGATGGGCACACACTGGCACAAAGAAATGTAAAAGACAACATTGGGAACCAAGAAGGAGGGAGAGTGAGATGGGTGTGAGAGGTAAAAACTTGTATCATGTACAATGAACACTATTACGGGGATGGGCACACTAATGAGCCCTGACTTAAGCATTATATGAGATATACATGTAACAAAAACATTTGTACCCCCTTAATATTTTGAAAAAATAAATTAATTAGTTCAAAAAAATACAGTGTCACCACACATCTATTAGAATCGCCAAAATCCAAAACACTGACAACACCAAATGCTGGTGCGCATGTGGAGCAACAGGAACTCTCATTCACTGCTGGTGGGATTATAAAATGGTACACTCGCTTTGAAAGATAGTGTCATAGTTTCTTACAAAACTGAACATACTCTCACCAATCAAGCTCTTTGGTATTCACCCAAAAGAATTTAAAAGTTATATCCATACAAAAGCCTAAACATAGATTTTTATTGCAGCTTTATTGATAATTTCAAAACTTGGAAACAACCAAGATGTCTTTCAATAAGTGAATGGACAAATAAACTGCGGTGCATCCAGACAATAGAATATTATTCAGTGCTAAAAGGAAATGAACTTCCAAGCTGTAGAAATCCATAGAGGAAACCTAAATGCATATTACTACATGAAAGAAGCCAATTTGAAACACTAGATACTTTATGATTCCAACTATATGAGATTCCGGAAAAGGCAAAACTATGGAGACAACAAAAAGATGAGTGATTGTCAGAGTTTAGTGGGGAGGAAGGGCTGGATAGGTAAAGCACAGAGGACTTTTTATGGCGGTCTATTCTGTATGATACTATAATGGTAGATACATGTCATTATTACATTTGCCAACACCTCCAGTACATACAGCACTAAGGGTGACCCTTAATGTAAATTCTGGACCTCAGAGATAATGATGCGTCGATGCTGGTTCATTGATCATGACAAATGTACCATTATGATAGGGGATGTCAATAGTGGGAGAAGCTGTCCATGGGATGAGGAGGCAGGGGGTGGAAATCAGTACTTTCCACTCAATTTCACTGTGAACCTAAAACTGTCCTGAAAATAAAGTTTATTAATTAAAAAATATCAGTGTGTAAAATAATTGTTTTATTCTTTTCTTTGTATCTTCATAAGTTTGTGTGATGCTTTATTGCGAATTCTAGGTATTCCTGGTGAGCAAAGTGTAAAAGTTGTTCCTAACATTTTACAAATAAGAGAAACATGACATCTTCATGCCATAAGAGAAAATTACTACTTCTATCCTCATATGTAAATACAACATATTTGAGAATTTATTTACTTGTATTAAGGAAAGATTTACTTTTCATAAATTTTGTCTACCATTTTCACTCGGCAACTCTTAATTATTTAATCAATCTGTATTAATAGTATTTAACTCTCCCTCTTTACAATGTACTACATAAGATACTCAGAGAATAACAATTATCATTGAGCATTTTTATAGAATATAGTATATCATATGTCTTTGAGAAAATTTTGTTCAAACATACGACATCCTTGGGGGGTTTTTTCTCTTTAAAATATAGCACTACCATTTTCCATGGTTAGATATATACAATAGTAAATATTCTAAAAATCAGAATGCCCTGCCTATGGAAAGTGCCAACCACAAAACATTGTCTTTGTTTATTTCTAAAAATTATTCAAACAGATGGATTTTCAAATTGAACTTCAAATCTCTACCTGCCTATATTCACTAGAATCATATACACTTGGACATTTCCTTAGGTAGCTGCTGGATGTCAAATGTGCGTTTTATAGTTGTTCACTTATGTGGCCAATTTGCAGTTCTCAGAATACACCCAAAGTTAACTTTTTCAAATGCATAATAACTCTAATTGAACCTATAATGAGAAAAATGTCGTTTAGTTTTCAACATATTTAGTAACCTCCAGAATAGAATTCAAGGGAGAAGTACAGAGAGCCTTTCTGATTAAACCTTAACGAATAAGCCTTCATTTTTCTTATGCTTTCTCTTCTTTTCCCCTTGCTCTATCCTCCCTGTTCTTTTGACTTTTCTAATTAAGAAGTGAAAGTTCAATGTAAAATTGTTTAAATTTTGGGGGGCAAAAAGCCAGTGACAGGTTGTGATTGTATTTGACTATAATGTCTCTGAAATGCAGAAAAAGGAAAGTGGCAGATGGGCAAAGATACATGATTTCTGACCAGGAATATCATTGTTGCTGCAATATAAACCATGAACTTGAAGGAATTTCTGTAAGTAAAATGTTTAGGTCATAAAATTGCTAACTGTGACAAACTTTTGCCTTCCTTGTTCTAACATATATATTTATATTATAGTTATTTCTTTAAGATACTTAGGAAGTTATATTTGATTATTAAAATGATTCATACATCATAGTTCTAAAAGAAGTCCCATTTGATTGTTTGGTTTTCTTTTTAATTTATTTTGAAAGGTGTTGTCCAGGTTCTTTCAATTTTTTCATCTATTCATTCAGTACATATTTATTAATCGGCTACAAAGAGCAAAGCACAATTCTGTGCATTCAGAATATAAGCAGTGAACAAAATAGACCAGGTTGTCAGGAAAAAATGTTAGAAAAGGACTAACGATATTACTGATTTTCTTTTCAATTAAATATTCACATTGTCTAATGGTCTCTCTGGGGATTATCTGATTCTATAGAGATGTGCATTTTTAATTGCATTTGACATATGGTATAAAAATTAAATTGTAGAAAACTGATAATATAAATGACTTCTGATCGTGACAATGCAAATGAACATTGTCCAGTAGAGAATATAAATCTCTCTAAGTCAAATTCTTAGTCCAACAGATTGTAGCCTGTTACTTATTCCCTCCTTAAGTAATGAGTTAAATAAAATCTTTAAACCATGTACATTTAATATTTGGAGAATCATGATTTTACAGTTTTAGAAATTTTATTTTAACAAAAAGCTTTTCTTT
>NW_012147189.1:6899438-6900985 GCF_000956105.1 Propithecus coquereli | reverse complement strand
AGTTTCTTAAGGAAGAATTGCTCAAAGCTGTAATGAATGTATTACCTTAAGCTACATGAAAAATTAACAGATATACAGAGTCACTAGTCATGTTTTTCTTATGCTTTTTCATTTTTATCTTGTCCTACAGCTTGGGGTTTTCAATTATTTCAATCATAAGTTATCTATGCTTTATTAATTTTCCCAAGGCTCATGCTATTTAGAACAGAACTAACTTTATTAAGAACTTTGTCTTACATATCTCAATATATATTGTTTGTTTGAATAAGCGTCAGGTTCCTTGAGAGAGATTTGTTCTCTTAAAACAATACCATTTATCCATGCATTTATTAACTAATTAGGTTCTGCGATTACTATAATAGATTTCTCAATGTTGAGCCTACAAAGGTTGATAAGAGAGAGCTTTTTCTTGTTTGTTTTGATGCTGTGGTATGGGGAATGTATTCCACTCCAGAAGCATTCAATTGTCGAAGAATAGGACACATGGTGAATGGAGGTAGTGGGGGAAAAGGCTAGAAATGTGGAAAAGTATCAGGTATTAAAGAGACTTCAATGGTGTATGAAAGTATTTTATTCTGTAGATAATGGGTAGACTCTGGGTTTTGGAGCAGAAGAGTCACATGATCAGATCTAAATCTGTTGGCAAGTTTACAATGTGCTGAGTAGGGAGATGAATGATAATACTGCTAACGTTCAGGTGAAACACAATAAAGTCAGAACCAAAGTTAGTAGTGATGAAATTGTGGAGAAGGGTGTGAAGTTGAAATAGATGGAAATATGAGGCACTTAAGAATTAAAATCTAACCGACCTTGCCAGAATAAGTTTAGGATTAAAATGTCAAAAAGTGAATTACCCCCAAAGACTATGGTTGACTTGCATGAATGAAACATGGAAACATTAAACAAGATGTAGAATTCTGTAGAAGGAATAGGTGTTAGGGAAAAGATATTTAATTCTTTAATTCAGCAATATAAATGTAATGTAATGAGTACAGCATCTGTTACCTCTTTAATTTGGAGTCTAGTGCTTGTGTAGTGACTTAATCTAATGAATAGGTATGCAACATTCCCACAAATTTAGACATAGGTTAAGGAGTTTGGGTCCACATAAATTCATCTTACAACTTGTAGATTTCAGGGTTTAAGGATATTTACCTCAACTTTAATGCTGTAAAACACAAATGTTTCACAAACATGATGACAGACAAGTTTGTTAGTCCTTAAAACATTTTGTTGTTAGCAAATAAATAAATAACAAACACTTAATTTTTCCCTTTGGTTAAAACTCAGTACTTCTCTTTCTTCCATTTTTCCTTCCTGCCTTCCTTCCTTCCTTCCTTCCTTCCTTCCTTCCTTCCTTCCCGTCTATTCTTTCTTTCTGCCCTTCCTCCTTTTCTTTCTGTCTGTCTATGAATAGACCTGAAAAATGTTATATTTAATACTAAAGGGTCCAGGAAAATCTCTCCAAATTACAACAAATGCACCAGAAAAAATACAAAACACTGTTTCTTTTTTCAAATGGAAGACCAAAATAGCTTTCATAATCA
>NW_012147189.1:6888740-6890588 GCF_000956105.1 Propithecus coquereli | reverse complement strand
ATTTATATTTTTCCAAAAAGCCCATGAATTCTAACAAAATTTTTCCCACTCAAAAATTCCAATTCATCAAAATTTGCTAATAGTTTGATAAAATAATTTAATCCTCTCTCCATGTCTCTTATTCTTAAAAGCAGATAAGTAGCATTTTATTCTCAAAATGCATTACAAATTGGATTATAACATTTCACTAAGGCTAAATGAAGCATTATTGTTCATCATTATTAATGACTGACACCAGGACACTTCATTTGGCAGGGAAACGTTGGGGTAAACGCAGGCATGTTGAATTGTAATTTAAAAAGGGAAAATTTGTTTTAATCATATTAGCAAAAATCATTAAAAGATTTTTAGATTTTTAGGCAGCATTCCCTCACTCTTTCAAATTTAACTTTCTAAAGAGAAGTTTATATCTAAAATAAGAATAATCATAATCATAACACCAATAGCAAAAATAATTGGTTGGCTTTCTGGTCTGAGGAAAACAAAAATGAAGGTAATTATATCCTTTAAATTTTTAATCTTGTTATACCATAATATTTCCTTGGAAATTGAATATAGATAGGAATCAACTACTAAATAAATTGTCTTTGATCTATAGTGGATGTATGTTTGTTTTCACTGCCCATCAACTCTTTTACCTTCATCTAGAAACAATCTCACTAGGATTTCAGTTTTCTCCTTTATTTTAATTTTTTTTTTAATTTATTGTGAAATAGTTACAGTTTTATAGGAAGTTTCAGCTAGTACAGAGAGGTCCTGTGTACCCTTCATCTAGTTTCCTCCAATTAGTACACTTTATATAATTATAGGACAATATCCAAACCAGAAATTTGATCTTCATACAACATATGTATATAGTTGTATGTCATTTTATCATATGTTTAGGTTTTTGTAACAAAATTTGCAATCAAGAAACAGAATTATTTCATAATTGCAATGATCTCCCTTTTGCTATCCCTTAACACAGACACCCATTGCCCTCTGTCTCAATGATCTCTAACCCCTAAAACCACTTATCCATTTCCAGATCTATAATTTTCTCAATTTGAGAACGCTATTTAAATTAAATCATAAAGGATGTGTCCTGTCGAGACTGGATATCGCACTCAGCATAATATGGTTGAGATCCCTCCAGTTGTTTCATGTATCAATAATTCATTTCTTTTTATTGCTGAGTAGTATCTCATGGTATGGATGCACCACAGTTTGGTTAGCCATTTGTCCACTGAAGGAAATTTATTTTGTTTCCAGTTTTGAGCTATTAAATTCATGTACATGTTTTTGTGAAGATAAATTTTCATTCCCTTGAGTGAAATGAACAGGAGTATAATTGTCTGCTCATATGGTAAATGCATTTTCAGTTTTTAAAAAGCTGTCAAACTATTTTCCAGATTGTCTATACCATTTTATATTCTCATCAGCAATGTATGAGCCATCCAGTTTCTCTGCAGCATTACTGGCATTAAGTAATAATGTAGCATTACTATTCCTGTTTTTAAAATTTTACTTGTAAAAGTGTATGGCAACGTTTCATCATGATCTTCATTTGCATTTTTCTAATGGCTAGTAATGTTGACCATCTTTTTATGTGCTTATTTCTTATCTGTATATTCTCTTTTTTTAAATATTTCCTCATATCTTTTTGCCATTTTATGATTATTAATAGATGATTTGTTTGTTAATGTTGAGTTCTAAGAGTTCTTTAAATATTCTAGTTACACATCTTTTATCAAATTGTTTTACAAATATTTTCTCCCAGTCTGTAATTTATCTGGTCATTCTCTTAACATGATTTTTCCCAGAACAAAAGATTTTCATTTTGATGAAGCCAAATTTATCAATTTTTTT
>NW_012147189.1:6868636-6888335 GCF_000956105.1 Propithecus coquereli | reverse complement strand
TTCTTTTAGGAGGTAGATAGTCAGGTCCTTTTTTCTTTATTTTTCTTTTAAAATTTTTTTTAGTTATTGTAATTGCTACGCCTTTTCTTATAAATTTGATAATTATCATGTCGATATCTACACAATATCTTCCTATAATTTTGATAACAATTTTATTAACCTTTATATCCATTTAGGAAGAATTGGCAACAATTTTATATTAGATATTCCAATCCATGAGCCTGGTATGTTTCTCCATTCATTTAGATTTTCTTTAATTTTTCATCAGTATTATGTAATTTTCAGCATACAAAGTTCTATAAATGTTTTGTTAGAATTACACCTAAGTATTTTTTCACCAACTGCAAATGATATTTTAAAATTGTCTCCACATGTTTATTGCTAGTATATACAAATATAATATAATTTTCGTTTGTTGATATTGTATACTGTGACCTTGCTGAATTCACTTCTTAGTTATAAGGGTTTTCTGTGCAGACCATACGCATATGCAATTTGCAAATAAGAAAAGATTCATTTCATCATTTTCTGATCTGTATGATTTTGTCCCCCCACCGCCCATTTGTTTTGGCTTATTGAATCAGCAACAATCCAGTACTACGTTAAATAGTAGTGGTGACAGTGGACATCTTACATTCTTCCTGATCTTAGGGGAAATGCATTCATTCCTTCACTACTTAATGTAATGTTAGCTGTATGTTGTTTCTTAGATGTACCTTATCAAGCTGAGGAAATTTCTCTCTGGTTCAAATTTCTCAGAGTTTTTATTGAATGAGTGTTGAATTATGTCAAATACTTTTTTAAATCAATTAATATGTTTACATGATTTTTCTTCTTTAAATTGTTAGTAGGGTGGACTACAACATTTATTGATTTCTTTTGACTATTAAATCAGTCTTGCATGCCTATATAAACCTGGCTTGTTTATATTAAATAATTATTCTCATATATTGATTAATTCTGTTGGCTAATAAGTTAAGATTTTTTTCTTCTATATTCATGAGGAATACCGATTTTTAGTTTTCTTTTTTCAAATTTCTGGTTTTGATATCATGATAATAGGGACTTCCTAAAATGAGTAGAGAAGTGGTTCCCCTTCTCAAATTTCTGAAAGAAATTGGATAGAATTGATGTTAGCTTTTAAAAAAAAATTTGGTAAAATTCTCCACTTAAATCATCTGGACCTGGAAATTTCATTTTTAGGAGGTTTATAATTACAAATTAAATTTCCTTCATAGTTATAAGACTATTCATATTATCTCTTTCATATTGGGTGAATTGTGGTAATCTGTAATTTTGAAGAGTTGATCTATTTCATCTAAATTTTCAAATTTATGTCTCTAACAGTTGTTCATAGTATTCCATATTATCATCTTGATGTCTGTGGTATCAATAGTAATAGCCATTTCTACTTTATTTTGATTAATGTATGTATGCTATGTCTTTTTTTTTTCCCCCATCAGGAATATTCAGGAATATTGGCCTGTAATTTGCTTTATTTTTTCTTTTCTTTTTTTTTTTTTGTACTTCTCTGGCTTTGGTATCAGGGTACTGCTGGCCATGTAGAATGAGTTTGAAAGAATGTCCTTCCCTTTGGAATAGTTTGAGAAGAATCTGTGTTAGTTCTTCTTTCAAAGTTAGGTAGAATTCAGCAGTTAAGCCATCCAATCCTGGGCTTTTCCGTACATTATTTCCTTATAATTCAATCTTGTTACTCATTATTTACCAGTTAGAGTTTTCTATTTCTTCCTGATTTAATCTTGGTAGGCAGCATGTGTACAGGAATTTATTCATTTCCGTTAAGTTTTCCAAATTGTTACTATATAGTCATTTAGAATAATCTCTGATGGGCCTTTATATTTCTTTGGTGTCAATTATAATGCATCCTTTTTTTGCTTCTGATTTTATTTACTTAGGTCTTCTCTCTTTTTTCCTTATTTAGTCTAGCTAACAGTTTGTCAATTTTGTCTATCTTTTCAAAAAAACCAGCTTTTTGTTCCACAGATCTTTTATACTGTCTTTTAATCTATTTCATTTATTTCTGCTCTAATATTTATTATTTCTTTCCTTTTGCTAATTTTGGATTTGTTTTATTCTCACTTTTTTAGTTTTTTGAGGTGCAACATTAGGCTATTTGAAATTTTTCTACTTTTTTTTGAAGTAGAGTCTCGCTTTGTTGCCCGGACTAGAGTGAGTGCCGTGGCGTCATCCTAGCTCACAGCAACCTCAAACTCCTGGGCTCAAGCGATCCTCCTGCTTCAGCCTCCCGAGTAGCTGGGACTACAGGCATGCGCCACCATGCCCGGCTAATTTTTTCTATATATATATTTTTTTAGTTGTCAATTTTTCTACTTTTTAACGTGGGTATTTATTGCTATAAGCTTCCCTCTTAGTATGATTTTTTTCTGCATACCATAGGTTTAGGTATGTTGTGTTTCTATTTTCATTTATTTCAAGAAATTTTCTAATTTCTTTCTTAATTTCTTCATTCACACATTGGCTATTCAGGAGCAAGTTATTTCATTTCCATGTATTTGAATGGTTTTGAAAGTTTCTCGTTGATTTCCAGTTTTATTCCATTGTGGTCAGAAAAGATCTTTGACATGATTTTGATGTTTTAAAATTTATTGAGACTTGTTTTGTGTCCTAACATATGGTCTGTTCTGGAAAACGTTCCATGTGCTAATTAGAGGAATGTGTAATTTGCAGCTGTTGCATAAAATATTCTGTAAATGTCTGTTAGATCCATTTAGTCTATAGTGCAGTTTAAATCCAAAGTTTCTTCGTGGTTTTTCTGTTTAGATAATCTGTAGTATGATGGTACTGGGGTTTGAAGTCCTCAGAATGATTGTCTTGACATCTACTTCACCTTTCAAATTTGATAATATTTGTTTTATATATCTGAGTACTCCTGTGTTGGGTACATATACGGTAATATTTATAATTGTTATATCCTCTTGCTGAATTGATTTTTTTCACTATATAATGACCTTTTTGGCTCTTTTTACTGTTTTTGACTTCTACTTGCTACTCCTGCTTGTTCTGGTTGCTGTTTGCATGGAACATCTTTTTCTATCCCCTTATTTTCAGTTTAAATGGGTTTCTACAGGTAAAGTGAGTTTCTTTTAGGAGGTAGATAGTCAGGTCCTTTTTTTTTTTTAACCTATTCATCCAATCTTTCCTTTTAATTGGGGAATTTAATCCATTTACTTTCAAGGTTATTACTGATAGGTGAGAACTTGCAGCTGTCATTTTATTAACTATTTTTTGGTTGTTTTTGTATATTTTGTTCATTTCTTTCTCTTTTATTGTTTATCCTTGTGGTTTGGTGATGTTCTGTAGTTACAAGTTTTGATCTCTTTCTCTTTTACATTTGAATACATGTTTTACCAGTGGGTTTTATAGTTTATTGTGTTTTCATGGTGCTAGTATTTTTTTTTTTTCCACTTACAGACATAGGACTTTCTTAAGAATTTCTTACAAGGTCAGTTTAGTGGTGATGAATGAATACCTTTAATTATTGCTTGTCTGAAAAAGACTTTATTTGTCCCTCGTTTTTGAAAGATAGCTTTGTTCTGGATAATATTCTTGCTTAGCCTTTTTATTTTTTTAATATATGTTTAGCACATTGAATATATCATCCCATCCTCTTCTGTCCTATAAGATTTCTGCTCAGAAATCTTCTGTTATTCTAATGAAAATTCCCTTACATGTTACTTGGCGTTTTTATTTTGCTGTTTTTAGAATTATCTCTTTGTCTTTGACTTTTGACAGTTTGAGTATAATGTGCCTTTTTTAGTTGAATCTATTTGAGGACTCTTGAACTTACTTGATGTAGATGTTCATATCTCTCCCAAGACTAGGAAGATTTTCAGCTATTATTTTATTAAATAGATTTTTCTATGTTGTTTTTCATCTCTTTTTCTTCTGAAATTCCCTATAATGTAAGTATTTGTTTTCTAGTCATCAGGGTGGCATTCCTGGCGGTGGTCACTGGGCAGGCCAGTTCACAGGCCCTGAGTGGTATACAGGGTGTACCTGGTGAAGGTTGCCGGCAGCAGTGGGTCCTTAATGGACCAGTCCTCTGTCCAAAAAGTAATTATTTCAGTTGAAATATGGACATTTTGCATATTATGTCACAAGATTATGGATATTATTTAGATCTTGTGTTTTACCAGACCTCTTTGACACTGATTTGGAGGATGGAGGGAGACACCGTAACCACAGGACCACCTCAAACCACCTAACCATAGTTTAATTTGTGGTAGATAGCACAGAGTCAAAACTGCAAGTCATGTAGCCTATGCAAACAGAATGAAAAAAAGCTTCAACCTCCTAATCGTTAACACCACCATACTGGCAGACTGGCTGCACTGGTATCACCTTGGAATTAGTTACTACTTTTATGGGCTGTAAAAGATTGACCCTCTCAGATCAGGGAGACAGATTTTGAAATATTTAAATGTTGTCTCCTGTCCCCTTGCCAGTTAACTCTCAATAAAGTTTTTCTTTTCTCAAAAACTCGTGCCATGGTATTGGCTTCTATGTGTGTCAGGAAGTGAGTACATTGCTTCATAACAACCCACCTCATTACTGTTAGGTGTGGTGTAAGTCAGATTCTTCATTCAGTGTCCATTGACACCTAGAAGAGGGAGGAAGTCCTTGTTAATGTTGGATGAGATTGTAAGTTTAGGGTCCTTGTTAGGCCTCTACTAAAACTACCTTGGCTGAAAGGGGTAGGTGTGTCTCATTACCACTGGATAGAGGTAGAAATCCAGGATCTCTATGTGGTAAAAAAGGACACCCTGAAACCAGAGGAGAGGTGATCTCAATATTGTTGAGTGAATAGGGCTTGTTACAACTTTATAGGACATAAGTCTGGGCTCAGACTTTTTTTTCTGTGCCATTTAGCTTATATAGAGCAGTTATATGAAAGTTTTCTGTCTTACTAGGGTGCAGCTTTAATGGTCTTTTAGCTAAAGTAGGCATTCTTTTGTACTTTTTTTGCATACATTCACTGGTATTTCCTTATTTCCATCTCAGGATATATGAGGTTACAAGGAAACCAAGGGAACTCACCACTTTGTTTTCCCTTGGGATCTAGAGATCCTTAGCTGGTCAGTCTTCTTATCTCCATCTTTTATAGTCTCTTTATGTTTGTCTTATATATCATGCTCAACGGTTTTAGTTGTATTTAGTAGGAGGAATAAGAAAAAGTACATCTACTCCATCTTCCCAGTAGTAGAACTCTTAGTGTTCTTTTAAAGATATGGGCTCCTTCTCATGTCATTCTATGTCTGTGGCTGTCATATGTAGGCATTGCATCCTTTTAGACATGGTAATTAGTATAGGTTATCAAATGTAACCCAAATAATACCAATCAGAGCCAATAAATTTCACAGGATTTTACTGAAATTATTGGGTATGAGAAACTGTCTTTTGAGGGGTTGTTGATCTGAAAACACATCAGTCTGCAGCTATAGGTTCATTCTGTTATATGATTAGAGGCCATACATGAAAGTGAAATCAACATGGAAGAAAATAGAGGCAATATATAGGGAATAAGTTGCTGTCCATTGATGATACTATTTGAACCCCTGGACATAGTAGGTTCCTGAATCTTGTTCTACATTGGGCTATTCAATTAGTTAAGCCAGTATGTGCCATTTATAATTTAACTTAGATTTTTTGTTTTTATAATCAAAGGAGACTTAAAATATATTCATCTTACTCATATTTCTATAGAAATCAATCATCCTAGTTACCTGTAAAACATCACATCGTCCTTGCTATATCAGTGTTTATGTCATGGCTTAAGCAAAGTTAAATCCAAAACCCTAGGAATATAAAAGAATGAGTCAGCTTTATTAGACATTTTAAACATTCTTTCTCATTTAAAGTCCTCAGAAAAGATGCTCATTTTTATCAACTTGAGATAAAGAATGTCTCACATAAATTACAGGGGTATTCCTAACGCAGGCCATGAGATAATGACTTTATATACTGTGGGCAAAAATATTCAGTACCTTTTTAGTATTTGCTAAAAAAACAAAAATAATCATTATGCTCTTCAACATTCTACTAATAATATAATTTTTTAGTAGATGGTAATAATATTCTTGAAATAATTAGAAATAAAACAAAATGCAAATAGCTGTAAGGAATAAAGTTACTTCAAACTTCAAATTTTGGGCATACACAAGCACACACACACACTACTAGAAATACACTCTATTTTCTACTTTATTCCATTCCATTCAATTCCTGTTTTCTTAGCTTATCTTTAATGTTGATTCTTTCCCTTATAAATTATTTTGTTTACCCTCTAATGAGTTCAGTTTGTCCTGGCAGAATATATGATTTTGTATATGCACTGACATGGAACATTTATGGAGTAAGAATTTGAATATCTGAAGAGGAAGAGGGAATTTTTAGAGGTAAGAGTGAAGAACTAAGGGGGAAAGATAATAATGCTAGAACAACTTTCAACTTTGACTCATCCTATAACAAACTAGTTTCTAGCATGAACATACGATTAAACCAAGAGAATGTATTTAATGATCATAAATATGAAAGTCACATCATGGCTGATTTATTTTTGTATCCCCAAGCCCAGAATAAAAAACAATGCAGAGTTGATGCTGAATACATAGTTATTGACTAACTGAATGAATGAGAAGTCAGGGGCTTCAAGAAGTCTGTGTTGATTAGGTAGTACTTTAAGTTTTCTGTATTCATTTTTGCCTCTTTCTACCATGGCTTGTTTGAGATTCTCAGATTTGTGTCCTTTGGCTAAACTCTTGACTCTTATATCTAAGCTAGAACACGAACAGTACCTTCCCTATTAGAAAGCTTTTGTGGAGTAATAAATAGCTTCTAATTTAGGCTAATTTGGCTTGGATCCATTTCAAAGACCCCTTGCCTATGTTCACAGCTTCTGAAAGCTGCTATTTAGGTTAGATTTCCTAAGAGTTTGTTAATTGAATAACTATCTGAAAATGCAGCAGATTCAAGCACAGTTTGGATATATGTGAGGGGAAATGTGGATTAAAAGAGGGTAGAACCACAAGATGCATCCATTATTTACTATGACTTTTCCACTCTTAATTGCAATAAACAACTCACCTGGGAGAAAGCTTACTACTGGCATGGTATAAGTAAGTTGGGAAATATTTTCAAATTACTTTGTGGAAATGTTTTATTATATCAATGAACTTTTTTATTCTGTGTAAAAGGTTTTCATATCCATGTTGAGTTAATATATATTAAGAAATCATTTGACCTATATATACAAATTCACATAAAAAGAGACAAATGATATTATCTTCATGCGTATAGATTGACTTTATATCTTCTATTCATTTTAATTGTCAGATTCAGTCACTTATTTTAGACTGTCACACTCTAAATACAAAGAGCTTTGAGAGATTTTGTATTTCTGCCATACAGAATAAAAATAAGGTAATAATAATCATAAAGTAATATAAATTAAAGCAACAAATATAAGTCAATCATATTTAAAAGTAAACATAACAATCAAAAATAAAAATAATTCAAAATGTAATAACTATAAACTTTAAAATGAGCCCCTAGATATGTGTCTTGAGTATAGTAGGTCCTTAATGTCTTATTGTTTTACTTCATAAGTTATTAGCTTCACCTCAAAGGGCAATGATGGAATATGTATAAAGACTTACATATCATAGTAAATTATTATACTATTATTAACAAACACACAGAAAGCAATGTTTGAAAAGAAGTGCTAACATTCATAGAAATGAGGGAATTTAGATTAAAGTTATCTATCAAAGGAGTCTGAAGGAAAAAAAAAGTGATATAACATCCTTTCTAAATAACCCCACTGTGCTGGTGTATGTTTTGCAGCTTCATTGAAGTCATCTAAATTTCTTGGGCAAATAAATATTTAAGAACACTAAATATGTTTTTAGCAACATCTAAACATTCTCTGTAAAATAGGCACACTCACGGAATTAAAAACTTATCCTTCAGGTTAACTTGGTTTTTTGTTTTTGTTTTGTTTTTTCCAATCTTTATAACTGAAATGTTATGTTTTACCCTGGCTATGGCACCCAGGGATTTGTTTTACATTCCAATTTTGAGGAAATGTATTATTTATTATTTCTACAACAGATCTTCATGGCTATATTTTGTGTTTGACAGTTTAGTAAATAAATTTTTAAAAAATCTCCCTTTTTTGCCCCCTCCCTTGTTGAACTCCCTAGTTCCCTATACCAACTTTCAGCCCAGATTGAATCTTTACAGGTAAGTTTTAATCCACTAACAATCTTAATTTGTAATGGAAGTGCTCACATAGTTTTAATTGTAATCGTGTTCACTGCTCCATTATAATTAGAGATCCACTGATTTCTTAACCAGTTTTGCTTTCAGAACATCAAGAGACAGTCTCCTTTTGCCAGCATTCATCAGCTTCTTGTAAATTCAGTAACAATATAGTGGTAATATTTAATATTTTTAATAGGTTTAATATTTTTAATATTTTTTTTAGGCTGCTAAGAAGTTGAATGTCCCCCTCAGATCTTGAATTCTGGGCTCCAATGGCTTAAAGAAAACTTAGTAGATAATATAGGCAACTTAGTTGTTCCTTGGTCAGAAATATACCTTATTCATTTCTCTCAGTATTCTTTCTTACATTCAAAGCTATTTGGTGAAGCCATGCCCTCCTTCATTCCCTTCCCTCTACCCCCTCAATTCTAATGCAGATGGCATGTTGCCAGAGGAGGAGAAACACTGTTGACGAACACTGTAGTTAGACTAGTTAGATGAGCTACCTACAGTAATAAGCAAACTAAGAAAACATTTACACTTTGCTGTGAATAGAGATTTGACAATTGTTCATGTTCAATCAAGTATTTTTGAGAAGCTCAACTGCATTAAGGTTTATATAAGTGAACAAGCAGGATTCTTGTTACCAAATAACAGAAACTGGCTCTGGTTAACTTAAGCAGAAAAGACATTTGTCACAAGACTATTGGGTAGCACATTGAATCACAGAAAAACTGGAGAACCAGGCTTGAGAAACGAGCAGAAAAGGAAAGCCTAAAACCAACGTAGGAACAATCAGTTTTGGATGAAGTTCCTAAACTGTCTTCATTAATACACTTTGCTGAACTGCTGCTCCTTCTCTCCCTGCCACCACCACCTAGTTTTTTCTGTTTTTGTATCTTTCCTCCACTCCTAAAACATTCAAAATTAAGTGAAAAAATCCAGTTAACTGAACTAGGTCATATGATCATGCCCTGGCTCCAGCGAGAAAATGTCATCTTTCAAATACCAAGTCTTGTAAAATTAAATGTGAAAAGACCACACAGCCCACTAAGGCTGCAAACTATGAACACAAAGCATGTAGAAAACAATTGCTATATATAGGATCACAATAGTTTTCAGCTGGAAAGAGCCCTCTTGTCCTCTAGAATAAGAAAATCGAAGTCCAATGGTTTAAAGAACTTTTCCCAGTGTCACTTGATAAAAGGCTCGGTGCTTTTTTCCTTCTCACTAGACAGCACTAAACTATATTTTTTTGTAAGAAATAATCAAAAATAAAACTAAATTAATTTTCAACCATGAAAAAATATTTATAATAATCTTTTTACAGAATTATTTCAAATATAAATTCAATGGTATCTATAACAGATTAATTACATAAAACAAAATTTATTTTATTTTTTGCTATATGTATTTGTCACAAGTTATTCTAAACAGTTTTATGTATCTATAGTTTTCAAAATCAACTAGTTTTAATTTCAACTACCCACATGTGGCTACTGAGAAGTCGAAATGCAGGTGATCCAAATCAGGATAAGCTCAGATTAGTTCAAAATACACACTGGATTGACTTAATATGAAGACTTAATACGAAAAAAATAAAATACTTTATGATATTTTTATATTGATTACATCTTGTAGCGGATAGTATTTTAGATATATTGAGTCAAATGAATTTATTATTAAAATTTATTTTAACTGTCTCTTACTTTTTTTATGAATAAATGTCTTGGATTTGTGGCTGTTGACCTTCATGGAAAGTTCAGAAACTTTTCAAAAAATGACTTATATAAGTCAAGATCAAATATGAGAGAGTATTCGGTCATAAAACTTAGCAAATTGATTTATAAAAACAAAAGTCTAAAAGAGTAACCTGTTATACACAGGATGTATTATTCACAAATGCCACTGAAAATCTGTGGGTGTAAGCTATAGGATATTATAGTACACAAGATAATGAAAGATACAATATCAAACAGCATAGATGGCATGTTTTTCTCCATATTGAATTTTTATAAATTAAGTGGCAGGTATTTCCACTCCATTTCCTTCTGTAAAGCTTTAGCCACATCTACTGAATCATAACAAGAGCAGAAAGTGTACAAAGAGAAGGGAGGTGGTGAGAGGCTGTGAGGACAGGGGAAAGGGAGAAGGAGAGTAGAGAGAGAACGAAAGAGAGTAGGAAAATAGAAGAGGGGAAGAAAGAGAAGAAAGGAAGAAAAAGACAGAAATGGAGAGCAACATCTTTCCTTTATTCTCTACAGTCCAGCTCCCATGGAGTGCAAGTGTCCATGGCATTCTCCCTACTGTCTGAGAGGATAAGAACATAACTAAGATTCTTGAGGGATGAACTTTTCCCTCCTTTGGGGCTGTTTTTGGTTGAGGTGGTTTAGGGAAGTTGGACATACTAAAACACCAACTGACGCAAACTTTCTTGTCTTTCTTCCTTTTTGGCTATCATCAAGGTCAACTGAAGCGTAACAAAAAATTGACTCATGTTAAGAAAATTAAAAATTTTTTTAATAGCTTATCTTTTTTATCTCTAAGACACTTCTCATTTTCTCTAATTCATTGAGATCCCTTATGAATCTTAATGTATATTGAATAATTGAATACATAATAATAAATATTAAGTTTTATCTAATCCCTGTTTTCCAAACAATATTCTCCTCACCTTAACCTTTGCTATACAGTCTTGCTGGACCTTTCCAGATAGATTTGGTAGATATTCGTGTTTTGTTTCATTTTGTTCGTGTTGTGTTGTTTTGTTTTGTTTTTTTACATTTTGGGGGTTTATCAATAAAGATGTTAAGATACTTCTTTTGTGTACATATGTGTGTATTTTCTTGGATAAAAACCTAGAATTGAGTTGCTGGGTCACAGGAAATGTGCATTTTTAACTTTATAAGAAATACCCAAACCACTGTAAAAATGTTTCAGTCTATTTTCTGTTGCTTATAATAGGATACTTGAAACTGAGTAATTTATAGAGAAAGGAAATTTATTTCTTACAGTTATGGAGGCTGAAAAGTCCAAGGTCAAATGGCCAAGTCTGGTGAAGGCCTTCATGCTGGTGGGGACTCTGCAGGGTCCAGAGGCGGCACAAGGCATCACGTGGCAAGGGGGCCGGGTATGTAGTTCAGGTCGCTTCTTCTTATAAAGCCACCAGTTCAACTCCCATGATAACCCACTTACCCATTAATATATTAATCTATGAATGGATTAATCTATTAATGGAGGCCAAGCCCTCATAACCCAATTACTTCTTAAAAGTGCCACCTCTCAATACTGCCATATTGGGGATTAAATTTAAACATGAGTTTTGGAGGGGACCAATACTTAAACCACAGCAAGTGTAAATTTTAAAAATCATACTCATGCTGAATGAGATTTTTGGTTGCTTACTGTCTGTTCTAACATTTATAGTGGTAAGTCATTTTAATTTTGACATTATGGTGGCTGTGTAGTGGCAATTAAATATGGTTTTAATTTGCATTTCCCTGATGACTAGTGAGGTTGAGCATTTTTTTTTTCATATGCTCATTAGGCATTATACATCTTTGGTGAAGTGTGTTTTCAAATCATTTTTTACTTTTTCTTGGGTTGTTTGTCTTTTATTGTTGAGTCTAGGAGGTGTTTGTGCATTATGGATGTGAGTTCTTTGTTAAGTACATATTTTGAGAATATTTTCTTACAATTTGTGTCTTGCCTTTTCATTTTGTTAATTCTGTCTTTTGATTAGCAGATTTTAATTTTAATAAAGTTTATCATCATTTTTCCTTAATAGTGCTTTCATTGATTTCTCTCAGAAATCTTTGTTTACTTATATTTTCTTCTGGAATCTTTATGAAAGTAGAATTTATATTTAGGTCTATGATGCATTTCAAATTAAATGTTGTGAATAGTATCATATAGGAATCAAGGTTGATTTTTTTCTTTACAAATGGATATCCAGCTGTTCTAGCATCACTTATTGAAAATATGCTTTCTATTGAATTATTTTGGCATTATTGTTGAAAGGAATTGACCATATATAAGATGGCCTGTTTTTAAAATCTCTGTTGTGTTTTTGTCATCCATTTTGCTTTTCTTAACCAGTGCACATTGTCTAAATTATTTTAACTTTTAAGTGGTCTTAAATTCATGTAATGGAAGTTTTCCCTCCTCCTTTTTCTCCTCCTCCTTCACCATTTTCTTCAGTTTTGTTTTGGCTACACAATGTTCTTTGAAGTTCCATAAAAATTTTAGAACAACTTGCCAATTTTAATTTTTAACAGCTAGCTGAGTTTGTGATCGAGAATACACTATGTTCGTGGATCAATTTGGAAAGAATTGGTATCTTAATACTATTTTGTCTTTGATACTGTGAACATAGTTCATCTTTCCATTTATTTAAGTCTTCCTTAATTTATTTCCTTAGAGTTATTTTTAAGAACTTTTTGTATTTTGATGATTTTTGTTATCAAATTAATTTTTCTGTTTATTTTTCTATTTGTTTTCTTTAACTGATGTATGTATATTGATCATTAGCTCTTGCTTTATTAACTTATTAGTCTAATAGTAGTTTTTAATAGTCTTTAGCAATTTTTATGTCAATAATCATATTATCTGCAAGTAAGAACAATTATACTTCCTTAGTTACAATCTGTTTATTAATTCCAACATCTGGGTAGGCTCAGGGTAAAGTGTTGTTTTATGAAAGGGCTGTATGTGCAAAATTGCCCCTAAAAGCAGAAGGAGCCAAGAAACCAAACAATGAGGCAGACAAATCCAATTTGTCAGTAAAAGACAATTTATTGGGGATCTTATGAACAGGAGTGTAGGTAGGAATATAGCAAAACAGGTAGATCTCCGCACTGTTCCCCAACCCCCAGACCCAGGGCTTATATACTATAGGAAAGGGTGTGCATGCTTCAGAAGGGTGATTAAAGGAAAAGGCAAGAATGCTATGTTTGTCATAGCCTATAATTTGTGTGATGACGTCAAAGTGGTTTTGACTAAAATGCAGAATTTATGGTAAATGTGTGCTCTTACATGAGGAACAGTAGATTAAGTAGAAATCCTACAGGCATTCCCAGAACTGAGGTTAATTAGAAGTCAACATGGCGGATTAGCTTCAAGATGGAATTATTTATCCTACACAAGTCTCTATTAATTGTTTTTTCTCCTGACTACACATCACATTTGTTTTTGTTTCTTCACAGGTCTAGGAATTTCTACTTATACGCCGGACATTTTGGATGATGTATTGTAAAGACTCTGGATTATGTTATGTAACCCTGAAGAATACTGAATTTTTGTTTGTTCATTTGTTCAATTGTTTTGTTCTACTAGGCAATTAAATTGGTTAAACTCAAACTCAAAACTCTGTTACCCTGCTATGGAAAGCAACTGAAGTGTTTTCTGGACTTTTTTTTTTTCTTTAGCTTTCTAGACGTTTCTTTCCACCAGATTATTGGACTTTTCTTGCACATGTCACTTAGGTGTTAGCCATGGATTAGGGCAGAGCTTAAATATAAATTTCAAGCCCTTGATTTTCTCCCTCACTTTAGCTATTCCCACAAAACCGAATTCCACCTGCAAATTTCTTAGGCAAGTAAGAGTGAGCTTTAGTGACCTCTCTGATTGAATTTATCCTACTTTACATAATATAACTTGGGTAATACCCTTGGTGAGGGTACACACACATACACAGAAAAAGTTAAATTTTATCCAATGGTATTTTCTTCTAAGGAAAAAGTCATTCCATTTCTGATTATTTTCAGTCCCTTTCAGTGCCTTCAAATAATTGTTTACAAATATTTTATTTAGTTTATGATTGTCATATATAGGTTGGCTGATCTAATACAAGCTACTCTGACATTACTGCAATCAGAATTCCTCTTTCTTTCTTTAATTTGTCTTTACCCTTAATTCATAATGTTTTTCTCAGATGTTTTATACTCTTCAGTTACCATTTTATATTTGTAATGAGTTGAAAGTGGACCCCCAAAAGATATGTCCACCCAGAACTAGTGAATACAGCTTTATTTGGGGGAAAGGTATTTGCAGATTAATAAAGAATTTCAAGATGATCATCCTGGATTATCCAGGTGGATCCTAAACCACCATGACTCATGTTCTTATGACAGAAATAAGGATATTTGAGACACACAGAAGAGAAGAAGAACACGTGAAGATGGAGGCAGATATTGAAGTTATACAGTTACAAGTCAAGGAACACCTAGAGACACCAGAAGCTATAAGATGTAAGGAAGAATTCTCCTCTGGAAGGTTAACATTCCTGCTGATAGCTTAATTTTGCATTTTTGTCTCCAGAACTGTGACAATAAATTTCTACTGTTTTCAGACACCCAGTTTGTGGTAATCTATTGTAGAAGCCCCAGAAAACTAATGTAATAGTTAAGAATGAGCACTAGAAGGCTGACTACTAGCTATATATGAATAGGTGTAAGTACTGATTGGGATATGTTGTTGTAAGTTGAGTTTTTATTCTATGACATTCAATTGCCAGAAAAAGAGAAGGCTTTTACTCTAAAGCAGCAAGACCTGGACAAACTATTTTAGTTTTTCCAAGATTCTTTATTCTAAATTATCTAGAAAAGAATATTCAAATATTTGTCCTCAAGTTAAATGGCTCTTTCTAAGAGATTTAGCTTACAAGAGTCGAGAATGTATATGATTATCTTGTTATTATTTTTCCAGTTTTTGTTTTTTCTTGCATTTCTAAGTAATTTTAACATATCAGTTCACTTCCTTCTAAATAACTAAGGATGCACATTGGCCGGGTGCGGTGGCTCATGCCTGTAATCCTAGCACTCTGGGAGGCCGAGGCGGGCGGCTCGCTCAAGGGCAGGAGTTCGAGACCAGCCTGAGCAAGAGTGAGACCCCATCTCTACTAAAATTAGAAAGAAATTAATCGGACAACTAATATATAGAAAAAAATTAGCCGGGCATGGTGGCGCATGCCTGTAGTTCCAGCTACTCGGGAGGCTGAGGGAGGAGGATCGCTTGAGCCCAGGAGTTTGAGGTTGCTGTGAGCTAGGCTGACGCCATGGCACTCTAGCCCGGGCAACAGAGTGAGACTCTGTCTCAAAAAAAAAAAAAAAAAAAAAAGAATGCACATGATTTCCCAGAATTCAAAATTTGTTAATGGTTCCTTTTCCTTTTCATTTTGCTGTTCTTCTCATTTTAAGGTGTCCTGGGAGGGAACAGATTCAAATAAGGCCACTTTACCATCTTAGGAGAAAATACTACACGATATTTAAGTATATTATCTCATTAAATATTCAAAAATCTCATCCCATTTTATAAACAAGAAGACTGAGATCTAGACGTTTTAAGTAGAGTCGTTCCCCCTTATTCACAGGGGATAAGTTCTAAGATCCCCAGTGGATGCCTAAAACTGCATATAATACTGAACCTTATCTATACTGTTTTTTCAATTTGATAACCAAAGCACCTACTAAGTAACTGACAGAAGGATAGCATTTACAGAGTTGTTACGCCAGAGAAAGGGATGATTCATGTCCTACTCTGGACAAAGAGGAATAATACAAACACAATTTAATATTTATGAATTGTTTATTTCTAAAAATTTCCATTCAATATTTTTGAAATGTGAGTAACTGACACCATGGAAATTCAAGCGACAGATAAGGGGAGACTACTGTAACTTCCTCCAACATACACATACAGTAAATAGCAATTCCAGAATTCTGGTTCAAGTCTGACTCTACTACTCTTAGCAGTTCTCTACTTTACATTCTTTCAGCAAGCATTTATTGAATACCAAATACATACCAGTCAATAAATATGAATACCTGGTATTTTTCTTGGTACCATAAAAAGTAAAAGAATGCATAATATGATGTTTTCCCTTCAAGATGTTTATAGTTAAATAGTGGCATAAAAGGATATTAGAAAATATTCCATTTCTATGAAATTAAGAGTAATTTATATCCATACTATGTCATAATTGAACATACTGGAAAATTTGTTTTTCATGAATGGTAACATCACATAGAAAAGAACTGTAAAATAATACCCTAAAATATTTGTCATTTGTTGGCAGAAACAAAAAAAAAATTTCTCCATGCATTCTACTACTGACTTTGTGCTGTAATAACCAGAGAAAGCCATCTCATACTTCTGACAGCCTGAGTCTGTCTTCACTATAACTGAATTTATTACTCACCATTTGTTATACTGCTAATAAAAAGAGTATAAAGTACTATCTTATCACATTAAATCTGCATGTAAATCTTGTTATATTTCAAGAAATGATTTAACATTTTATTATCTAAAATATTGGTATAGAATGAAGTTTACCATTATTTCTGTGAGTTGCTAACTAAATATTGATTGGGCTAAAAGTTGCAACATTAACTGCATGAGAAAATCTTTTCAACTTTTTATTGTACAACAAGGTACTGTATGTTTAGGTGCCTTTTGACAAAATCAATACAGCCCAGCCATGGTTCAGGATCCACACAGTATTTTTGAATCACACAAGGTGCTTCTAGCTATCCATAGTACTTTACTGCTAAAAAAAAGTTGTAAATGTAATAAGAAATCTTGAGGAATGAAAAAATAAGTTTAATGAAAATGAAGAAATCATACCCTTGGTCACTTCTTTAAATTTGTTACATAAAAATGTCAATACTCTAGTAACCTAATTTGAAGAGAAAAGTAAGCTGAAGAAAACTGTTATATATTTGTATTAAGCCATCAAGTGATTGGTTTTGTTACTCAGAATTTCTGTAGTTGAGACTGAATGTTTGCAGGATTTTATCTAGAGTTAGCCTAGAGTATCAAAAATAAAACAAAATAAAATAAAATAAAACCAAAACTCTTTAACTAAAAGTCCCCAATTATTACTGAAAAATTGTTCTTCCTTACCCTATAATACTGTTATCAATATATGAAAATATATTAAGGAATAACACCAGATTTTGTAGTTCTATTTAAAATTTATAGAACCAAGTTTTAAAGTGAATGACATTCACTACTTAACTGGTTTTTTTTTAATTTTCCTTTTTTCCCTTCTTATTCTAGAACTTTTTTGATTGCAGGAAAGAAGCTTTTGTTGTATAACATACATGCATTCTATGATACATCGTGTAAGAGAAATAAGTTTTCCATACATTTTCCATCCTAATTTAAATATATATGTGTATATTTTAAGTTGCAATTATTATCAACAATGTGGAAAACCTCCAGAAATAAAAAAAGATTCTCACATTTTCAGAAAACATCTTTAAAATGCTCATATTATAGGGAATGAGAGAAAAACAAATCAAAGAAAGCTGTTCAATATTCGGTTCCACAGAAAACTCACCCTGGGACCTTGTCTATGTATTTAATTTTCCAAATATTTATTTTATCTGCTCAATATTATAAGTTTTCTATTTCTTAAGAAATTAGGAACTTGCAAAGAAATGTATTTTGTAAAGTGTTATCACTTGAAGTTTTAATTCTAGTGCAGAGGCTTCCATTTTGGTAAGCTTATTAAGGGAAAAAAAGGAGAGAAAGGAAGGAGAAAGGGAAGGAAGGAACTAATAATATCTAGAATTTCCGAAGGGAAATGAGAGACATCACTGATAAGCAGCTTAAACATATTGGGGACTATCTCATATTTATCCCCCTGCTAAAAAATGAAAAAAAAAATTATCAACATAATTTTCCCAACAACTTAGTTCACATTACCTAAAGGCTTTAAGTGATTATTCTTGACATTGGCTTGTCTGAGCAGAGGACAGAATGACACGAGTTGGTAAATCGGCAATATGGGACAGGGTAGCTTTTCAGATTCTCTTACAGTGCTCTTACGAAGAATCTGTTTCTAAATCCTTCAGGGGTGTGTGTGTGTGTGTGTGTGTGTATTTGCACACATACATAAATAGTTTACATACTTTTGGTTCAAATGGCCTGCTCTGTATACAAGGGAATATGAGAGTAAAATCTGGTACATTGGAGTCACTACAGAGTGAAAATATGATATGTTCACAAAGGGACATGAATAAATATACATTGTTAAAGCTTATAATCAGTTTTTCCCAAAGATAAAAGTTTTGTCAATGTCAACTGTTACAGGACTCCTATAGAGTTCAGAGACACTTTGCCTTTGAATGTAGAGAAGGCATCGTCATTGTTCCCTCTTCACCATACTCACCCACATTTTCTGAGAGAAATGATCATCTTTTACTTTAATCTTCATTCTTTGTTTTTTACTAACAAAACCAAAGCAAGTTTTCTCACAAAAGTTTGTGGAAAATAAACAGATCAAATAAGGATCAGATTTAACCTACACAGGCCACTAGCTTATCAACAAAATTGCCAACTTCTAATCACTAGTGAACTGTAATATCCTATTTTCATGGCATTTCAATGGTTGGATTTACCTTTGACTCAAAGTACCAAAAGCCTTTCTCCCAGAGTGCAGATGATGTATCAATTAGCTAACCAAGTTTGTCACTGACATTCAGTTATGTGTATTCAAGTTTTCCACATTGTATAGTTGAGATACCCAAAATGGAGTAGTAAAATTCTGAACCTATGCTCAGCCTTGTTTTGAACTTTTGTAAGTTTACTAACTTACATACTTTAAACAGGCTTCTGCATAACAATTCTTCCTTATGAAACTCATGTGATAAATTTCATACGTGGGCTTGCATTGTAGGCACCAAACTTTGCTAAGAATAGGACTTCCCCATTCCCACCTCAGCAAATTCTTGAAATTGGGAAATCATTTGCTCCAAAAGATCTTTAAAAATGACCTGGGAGAAAACATGAGCTTTGAAGTCAGATAGCTGTAGGAACAATTTCAAGTCCTGCCACTTATCTGGTCAGGGATTTTGAGGAAGACATTTGACCTATGTGGGTCAAATTCCTTTTGATGTAAAATAATAATGAAATAATAATAATAACTTTTTTCCAGATTGTTGTGAGAACTATACTGCAGGTGAATAGGTCCAATACTGGGTCACATCCCCCTCTGACATTTATAGTGTTCACATCAGGCCAAATAGCCCCTATTTTAACTGAGAACTAAGAGTCTACCACCTATTCCATATTTAGTCATTTGTTGTGTAATGATGGGGATACGTTCTGAGAATTGTGTTGTTGGGCAATTTCATCATTGTGCAAACGTCATAGAGCTTATACAAATGTAGATGGTATAGCCTACTACACAGCTAGGCTATAAGATATAGACTATTACTCCTAGGCCACAAGCCATTACAACATGTTAACTTACTGAATATTGTAGGCAATTGTAACACAATGGTGAGTATTTGTGCGTCTAAATATATCTAAACGTAGAAAAGGTATTACAATCTTATGGGACCACCATTGCATATGTGGCCCATCATTAGCCTAAACATTAACCCTTAAA
>NW_012147189.1:6863123-6867551 GCF_000956105.1 Propithecus coquereli | reverse complement strand
TCTCAGCCTCCCAGAGTGCTAGGATTACAGGCGTGATCCACAGCGCCCGGCCAGCAGCAAATATTAATGGGCTTTGTCATAAATTTCATGAGACAAAATTTTAATCCTCCGCCTTTGTTCTTCCACTTATTTAGTGGTTCATCATTCCATTCAGGTTTCAACCCAAATGTTACCCTTTACTGATCACCCACTGTACGATAACCACATAATTGATTTGCATAGAATTTACAATTAGCTGATATTATTTGTTCTTTTTTATTGTTTTAGTTCTAGACCTGGCATGGATAATTGTGGGGTACTTCTATTGCTTAATCTACTTTCTGATTTTGATTTTCATGACATACTATTATTTGGTTTTATCATCCCATAGATGTATAAAAATCCTGAATAATAATTCATAGAATGACCTCATTTTCCACCTCTTGGTACATAATTATATAAGGTAACTTCTAGAGAAGACAGCCCTTTTATTTTTGAGCAAAATTAATGTGCTTACCAGTAATGTGGTTTCCCCAAAGATCTATTATCCCTGGGTGGTAAAGGAATAATATGATTTTGCTAGTCCATAATATAATTGTGATAAATTGTCTACTTTGGGAAGTATAATATGTCAGCTTTTCCCAAAGAACTTTTACATTTTAATGTTAATATTCATTCTTCATATATATATGTGTGTGTGTATGTGCGTGCATGTGCTGCTCCTTGACTTACTGTGGGGTTATGTTCCAACAAACCTATTGTAAGTGGAAAATACAGTAAGTTGAAAGTGCGATTAATATACCTAATCTACCGAACATCCTAGTTTAGCCTAGCTTGTCTTAAATGTGCTTAGAACTCTTATGTTAGCCCATGGTTGAACAAAATTATCACAATGTACATTGTGAAGCATAGATTGTTTACTCTCATTACCATGTGGCTGACTGGGACCTGTGGCTCGGTGCCACTGCCCGGCATCATAACAGAATATCATACTGTACATCACTAGCCATGGAAAAGATCAAAATTTAAAATTCCAAGTAGCTTTCTGCTGAATATTTATCACTTTTGCACCATTGTAAAGTTGAAAAATCATAAGTCAAATCATAGTAAATAGGGAACATCTGTATATACAAAATGTTTTACAGATATGCAATGTTTTTCACAAATATACTGTTCATCATCTCATAAGACTGATGTTCTAAGGAATACACTTTGGGAGACAGTGGATTGCATATTGTTATTTTGAATTCTGATCTAGGTATTAAAGATAGATTCTGCTACTTTTATATTTGCTGTACTGTTTGATAACTAGAACTTTCCAGTATGGACATGGAACAAGTACTTGGAGACTTTTTAATCCAGAGAATCATACTGCTTTGCTGTGGTTTTTGTTTGTTTGTTTTTGGATTCATTACCATCATCTGATTTCTTAAAGCTTGGTTTGGGTGTTCTCATGCATTTTTTTTTTTTTTTTTTTTTTTTTTTTTTTTTTTTTTTTTTTTTTTTTTGCTTATTCTTCATCAAGTATTGAAAAAACTGGATAGCAATTTAGGTCACATTTCTCAAAACATAACAACATCTACCAAAATAGGGTTAAAACAACTTAGAGAAATAATCAATCGGAATATGTTTAGACTGTTATACTGACTTTGTGCTATTATCCATTTAAGTTAATTTTATTCTATTTTCCCATAAAATAGCCATCACAGCAGCCCATCACTGTGGACTCTATTTGTAGAACATATGCCGAAACAATCCACTTCACTCAACTCCAGTGCCATAAGGCTAGTAGTGAATTCCATCTCTTTGCCTCTTGCAATGTCTTCCTAATCCTTGCTGTCAGTTGTACACATACAAGAAGTTTTTCACAGATCATTACTCACTGCTTAAAACAATACAATGGTTTACAAATACATTCCTAAATCTGAATTAAAATTACCCACCTGCTACTTATTTTTTTCTGTCTATTTCTCCACCCACATTGGACTTTCTATTCCTCCAGCTGTTAACTTTTACTGATAACCCAGTGTAAGGTGGTCACATAATCTATTTCCATAGACTTTATAGCTAACTGATATTATTTGTTCTTTTTATGATCCATATCTTCCCAATGAAATACTAACTCGATAAATGCTGTTTTGTTCTTTGTCATCTAGAGTAGTGTCTAATGCATAGTAGACAATAAATACAACAATTAGTGTTGAATGGATGACTATAAAAACCAAATTACTAAAGAGGGGAAAGAAAAGATCTTTTCTATTGTAATTTTAACTGTATTATAGTTCTGAGAAATCACAGAGAGTTTCATAGAACTGAGCAATGCTTTAGCTCACAGCCACAGAAAATGCTCCCTCTATTCACCAGTTCAGGACTATAGGGAAAGCATCCTCTTGTTGTCAACAAAAACTATTTTTAAATGAATCATCATGTTTAAACTTTACTATAATAAAGTATTATTTCAAGAATAGCTTTGTCAAAATGCACACACTAGTGAACAATCTTCTATATATCACTATGTCAATGGTACTGATAGATACTAATATATAATTATTTGAATCAAACTTTTGAAACAAGCATCTTTTAACAATTTTTCAATATTGCTATTTCATGTGGAGTACCAGATGTCAGAAGAGTTGAAAACATGTTTATTTTGGTCCCTTGGTCCTTCAAGATTTTTCTGACTCAATATCTTCCTCGTCTTGCATGGATATGTATTTAGCCTCATTGAGTGAACAGGCTTTGAGGAGCAGCAATCTGCATACTTCCAAAAGAAATGATTTGGCCACCTGCACTTTTGGAAAATTGTAAAAAAGCTATAGAAAACTTTCAGAGGCAGGAAATATCAATAAATAATATTTTAAAGACTTTTAGATCTCTGAGGACTACGGAGCCTCATTAAGGTGCAAGTTCTTACATTTAGAGAGAAATAGACATGAAGTGAGCTTGGTGATTTACAAAACTGGCAGAAAAGAAGTTAGTAAACTTTAGTGTGATTTCTATTTCAAAAGAAATGTTGTAATATACTTTTGCAATTCCCACACAGCATGTTCACATTAGTTCATATTCTAAATATTTTTGAATTCTCAATATTTCCCTCTCCCCCTCCACTGTTCCCTACCTGGCTTGGAAAGTATTAATGCACAATAGCTATTAGAGGCTCTGGAAATTTTATGTTAAAGGTTTTAAAGAGCTAATTAGAAGTAACATTTAGAACTTACTCTAAAGTCTTCACTATCTTGAGTTACAGATTAAGTTACAAATTAATTGTCATCTCACCAGAAATTCTAAGGCTTTCCATTTTGTATTTCCTGCTTTAAACCTGAAAAAACTGTGGTATTGATCTTAGGCAGCAAAAATGAGTTCATAAAGCCTGGATTCAAGGTTTACTCTGCTGGGAAAGAAACCTCAAAATACCCTTAAATTTACTTTTTTTATTACTGTTAATTTTAATAAGTGCTTTCCAAGTGCTCCAATGCTTTTCAGAAATATTTCTATTTCTGTAAATGCTAATAAAATTTTATTTACTTTTAACAGGCTTGTTATTTGACAGAGTTTCCTAGGATTTATTTTTCTGGCATTATAGTTTGGGGAAGATTTTTAATCTCAATTTACATCTATTCTATATGACTAAAGCTGTTATCAACTTTATCTTCCTAAATGTATAGAGCTTCTTTCAAATTATGCTGATAATGCCATTAAAAGTCCAATTAACCCATTATATTAAAAGATTTACAATTGGTAAGCTGCCGTATTTCAAGAAAATGCTAGTATATTGATTGCCTATTCTATACAATTAGACATAATTGTGTATAGTTGAAAAAAATTAGTCTCCAATTCATATCAATTTTAATGTGATTTTTCTCCCCTGAATTAACTTTGCCTATCTGGGTTAACCCTCTTGGCCTAATGCAGGAGTTCAAAGATCTGAGTACAAGAGAATGAGAATGATTATATTATGAAACAGTTTTGAACTACTCTAATTAATATTTATATAAGAATATATCATGATGTATATAAGTTATTTTCAAACGATTTTACCTGAATTAAGTAAACAGAAACCTCACTTCCCAATAGGGGTGATAAAAGCACTTGCAATGATGAAGATAAGCAGTTCGAAGCAGGGGATAATGCACATACCATTATTTGCTTTAGCAATAGGCTTATGATGATCCTCATTTGAATTGCATATGAACCATACTTTTTATCACTATTTCTCAAAGTGTTATCCTTGGACCACATAAAACAGAATCCATGGGAAATATTTAGGTTACAAATAGGTTACAAATCCAAGATCTAGACATACCGAATGACCTAGGATGAACATTTTAAAATAATTATTTTATTGCAATTAATAAATAAAATTTGAAGACAGAGCTTCAGCTGTAGGAATTTTACATAAGAAAATTACCACATATTATTGGTTCCAAAAGGGAGTATTCATCTGAACAA
>NW_012147189.1:6860207-6862442 GCF_000956105.1 Propithecus coquereli | reverse complement strand
TATAAGTGTATCTATTACCCAGATAGTGTGCATTGTACCTGTCAGGTGCAAATTTACCCATTGCCTCCTTACCCCTCCCACCTGCTTGATTCCCAATGAATGTCATTCCCAAATATGCATCCAAGTGTTGAACAATTAGTTCCAATTTAATGGTGAGTACATGTGGTGTTTTTCCATTCTTGTGATACTTCACTTCGAAGAATGGGCTCAAGTTCCATCCAGGTTAATGCAAGAGGTATTAGTTCACCATTGGTTCATGGCTGAGTAGTACTCCATGGTATACATACACCACATTTTATTAATCCACTCATGTATTGATGAGCATTTGGGTTGTTTTCACATCTTTGAAATTGTCAATTGTGCTGCTATAAACATTCTAGTGTAAATGTCTTTTTATCAAATGTCTTTTGTTCCTTTGGGTAGATGCCCAGTAATGGGATTGCTGGGTCAAATGGTAGTTCTACTTATAGCTCTTTGAGGTATTACTTTCCACAGAGGTTGTACTAGTTTTCTGTCCCACCAGTATGAGTGTTCCTATCTCTCTGCATCATGTTTTGGGACCTTGAATCTTTGACAAAGCAGACAAAAACATACACTGAGGAAAAGAATCCTTATTCAATAAATGGTGCTGGGAAAATTGGATAGCCACATCTGGAAGACTGAAACAGGATCCACACCTATCGCCTCTCACAATAATCAACTCACAATGTGATGAGGATAAGACCACTGGTACTTAGGCACCCCATTTCTGAGGCCATGGGAGGAGAGGAGGTGAAGGAATGCTGCCTGAGCAGGAGCTGGAGATAAGGACAGCAGTTAACTGCTTAGTTGGGGGACATTCCAGTAATCTGGGAGTACAGCAAAGCAGACTCCCACCTTAAAGCCTGAGGGACCTCATGCCTAAAAAGCTGCGGAGTGGCTTGACATGAAAGCCACCCACAGCTGTAGAGGGAGATTGCAAAATGTCAGCCTGGGAGAAGGGACACTATGCTCCAATTCTTAAAAAACACCAGATTGAGTTCCTTCCCTCTGCTTTCTCAGTAAAACACCTCAGTTAATGAGAAGCTAAACTCCCAGTAAGAAGTAATAATCTCTTTGTTTCTCAATCAAATGGGCCACAGCTGCTGAGTTCAGAGATACTATCTATACATACCTTAAGGTGTAGTTGTGCTTAGTAATGAGCTATGTGTTTCTGCTTCTATAGACAAAAGAGTAATTAGCTAAGGCATCTTGTAACTTTTAGGGGAGAGTTGAAATTTCTACACATTGTATCCCATGAGCTTTTCATGTGAAATAATTATAATCTATAGCATGAAAAAGAGAATAAAAACAGGTGCTAGAGTTCAGTCATCATAACCTGGCTCACGGGAATGCTGATGGTCCCCTGACTCCCCCACACCCTTTCACTTTACTTTTTGTGTCCGTGTCTTTGACTCTCCCATCTCTTGCAGCACACACTGCCCGGGGACCTGGTAATATTGGGGGCATCACGAACCCCCAATAACAATAGATTACAAACTTAAAACTAAGGCATGAAACTATAAGAATTCTAGAAGAAAATATTGGAAAAACTCTTATAGACATTGGCCTAGGCAAAGAATTTATGAAGAAGATACCAAAGGCAATCACAGCAACAACAAAAATAAATAAATGTGACTTAATCAAATTAAAAAGCTTTTGCACAGCCAAGGAAACTATTATGAGAGCAAACAGACAACCTATGGAATGGGAGAAAATATTTCCATGTCATACATGCAATAAAGGGCTGATAACTAGAATCTATATGGAACTCAGGAAAATCTGCAAAAAAAAAAAAATAAAACAACCCTATGAAAAAGTGGGCAAAGGACATGAACAGAAACTTTTCAAAAGAAGATAGACTAATGGCCAACAAACATATGAAAAAATGCTCAACTTCTCTAATCATCAGGGAAATGCAAATCAAAATCACAATGAGATATCACTTATCTCCAGTGAGAATGGTCTTTATGAAAAAGTCCCAAAACAATAAATGTTGGCATGGATGCAGTGAAATAGAATTCTTATAGTTTCATTCCTTAGGTTTAACTCTGTTATCCACTGTGAGCTGATTTTTGTGAGAGGTGAAAGGTGCACATCCTGTTTCAGTCTTCTACATGTGGCTATGCAATTTTCCCAGCACCATTTATTGAATAAGGATTCTTTTCCCCAGTGTATGTTTTTGTCTGCTTTGTCAAAGATTAGATGACTATATGA
>NW_012147189.1:6856366-6857897 GCF_000956105.1 Propithecus coquereli | reverse complement strand
ATATTTATATGTGCATCTTTGTGTTAAACATCAATAAAGTCCTTAAAATATTTTCATACCCTATATCTCAAATTTAAAATGCTGGCATTAAAAAGTTCCTCTGAGACAAAGGAAAGAAACAAATTAATAAAACAAAATCTGAGACTTATTATGGTTTAATGATCATCCTTGGCTCAGAATATCAATTGCATCTATTGATTCCTTGTGCATTTTATGTATAAACATATGCATCTTTTCACATTATTTTCATAATGTCTACTTTCTTGCCTATTCACCTAATTAATGCCTATCCAAAACAAAAATTAAATGTTACGATATTGTTTCTAATAAAATTCCAATGAAAAAAATTATAGACAGCAAGTAGCCCTTTGAAAAGTTAGTACATTTCCTTATTCTTTTTTTTTTTAATGCTTGGCATGTCTGTATCAGAATTTTCATTATTTAAGTGTTCAAAAACTGCAAATCTTCTAAGCATTAGGAGATGCCTTTCAAAACAGCATGCCCCTCTATTATTTTCCACTTTACAAGTCCACTTCCCTTCCCCCTCCCTCAAAGGTTCCCAAACCCTCCAGGCCTTGAATCATGTCACTATCATTCTAGCTAAAGGGAACTGGAGAGTACTCCCTTGGGTTCCTATTAACACTTGCTACTTAATCAGCCAGAGGGGCTGTTGGTGACTGATGGCATATAGTTCCATCCATCCATCCCTCCTCCCTCCCCAGAGGCTGTACCACCATTGCAGCCATCCCAGTCTGGAGAGCGTAAGTAACTGAGACTGGGCAATACAGCAAGTTGGAGAAATACATCCAATTGTTCAAAAGCTGGAATTTGTTAGCAGTAAATTCCCCGTTATAAATTTGCAAACCAAAAGCATGCAGCTGTGGAATGTATTAGCTGCAAATCTGTTATTTTTTAGCTTTCAGATTCATAAATATTTTAGGTATTGTACAAATACAGCAGGAAATTGTAATAGAGACCTCCCTGGATAGAAGGTAGCAACAGATAAGATGTATGTGGCTAAGCGTAGGGGGTCCTTACATTTTGAACAAGGAATAAGTTTAGCAGTGCAGCCATCTCTAATTTAAACTGTTTTCTTAATCTGCTGCCAGGGGACCATGCTGGGTGATTCACAGTAATGAACTCCACCTGGATGCTCTGTAAATCTGAACAGGAGAACTAACTGCAGCCTAGTAACTGTTGTTACCACAGATCTGGTTGAGTGAGCTCTAATTTGATCATTACGTGACCATCCCACCAAGGAACCATGAGAAATGCTTACAGACTACCATTTCATGATAGTGCAAAAAAAGTCTGCTTATTTAAATAAGATTATTATGAAAGAAAATGACATATTTTGAGATATAAACAGAAATTCTGGTGGAACAATAAAAAACTAATACCAAATATTTCATCTTAACCCAGTAGATCTCAGTGGTTTAATGGGATCAATATTTTCAAGAGGAAAAAAAGTGACATAAATTATCATAAAAAACAAGAATTGTTCACTTAAATTGTTTTAATACTATTAAAC
>NW_012147189.1:6854878-6856141 GCF_000956105.1 Propithecus coquereli | reverse complement strand
CTCTTTTGGGCAGATACTTTTACTTTTTATAAATTCTGGTCTCTTTTATCCTCCTCTAAAAAGTTTTAACTTGGCTGAACTAAAACTACAAACTTGTTTTCCCTTGCGAAGGCTAAGAGTTGAAACTCATTCACTCACCTCAGCCTTTCGGTTGCTGCCTTCTGAAAAGCTCCTCGGAGACTCCACTATGCCTACTTAGTTGAGAGGTATACCAAAGGCTGCAGGAGATTTGGGGTGTCCCCATCTGTGTCTTCTCTCTTTCTAGGATTTTGTTTTCACATCTTAGTAACCCTAGAAGCCCTAAATTCCATCCTCTCACTCCTAATACTAGTAAAATGCGGTTTTCTGCTTCAGCAGCTTCATGCCATGTGGTCCAGAGACTGTCACAGGTTAAAAATTGAAAAATGTACATCTCAACCAATAAAGTTCTCCATTTTTATGGGCTGACTCTCTTCCAGATTCTTTCTGATTTTGCTCATTTTTCAAAGCCTTAGATATATTTTATATTTTTCCAGAGTTCCTAATGATTAATCTGAATTAAAAGTTAATTTCCTTTAACATTACCAAAAGCAGAATTATGCCAATGATATTAAAATAGTGATAAATGGTCTATATCAAATTAATATTTTTTATAAAATTACATTATTAAGAATTTGAAAATACAGGCCCAGAGTGGGAGAAGATATTCTCAATTCCTATATCCCAGAAAGACTTGTATCCAGAATATATAAAAAAATTCTTATTTATCAATAAGAAAAAGATAGAAAGTCCAATAAAAATGAGTAAAAGATTTGAATGGATACTTCTCAAAAGAGAATATCCAAATGGTCAGTACATAAAAGTGATTAATTTTATTAATTATTAGGGAAATGCTAATGAAAACACAATGAGATGCCACTACACACTCACCAGAATTGTCAAAGTTAAAGAGAAAGAAAATGAATGTTGACAAGAATGTAGAGCAACCAAAAATCTTAGACATTGGTAAGAAAATAAAGTCTTTAGTAGCATCTACTAAAGTTGAACATATTGTAACATATGACTCAGTAATTCCGCTCCTAGATTATACCAAATAAAAGTATGTACCTATCCTTACCAAAAGACATGCATTAAAATGCTTATACCAACACTATGCTTAATATCCTCCATTTGGAAAGAACTCAATGGCCATCAATTTTCTAATGTATGTATATGTTGTGATATATTCACCCAATTACATACTATTCAAAATGATAATGAATAAATTATAACTACACACAATAT
>NW_012147189.1:6816238-6853933 GCF_000956105.1 Propithecus coquereli | reverse complement strand
TGCCCAAGCAAACAGAGCTCTAGAGACGACTAAAAGAAATTGCAAAAGCAATACTAAGTATACGTGGGAGTTTCTATACTTAGGCAGAAACTTGACCTTGCTATCCAACTATTCATTCTATGAGTGCCTTCTGTGCTGATGTTGCACATGTAAGCAAAAGTCAACCTAATCTGGAAACATTCATTAATAAACTGACAGCATTTCCCAAATGATTCTAGCATTTAGTGATATCTTTGAGCATCAATCTCTTGTTGATTTGGGACGTCTGATAATACCATGCAAATCACTTGCAAAGGGAAATTAAAATTGGAAGATTGCTTGAAACATACACAAAGACTTCAACAAATTAATGTTTGGGAAAGTTAGACTGATCAACAGTCTAGAGAAAATGGACAGAATGATAAGAATGAAGCAAGAATTATGACTAACAAAGGATAAAACAGACATTTAGAAAAATTCATCTTCGGGACAGACGACTTTATGATTACACTACACAGTCAAACATGAAATGAAAAGGTAATATGTTATCATATTAATTTGTCTGAAAAATTACACCAATTAAAATTAATCCTTGATTCACTCTTAGTCATATTAAGACAATATGATCCATGATATATTATAATATATTGCATAATACAATAGATCAAGGAAACTGTATTTTTACAGATGCAGAATATACATGTCATTGTTGCATAACAATTATGAAATGCTATTTATAATATATTGCATAATAAAATAGATCAAGGAAACTGTATTTTTACAGATGCAGAATATACATGTCATTGTTGCATAACAATTATGAAATGCTATTTATATCCTGGAAAGTACAGGTTGTATCACTTGAATTTATTCTTTTATTTGTATCTGAAACTCTGGTCATCATCTTCATAACATAATTTGAGAGCAAGGCATGGCCACTGATGCTGCCACTTCTGCTTTATCAAGACCCCTGGGAACCAACCGAGAACAAGTATTATCACAAAATAGGCCATTGATTGATTTTGCTGTTCCATTTTATCAATATTAATTTTCCTTCCATTCCTTGTTACAAATTCTTGTTCACTTTAGTGGACATTTACTAGTTTTGTTTGTCTATTCTCACCATATCTGACAATAAAACAAATATTAAAAAACATGTTTCCTTGGGAAACCATCCCTCCCTTATTTATCGTCTTTGTAGTTTGAATGATCAATGGGGATATTTGCCAGACTTATCAACAAAATTTTCAGTGAAATAAGCCAATAAAAATTGACTTGTTCATTCATGTACTTATTAACTGATTTTGCTTAAACAAGTTTTTGCTTTAATTTCATTTGAATCTCGATAATATCCTTCCATATACTTAGATAAATCCTGTCCAACAGCACTAGAGACAGAAGTCCAATGCCTACATTTGTTAGTTTGTGCATATGCGCATATACTTGTATGCATTGACACCCTAAAAGATACACTATTATACTGCAAACTATTGACTTTATGGCTATTAATTTTGTAAATCAGGATTTGTTATATGTAGTATATTGTATAGATTTTGGATACATGAATTCCGATTAATTTACAAAGTAATTAAGAAAAATTTTCAGTCAATGTTGAGTATTTTATAGTATACCAACTAAGGAATTGGCTTTCTCATGGGGGAATGCATCCTTGTTGCTGGAAGTGTATTAGCAAAGGCTAGATATCCTACTGTGGGAGTTTTGTAGTGGGGATTCTCACTTTTAGATGGTAGTCGGATTAGAGGATCTCTGATGTTCCTTCCAACATAGATATTTTGTGATTTATAAACTCACAGTTTTTACAGATCAGAGTTTTTATAGCTCATATTTACCAGTTGCAAATGAAAAAGAAATAATCATCAAGTATCCACTATAAGGCATTTAAAAAACTTAGGTCAAGTCAAATAGAAAATAATATAAAAGTAAATCGAAGTAATATGACAACAAATTGAATAATACATTTTTATCTGAATATAAAATGCTAAAGAGATTTTCACAAAGGTAGTTAATAAGTAAAGGTTTCTACCAGAAGATACATTTGAGAGCAATCTCAGTAATGGTACATTCATTTCTATAGTTCTTCTAAAACTCTGGTCCCTCAAACTTTTCAATTTCAATTACTTTTTCCTCTTGATCTCACTGATATCAGAAGATATTATACAGCAATCTTTCTCAACTTAGTAAATGGCAACCCTACATCCTGTGTATTTAAAATATATCTATCATCTAACCACGTTTTATCAACTAACAGGCTATGGGAAAAATAGACAAATATGATATCATACTTGAAGACTTTAACATTCCTTTCTTGATAATTAGAAGATAATAGGGAAAAATATAAGAACATAAACTATTTGAACACTTCCAAACATGATGACTTAATTTATTGAACATTATTTTCAACTATGGCAGCAAAAACTTTCTTTTCAAGTGCATATGAAATACTTACCAAGGTAAACCACGTGAAAAACCATAAAACAAATCTCAATCGAATCTAAAGGATTGAAATCATAAAAAGTGTGTTCTCTGACTTTAAAAAATTAAATTAGAAATAAATGGCAAAAATATATCTAGAAATACTCAAATAGGCAATAAAATTCTAAATAATCCAAGTCACAGTAGAAACCTCAAAAAATTTGTAACATTTTTAAATAAATGATATTTAAAAGACAATGTATAAAAATATGTGAAATGTCCTAAACAAAGGCTAATGAATGAAGCTTTAGTTTTTAATGCTTTTATTAAAAAATAATCTAGTCTTCCTTTTTAAAAAAAAATGAGAAAAGAGCAAACTAAACCAAAGATAAGTAAAGAGAAGAAATATGTAAATAAAGAGCACAAATCATTAGGACAGAAAACAGCCAGGCAGCATAGAAAATCAACAAAGACAAAAGTTGATTCTTCAAAAAGATTAATAAAAGTGATAATTTCCATGCAAGACTGATCAGTGGAATAGAGGGATAAATGACTGATATCAACAAGAAAAATGGGATACCTTCATAGATCCTGCAGACATTTAATGACCATTAAAGGAATGTTATAAATAATTTTATACCAACACATCTTATTACATAGACAAAATCCTCAAAAAATGCAAAGCAAAATTTATTTTAAAATATGTATAAATAAAATCAAGCAATATGCAGTAAAAGGTAATATATCAATATTCTGACACATTAAATATGAAAACATTCTTTGTAGCTCCTCCCATCAGGAGGTCTTAGGCTTCTTTCCTTTTCTATAAGAAATGGATTTTATTTTTCACTAAGTAACTTTCTCAGTCTGTTTCCTACTCTTAGAAATTTGGGCACCCAGAGGCAACTTTCATGTAGTCACAAGAGTAAGCTCAAGCAAAACCAGTAGAAAAACCACCTCAATAACAGAAAAAGATTAAACAATAATAAACCATTGTTGTTTTAAACCAACATGTTTTGGAATATTTTCTTATGCAGCCCTAAATATAACTGATATAATGGCAGGATAGATGACTGCTCGTTTTCATACTTTATTTTGCATTATAGTTTATATTCTTTTGGTGCATTTAAAAAATGTAATGCCACTGTGACTCTAAGCATTTGCAAGTGACTGGCTTCTTTTCCCCATTTTTAGGAAAATATTAAGAAATATTCAGACATACAATGAATTTTCTACTGCATGAAATGAGAAAAAAAATGGAGAATAAATAAGGAAGTGAAATACATGAGACTATGGAAAAAGAGAGTCTGCTCAAACAGAATAATGAGAAATCCTGGTGTAAACAGTAGGTCCAGGAGCACTGGGTCCAGACTAGAGCAGTATGTAGAAGGTTCCAAGAACTATTGCAAGGAAAAGAAAGATCTCACAGATATAATGTCAGTTTAGAAATATTGCAAGAACTAATAGATTTTGATTTTAAAAAGTTATTGTTAAAGAAAAAGAACTAACCAGAATACTTTAAAAAAAATCAACACAAGAAATAAAACATTAATATTACCTACTCTATTATTGCTCTGTAGTAAACAATATTTATGTGGTCACGACAATGCTTATTAATGTATGACTTAGGACCAGTCTACATAGTATTAACAAATGTGAATCAGAAAGAGCCATTTCAAGACAGATACCAAAAGGCTAACTTGCCCAAATATTAAATAGAGTCAAGTGACCATTTGCTGACTAGATATCACACATGTACTGTGAATTCCCCAAAAATCTGCACCCTTTTAACTTTGGGACTTTGCAACCAACCAATCAGAACTCACCTGCCTTGGCCAATCAGGATTCAGCTGTATCAACCAATTAGAATTCAGCTGTATCAATCAATCAGAACTAATCATGTTTTAATCTTTCATTTGCATAAATGGACCTGATTGGGAACCTGGGCATGAACTTTTCCTATAAAACCTGAGCCTTCCCTTTATTCTTTGGAATGCATCTTCCCTTTACATCAGAGTCTTTATCTCTCTAGTTTGCATACCTTCACTGAAATAAAGTCTCTTTCCTTTAACTTCCTTTTTCAGAGAACTTTTGTTCACATTGTAGGTGTCAGAAGTGGGATCCAAAGTTATTCCAACTTTCTCCCACTGCCATCTTGAACCAATGCTTTGACAACTGCAAGAGCCCCTTGATTTCAGTTGCCTTTTGGTAGCACCACAGTGGGGCCTTTGGTGAGTCCTCTGAAATTCAGACCTTTCACACTTTGACTGAGGTCTCACAGATTTTATTTCTTCACCATACAACCCCTCCAACTGGTCCTTGGAGGGTACCTTCCTTTTGATTCCAAGCTTCAGAAGGACTACTCAGCCAGTTCCCTCTATCCGGACCCTGGAAAGGACACTCCATGTTGGCCCCTTGTTTGAGAGACATTCCTAATCCCAGCTGGTTCCCTCCTTCTGGAACCTGGAGGGGTCATTCCCTGTTTTCCTTGGTTTGGGAGAGGCTTTCTCAATCATCCCTTTCCATTGGGATTCCAGAGGGGATCCTCTTCATTGTCCCCGGTCTAGCAGGAGGTCTTACCATTCAGACTCAGCTGGTCTGTAAGGTTTTGTGAAGACTCTCATCCTAAGGGCTCTGGAAGGGATAATTTTGTCAGGTCCATGCCATGGATAGCCCATGTTTTAAGTTTCCCCCTCAAGTCGGCTGCCTTCTAGCACTCCAGTGGTCTTTATGAGCAAAATTATGGTTCAGGGAGTTGTAATGGGCTAGGTCTCTGGAGAAAAATATTACCCAATATAATATTAAAATTTGTTGACAAACATGGGGCTCCTTCGAAATTCCAAATTTGCCTATCTGTGCACACAATTAGAACAATGAAAATACTGAACCTCCCAGAGACAATGGGAAGCCTTTTTTTAAATCGGTACTTGGAAAATTCTAAACAAAATCAAGGAATTAACATTTTCTCTCTTAGAGAAAATAATTTCAAACTGAGTGTGCACCTTAATGAAATAGAAAGACGTTAGCACTTGTGAGACTGAAACCAAGCCTGTTAAAACATCTTTGAAAGACCATTTTTCCACTAGCTCCCTTGCCTCTCACTCTTCCCGTCTCATGCACTTTTTGCCACCTGTGTTTTATCATTTACTCCCTTCTTCCTTTTTTACTTTTTCAGCTGATTATTTTGAAATGGTTGCTAAATTTTCTCTAGACTCATCTGTATGTTTCCTTGAAAATTTTAAGATAAAATTCTATGATTTACGTTAACTTGGCTTTCATTTTTATCCTCCTCTAGCATACTCAAACTCCTTGAGAAAACTTAAATTCTCTCTGTGCATTGAGATGTAAATTTGCTACACTTTTTTCTTTAAAATTCTATAAGGGCTTCTTCCCTGTGGGACAGATAAATTTCACTCTTTTCCATTTACACAGATGCAATTTGAATTCAACTAACCTTTTCAGTTAGTGAGTTTGACCTGATTTATGGCTAAAGCTTTAAAATTAAAGCTATAAGAGCTTATTTGTGTCTATATTTTTGTATATACATGTCTGGCTGTGTATTGTCTTTGGTACCAAATTGGCTTATAAATAAATGAGTACTCATAAAATAAGCAAATAAGTCCAACTGCTTTTCAAATGTATATGACTTAGTAATCTTTCGGTGATTGGGAGGATGGGACTAATCTAATATTGTTGGTTTGAGAGAAATGGCTGTGTCCTCTGAATTATCAGCAAAACATGCCTGTATTTAACTGTAAAGGTCTTACTTTTATGATACATGCCCGGAATACAGTAATATAAAATCGGTTGATAGAAAATTTAGCTTGTCATGTTGGCTAGATTTTTTGATATTTCATGAAATTTTCTAGGCATAATTGTAAAGAGTGAATGGATTTGATGGCTATGGGTGGGATAAAAGTTTGTGAATTAACTTTTGATAGTGGTTATGTTTTGTAACATGTTTATTTAGGAAGGTTTCTAAAATCTCTTTAGTAACTATACCCTTAGAGTTTTGCTAAGCTAAATTAGATAATAGATGTTCATTTCATTGAATGTCTAGATCTTTTTTTTTTTTTCTTTTTGAGACTGAATTTTGCTCTGTCACCCAGGCTAGAGTATAGTGGCTTGATCATAGCTCACTGTAACCTTGAATTCTTGGGTTTAAGCAATCCTCTCCTCCCACCTCAGCCTCCCAAGTAGATAGAACCATAGGCATGTGCCACCATACCTGGCTAATTTTTAAATTCTGTTGTTGAGACAGGGTCTTGTGATGTTGCCCATGCTGGTCTCAAACTCCTGGCCTCAAGTGATCTTTCCACTTCAGCCTTTCAAAGTGCTAGGATTACAGGTATGAGCTATTGCTCCTGGCCTAGATCATTTCCAGACAAGATGCAATGTTGAGACTTTAGTTGCTGAATATGAGTTTGGCTCATATATTTTTGGCTTCTTATTTCAGTGGAACAAAAGTTATTTTGGACTGTTAGCAAAAATGTCCTGTTCCATATTAAAGAGTTGTTCTGTTAGAAGTCCTATGTTTCTGGAAATTGTAAAATATGTATTTCATGGATCCTTGGTACATGATTGACAGAAATTGCTTACTTCCTAAGTTTTCACTAAAAATTAGGGTTGCTAAGAGTTAGCATTGTAATTAATGTGTGTGACTAAAATACTGGAAATAAGAACGATAATTTTACATGCAAGTGTATGAGTAGAGTAGGATATATTTTTGATAAGGAAGGTTGAAAAGAAAAAACAAAGATTTTTTTATGGGAAAGAAACTTATGTGGTAAATTTTTGTCCTAGAGTAGAATGACTTGTTATTTTAAAAAGAGAAAATATAAGACAAAGAAAGAAAATATAAGTATGTCATAAATGGCCTAAGTAAGTTATGATAAAGTTTATGAAAAGAAAGTTTATAATTAGAATTTTCTATGTGCTCAGGTTGGCTATAATTGAAAGGAAATTATTTAGGGTATTTCTAGGGATTGAATTTATATAGAACTTAGAATTTTGATCCCTTGTGTTAGAACAACAAAGTTTTCATAAAGTATTGATTTGCTCTTAGTAAAATTGCAATAAGTTTTTAATACTGAAATCTATTTCTTTAATAGACATCCTCTAAACTACAAACAGTTTCTATTTCTGCCACAGTTCTTCCTGAGATCTATTTAATTTCTCTAGTTTCAGGTGAGAAATGCAGCTGTCCTTCTGCTTTTGAAAAAGTATATTTTTTTTTGAGACAGAGTCTCACTCTGTTGCCCTGACTAGAGTGAGTGCTGTGGTGTCAGCCTAGCTCACAGCAACCTCAAACTCCTGGGCTCGAGCAATCCTCCCACCTCAGCCTCCCGAGTAGCTGGGACTACAGGCATGTGCCACCATGCCCAGCTAATTTTGTCTATATATTTTTAGTTTTCCAATTAATTTTTTTCTATTTTTTTAGTAGAGATGGGGGTCCTCGCTCTTGCTCAGGCTGGTCTCGAACTCCTGAGCTCAAACAATCCGCCCGCCTCGGTCTCCCAGAGTGCTGGGATTACAGACATGAGCCACTGCACCCGGCCTGAAAAAGTATATCTTTTGCTTGCCCAGTATGATAGCCCTCTCCTTTAGCCTTTTCATCAGCTTCTGTAACTTTTTCTCTAGTTCTAACTCTGATGTTATGGGTTGATGCTGAAATGTTTATCTTGAAGGTCTAGAAAAGCAATGTTTTCCTTCAGTATAACTTGATTCTGTACTCTTTGCTTTTTTAGTATGTCTGAATTATTCCATGTAACTAGGAAACTTTCTATGCTGTTACTAAGAACCACATATTACCTTGCTCAAGGTACTAGTTTTCTGATTTACATTCTTCTGTAATAGCATATGCTCAGAGCCCTGGATGCACTCTTCTTGTGCCTAATTAAATTCAATACCCTTTTCATCAGGTTTAATTTCCAGGTTATCTAAATCGGCTTTCCATATGGAGAAGTAATCACACTATAGCAAGTTTTATTCCTCTTTACCTTTTAGGTAACTGGCCTAGGAAACAAAGATTCTGTCTTACCAAAATAATTTCCCATGCCTCTTGTTGTCTTTATCAGGTTTTTCATTGCTTAGGAAAACTGAGCTTTAAAAGGGTTAAGGTTTTTATAGCCATGTGAATTTCTGTTTTGCTTTTGAAGTCTTTTGATTATCACCCTAGTTAAATGAATAACTATTATTGAGCAGCGACTTATGGTTCTGTTTAATCAAGTACTTTGAACCTTTTGACATCTTTCATAGATTTCCCCAGGATAAAAATTCTAAATTAAGTCTTTTTGATCTTACAGAGATATTAAATGACAAGGCTTATTTGATAAATCGTAAGGGAAGAATTGTCAGATAAGAAATGGTATTTAACATCAAATTATATTTGTGTAATAATGTTATAAAATATCTTCCAAAATTGTATGAGATTTCTAAAATTGAGATGTCATGGTATGTGTTATCAGTCATGACTATGATTATTATGTTAAATAGTTGCATATCAGAGAAATACCTACATTTCTTTGTCAATTGTAAATTTTCATCAAATGTTTGACCATGGCTGTTCTGGGGTTTTGTTATCCAAGTTATTGTTTTAAATTCTTCTCTAGAAGCATTTGCAATTGGCTATAGGCCAAAATTGCTTTTTATGGACCTGCTAATCCACACAGAGCAAAACAAAATTAATTATATAAAATTAAGTACTTGAAAAGGATAATGTCAATTCTTCACACAAATGTGTCATTTTCCAGATTCAAGAAAATTTTCTTTTATAAGCTACCTATAGTTTGCAATATTTTGGTAAAGTATCCTTTTATGAACAAAGATAAAAGCATTTGCTTTTCCTCCCTACTTGATTCCTCCAAAATTCAGTACTATTTGTCAGTATTTTTATTTTTATTTCTATAAGTTTAGTAAAAATATTCTCTCTCTATAAGCAGGGTACAATTGGAAACAGTTATTATATTAATATTACCAAGATTTTGATGTATTTGCCATATGACTTCAATACCATATTTAAGAATGTACACAAAACATCTTGTTTTAAGAGTTCCTAGCCTTAGAGTGAATAAGCAAAAATTCTCACTTCCTGGTATGCTCATGAACCTTAAGACTGTACATAAAATCTAAAGTGGTTTGCCTTTCTAGCCTCAAGAGTTTCTAAAATCTGATATTTCCTGTATTATCAATGCGGAGAGAAAAAGTTATGTTTCTAAGGAAAACTAAAGTACACCTGTTATTAGATTGTAGCCCTGTACATTGTTTTCAAGTTCTTGTTATCTATCTGTAGACTGGACTAGATCCTGGATTCTCCTAATTTCCTCCAATATTTGGCTACAACTAACTCCCAATAAAGTCCCTTGGCCCTCTTACCCAAATATGGTTTAGGCATGCTCCAGGGACATTCAGGGGATTTCTCCTTAAAACTAACTAACTAGGGGAATTAGATATAAGAATTGGGGATGAAATAATCAGAGTGATGGTCAACACCAGGCCTACTCTGTCCTTAACCCTGGCATGGTTTCAATGTTCCCTCTCTGGAGTTCTGAATTTATCCAGATTGTTGGGGTAGCCAATAAATCTATGATGGTTCCTAAATCTTTACCTATCCCCTTCCAGTGAGGACCCCTCATTGGTAGTCACTGATTTTTGCTTGTGCTATTGGCCCCCATGAATCTCCTGGTAAGGGGATTTTTAGAAACCTACAAGGCCCATATTTCCTCCTCCTAGAAAGGGGAAATAATGCTTGAGTTACCCTCACCAGGAGATTTGCTACAGAAATGGCTTTTACCCAAATTCCCATCTATTCACTTAGCATTGTCAATGCTATCCAGCCTGCTCTTGAAGACCTACCTGAGAGGCTTGGGGAAAATACAACAACAGATAACCCCTCATATTATAAATATGATAGTTATGGACCTTCTCAGGGATGTGATTTACCTGGAGGGGTTAGCCCTAATGTAGGAGCTAGATTAGGAAAATTTCTGAGATCCTGGTTTAGACTAGGTTCCACTTGAAATGAATATATGATCAGAAAGCTTTCCTGCACTGCTAATGGAAGTGCCCACTCCAGCTCAAGCTATCATGGCACAACAGAGTTCCCTAGACTTTCTTGCTTGTGTGGTCCTAGACAATTGTATTGTTTTAGATTGTTTCATCATTGCACAGAGTGGTATTTGGCTAATACTTCCTGCTGTACCTGGGTAAATATTTCTAATCAGTTGAATTTGAAACATCTAAGATCTTATAGCTGGCCAAATCTCTAAAAGAGACTTCTTCAGAAAGCCTCCTAACTGGACTTACTGGGTAAAATTTCCAATTTCCAGATATTTTCTGCTGACTTCTCCCTGGTACAGGATCCCTTCAGTGTTCTGCCATATAAGTCTTAATGATCCTCCTTATATTTGGGCTAAGCATTTGGCTCCTTTTAAAAATTATCTTGCCTGTTATAACGGATGTCTGCAAGGGACCCCTACCAGAATCATGTGAACCCAACCCTTTAGACTTTAAACTAGCTTTAACAAGAAATCAGAACCAATTTAACCCAAGACACTTCGATTCAAATTTAACAGGTACCTGAGTGCTTCTCTTAAGTAAATGGCCCTAGTTGCTCAATTGCCCACTACCTTGCCAATAGGATCCCTATGCAGGACTAGATGACCTTGAAGCAGGTAGCCAACAACTCCAGCACCGTGATGAAACACAACTAACCTATTTGATGATCAATGCAGTCTGCTTACAGGTTTTGATCAAGAGGGATAAAATGTGAATAAATGTGAAGCTGAAAGAGCCAGTCTTTCAAGATGGAACCTGAGTAGATAACTGGCCTAAATTTTAAATAGAGGCAAGCAGCAATCTGCTGACTATAGGTTACACACATACCCTGAGTTCCCCCCAAACCCGCACCTTTTTAACTTTGGGACATTCAGAGCTTACCTGAAACAACTAATTAGAGCTCACCTGCTTTGGCTAATCAGGGCTCAGTTGTATCAGTCAATCAGAATTCAATTGTGTCAACCAATTAGAACTAAACAACTTTAAATCCTTCATTTGCATAAATGGATCTGATTGGGAACATAGGCAGGAACTTTTGCTATAAAATTCAAGCCTTCCTTTTATTCTCTGGAGTGCACCTTTTTTTTACACCAGAAGTTTTGTCTCCCTGGTTTGCACACTTTTCACTGGAATAAAGTCTCTTTCCTCCAAATTCCTTGTTCAGAGAAATTTTTATCACAATAGTAAAAGCAAAAACTTAGTTAAGAATTGAAAGTAGATAAAAACTGAAAAGGGTTGACTTCTAGAATTGCTAATATCCTTTCAGTCAGGATTCAGGAGACAATGTCTATAGCGGATGGAACAAAAATAATAGAATAACTACATTCTTTAAAGTTCCAAATAACCAAGAAGCTAAAAATAGTCATGTGAATATGTTGAAATGAAGGGAAGAAGGTATGGAGGATTTAAGCAAACTAAATACTCAGGGAGTAAAAAAAATTAAAATAAATAAAAAATGCTTAATGTTGATATATCAGTAAATTGAGGTTTATTTGTCTCATTTAAAGATACACCATGAGATACAATAGAAACAAAAAGTGGTAGATTTCTCTGAAACCAGGCAATTTTATTTCATTATAATACTACTGAAATTTCTATTATTTTGTTTTTATCTTTTATATATGTACTCATTTTATAGGTGTAAGAAAAATCACCAGAGTACTACAAAAGTGTGCAAGATTATCCAGTTATTATAGAAAATGCAAATAATTAAATGAAATACAGTCTACATACAGTCCAATGAAGATATATGGATGGAATATATAATTATGTTAAGGACAGGATTTCCAATCAGAAATGAAAATATTAACTGTAATGTTGGGACAATTGGTTATGTATGAGCTAAAGCCTAAGATTAGATCCTTATATTGCAAAATGTACAATACTATATGCCAGATGAATTTCAGAAACAATTAGTTAAAATACTCTGGTATCACAAGAAAATATAGGGGAAAGTGTTTTGCAATTTGGAGTGAAGAAGGCCTTCCCAGACAAGAGCAATAACCCAAAGCCACAAAGAAAATGACTGGATAGGAGGGAAAAAAGTGGTAGACTAGAATCAGCCTGCCAGCACGCCACTAACAAGGAAAGAAGTGAAATGTGCAGGCAGCTGCCTACTTATGGATCACTCTTCTATGAAGCAGCATTGTGAAATCACAGAGAAGCAATCTGGGACACTCAGGGTGGGAAAACAAAAAAATGAAGACAGGGTGATACATTAACAAGATTAGAGAATGTGTAGGGAACAATAGAAGGATAGAGCACTGGAGTGCCACGCTCGGGCTGCTGGAACAGTATGAACTGAACTGCAAGATGGCTCCTACCACACTGAGAGACCTCTATTTGATTAGACAGGGAACCTGCCTGTGCAGAGCCATTGCACCAGGCAATAGGCACAGTGGGGACCAGGCAGCAGTTAAAGACCCTGTGAGCTCTCAGGAGCACTGTACCAGGTCTGCACTGTGCTGGGGAGGGAATGGACTGACATGAGGCTTCCCCAAGCCATACCCAGTGACTTGAAGACAAGCACTTCTCCCCTAGAGGGAAAGAAGATCTGAGCACAGGAATTGACCCAGGCTCAGTAAGCTCTGACCCAAGAGGCTTTAGGCAACTGATTGGGCAGGCCCTGGGTGGGGAGTGAAGAACACAAACGTGCCTGGGCCACCGGAACCAATACCTGTCCACTTCACTTGGCATCCATGGGGCCCCTGAGCCTGTGGAACAATCTGTCACTTGTTCAGCCTGACCCTACCCTCCAGGCCCCAATTGCCTCCTGCTTGCTTGTCTCTGACCCCACCCTCCAGGTTGTATCAGACCCGCCACCTACTTGGCCCTGATTCTGGCTTCTCAACTCTGCTCAGAAGCTTTGACCCTGGCTTCTTCCCAGCCCTGGCTCTGAGCTTCTCAGGTGGGAGCATGAGACTCTATTTCTGTGCCTCCAGAACCTCTGCCAGACCTTAGACACCATACCCAAGTCTCTAGTGCTGCATCTGGAGCCCAAGACCCCACCCCAAACCCTCCACCATTGCCACAGAGCCAGAAGAACTACTCCAAAGTCCAACTCCCAACAAGGGACCACCTAGCCTCAAGCAGCCAGTATACTGTGACCTGGTTTGAGCAAATACACATAGCCCTGCAACTCATGACAACCACATCCAGATGCTGCTGTTACCCCTGATGAGACCCTGGGAAGAGCAATCCCCACACTACTAGCCTCCATGAAGAAGGTTTTGCCCAGCTCCAAACTTAAATATCCTATCAACACTCAATGTAAACAACATTCAGCACAGGCTTGAGCAGAGACAATCACAGGTGAACAGAACAAATCAGAACAGCTACATTATAGACTTCTAGTGCACATGACCCTTCCCTGCCGCATCAACATTCCAGAGTAGGAGTCAGGGGAAGAGCACCATCTACTGACCTACCCTTACCCTAACCAAGCAGGAGAGTTTCCAGCAAGGAATAGGAGCCCTGAAAACATATTAAACATGAGTTGAGAAAAGAGGTCTCAGATGAGAAGAAACCAGCAAAAGAACCCTGACAATATGAAAAATCAAAACAGATCAACAGTCCCAAGATATCACAATGGAACTACAGCAGTGAACTCCAATGACAAGGAAATTGCCAAAATGACAGAAATAGAATTCAGAATATGGATGGCAAATAAGATGAATGGAATTAAAGAGAAAGTTGGAAACTAACAAAAAAAAAAGACCAAAAACTATTTCAGAAAATTAATGAAAAAGTCAATAAAAAACCAGATAAAATTAGGAAACATATACTAAAACTTAAAGAAATGAAAGAATCATTCAGGAATTTCCAAAACATAGCAGAAATTTTCAGCAACAAGTTAAACTAAGAAGAAGAAAGAAACTCAGAGCTTAAAGACAAGGCTCTCAAGCTAACCCAATCATTTAAAGAGGCAGAGTAGAGAATAACAAAGTCAGAGGGACCACTTAGAAAATATGGGACTATGCAAAGTGAAAAACATATGAATTATAGGTATCCCTGAGGGAAAAGAAAAAAGTGCTAAAAACATGTAAAAATCTATTTGAGGGAATTATTGGGAAAAACTTCCCTAGTATTGCCAGAGATCCAGACATCCAGACACAAGATGGTCATTGAATACCGAGAAGATTCATAGCAAATAGGACATCTCCAAGACACATAGTAATCAACCTGGCCAATTTCAAATGAAAGAAAAAATTCTACAAGCAGCTAGATGTAAGCAACAACTGACCTACAAGTTAAAATCCATCAGGATAACAGCAAATTTCTCAGTGGAAGTCTTGTAAGCCAGAAGGGGTGGGCCCCTATCTTCAATATTCATAAACAGAACAACTGCCAGTCTAGAATCTTGTATCCTGAAAAACTAAGTTTTACAATCGATGGAGAAATTAAATCTTTTCCAGAGAAGCAAACATTGAGGAAATTTGTCATAACTAGACCTACCCTGCAGGAAGTATGCAGATCTGCATTATACATGGATTGACACAATAGCCATCCACAAATGTAAAAATCACCAAAAAGCTAAAGGTCAAAGGCCAGATACCACCATGGCTCAAGAGATAAAAAAGACAATAAGGTTCTATGCAACAGGATGAACAGAAATCTATCCCACTTACCAATTCTTTCAGTAAATGTGAATGACTTGAACTCCCCACTTAAGAGACATAGGCTGGCTGAATGGATAAAATAACACAAGCTGAGCATCTGCTGTCTCCAGTGAATGTATCTAACCTGCAAGGACTCATTCAGACTCAAGGTGAAAGGATGGAAAACAATAATTCATGCAAATGGAAACCAACACAAAGCGGGTGTAGCTATTCTCATATCAGATAACATAGAGTTCAAGGCAACAAAAGTAAATAAAGACAAAGATGGTCATTATATAACAGTGAAAGGAACAGTTCAATAAGGGACAAAATAATCATAAATATTTATACACCTAACACAGGTATGCCCAGATTCATAAGGAAATTCCTACCTGATCTAAACAAAATGTTAAACAGCAGCCTCATAGCCAGGTATTTCAATACCCCACTGACAGAATGGGACAGATAATCAAAGCAGAAAATAAACAAAGAAACAATGGACTTAAATAGGATTCTGGAACAAATGGGCCTGACAGACATTTACAGAACATTCTACTCTACAACTACTGAATATATGTTCTCCTCATCAACTCACAGAACATTTTCTAAGATTGATCACATCCTAGGCCACAAAACATGGTTGAAGAAATTCAAAAAAATTTAAATTATACCACTTATCTTCTTAGACCATAGTGGAATAAAATTAGAAATCAATTCCAACAGAAACACTCAATTCTACACAAAATCATGGAAATTAAATCATCTCCTGGTGAAAGATTATTGGGTTAATGAAGAAATTGAGATGGAAATCAAAAATTTCTTTAAACTATAGGACAAAGGGGACACAAGTTATCAAAATTGGTGGGATTCAGGAAAAACAGTCCTAAGAAGAAAATTCATAGCCTTAAATACATATATCCAAAAGACAGAAATATTACAAATCAACTATCTAATGAATTGCCTCAAGGAATTGGAAAAGGAAAAACAAACCAATTCCAAACCCAGCAGAAGAAAAGAAATAACTAAGGTCATAGCAGAACTAAATGAAATCAATTCTAAAAGAATCACTACCAGAAGATTAGTAAAAAAAAAAAAAAGTTGGTTCTTTGACAAGATAAACAAAATAGGCCTCTAGCTAGATTAACCAGAAACAAAAAACAAAGGACTCTAATAAGCTCAATCAGAAATGAGAAAGGAGGTATTACAACTGACACCATAGAAATACAGAATATCATCTCTGAATACTATAAAAATCTCTATGCACATAGTCTTGAAGATGTTGAGGAAATGGACAAATTCTTGGAAACTCACGAACCCAATTAGGAAGAAATAGAACCCCTGAACAGACCACTATCAATTAATGAAACTGAAGCAGCACTAAAATATCTTTTCACTAAAAAGTCCCAGACAAGATGTTTTCATACCCAAATTCTACCAGACCTACAAAGAACTGGTACCTATACTTCAGAAATCATTTCATAAAATGAAGATGCAAGGAATCCTCCATAACTTGATTCCAGGAAGCCAATAAAACCTTGATACCAAGCAAGGAAAGAACACAACACGAAAAGAAAACTATAGACCAATATCGCTTATTGCTACAAAAATTCTCAATAAAACCCTAGCAAACTGAATTCAGCTGCACATCAAAAAAACAATCCAGCACAACCAGGTGGGCTTCTACCCAGAGATGCAAGAATTGGTCAACATACACAAACCTACAAATGTGATTCACCACATAAATAAAAGCAAAACCAAATAATACATGACCTCTCAATAGATGAAGAAAAAGCATTTAACAAAATTCAGCACCCTTTTATGATCAGAACTTTTAACAAAATAGGCATAGATGGAACAATCTCAAAATTTAAAAAGCCATATATGGCAAACCCACAGTCAACGTCATACTGAACAGGGAAAAATTGTGAGCATTTCCACTTAGAACTGGGCCCAGATAAAGTTGCCAGAGAAATCATATCTATTCAACACACTGCTGGAAGTCCTAGCCAGATCAATTAGGCAAAAGAAGAAAATCAAGGGTATCCAAATGGGGAAAGAAGTCAAACTATTGCTCTTTGCTGATGATATAATCTTATATGTAGAAAACCGCAAAGATCCTGCCAAGAGACTTCTGGAATTGATAAATAATTTGGCAAAGTCTCAGGTTACAAAATCAATGTGCACACATCATATATACCAACAAGAGTCAAGCTGAGAATCAAATCAAAGACTCAATACATTCCACAATAGCAACAAAGAAAATAAAATACCCAGGAATATATTTAACCAAGGAGGTGAAAAACCTCTACAGGGAGATTTATGAAACACTGAGGAAGGAAATAGCAGAAGATGTAAACAAATGGGAATATATATCATGCTCATGTTTTGGCAGAATCAGCATTGCTAAAATGTCTTTACTAACCAAACCAATGTACAGATTTAATGTAATCCCCATTAAAATACCAAAGTCATATTTTGTAGATCTAGAAAAAATAATTCTATTCTTCCTGTGGAACAAGAAAAGACCCCATATAGCCACAGCAACCTTAAGCAAAAAGAAAAAATCAGGAGGCATCAATTTACCTGACTTCAAGCTATACTTCAAGGTTATAGTAACCAAAACAGCATGGTACTGGTACAAGAACAGAGACATAGACCAATGGAACAGAACCAAGAACCCAGATATAAAACCACCTTCATATAGCCATCTGATCTTTGACAAAACAGACAAAATCATACACTGGGGAAAGGAATCCTTATGCAATAAATGGTACTGGGAAAATTGGATAGCAACCTGTAGAAGACTGAAATACTGTTTCAGTCTTCTACACTTCTCTCCACTCACAAAAATTAATTCACGATGGCTAACAAACTTAAACCTAAGGCATGAAACTATAACAATTCTAGAAGAAAATGTTGTAAAAATTCTCATAGACATGGGTCTAGGCAAAGCATTTATGAAGAAGACTCCAAAGCAATCACAGAAACAACAAAAATAAATAAATGGGACCTGGTCAAATTAAAAAGCTTCTGAAAAGGTCTTTTTTTTTTTTTTTTTTTTTTTTTGGTACCCTTTACCCAGTTTCCCCCGATGGTAACTTCTTGCAAAACAAGATGTGTACAATATCACAACCAGGATATTGACATTGATACAATAAAGATGTACATCAAAAAAAAAAGCTTCTGCAAAGCCAAAGAAACAATCAATAAAGTGGATAGACAATCTACAGAATAGGAGAAAATATTTGCATGGTATATATCTGATAAAAGGCTGGTAACCAGAATCTACAAATAACTCAAGCAAATCTGCAAGAAAAATCAAACAAGCCCATTAAAAAATGGGCAAAAGATATGAACAGGAGATTTTCAAAAGAAGACAGACTAATGGCCAATGAACATATGAAAAAATGTTCAACATCTCTAATATCAGGGAAATGCAAACCAATACCACAATGGGATATCACCTAACTCCAGTGAGAATTGCTCTTATCAAAAAGTTCACAAACGACAGTAGGTCGGTGTGGATGTGGAGAGATAAGCATACTTAGACACTGTTGATGGAACTGCAAACTAATACAACCTCTAGTGAAAGTAATATGGAAATACCTCAAAGAACTAAAAGTAAACCTACCATTTGATCCAGCAGTCCCATTATTGGGCATCTATCCAAAGGAAAAAAAGACATTCTATAAAAAAGACACCTGCACTTGAATGTTTGTAGCAACAAAATTCACAATCACAAAAATGTGGAATCAACCCAAGTGCCCATCAATATACGAGTGGATTAATAAAATTTGGTATACGCATACCATGGAGTACTACTCAGCCATAAAAAAAATGGTGAACTAATGCCTCTTGTATTAACCTGGATGGAACTGGAGATCATTCTTCTAAGAGTAGTATCATAAGGATGGAAAAACAAATACCACAGTACTCATTATTAAATTGGAACTAATTGATCAACATTTATGTGCACGTGTGTAAGTAAAAATCAATGCAAATCAAGTAGGTGGAAAGGTTGAGGAGGTGATGGGCAAATTTTACCTAACAGATACAATGAACTCTATCCGGGTGATGGGAATACTTATGACTTTGGCTCAAACTGTACAAAAGCAATCCATGTAACCAAAACATTTCTACCCTGGTAATATTCTCAAATTAAAAAAAAAAATTAAAAATAAAAGAAAATGACTGCATCGTTGAATACCTTAATATTGTACACTTTCCTCAAAAATATGTAATAGACTGGAATGAAACATTTGCAACATTCCTGGCATCCAAACAATATCTACAAAAATAAAATTGTCAGATGATATGAACCATAAATATATAAAAAATTATGCATTTAATATTTGAAAATGTAAGTTAGGATAATGTTATTATTTCTGTGATAATTTTGACAAAAGTGAAGTTTTAATAAAATTCCTCAGTGTGTAACTTCTTGTTTATAGTGCTTTTTTGTAAGTTGATAACTTTGTATTCCTTATATGGGAATTGTTCGAGTAAACTTGCTTTCTTTTAGGGATTTATTTTAGATAATTATATTTTTCCTAGAAAATTATCCATTACATCCTGCTTTCAAATTTATTTGCATGAGTTCTACAAATTGGTTTCTTATATACTTTTTTTAAATTCTAAGTTCCAATTATTATTCTCTTCTTATTTCATATTTTATACATTTGTGCTTCCTCTCTTTTTTTCTTGTTTACTTTTCCTAGGGTTTGTCTACTTTAATGATTTTAAATAATTTCTATCCAATTATTGGTTCTGCTGTTTGTCTCTTTCTAATTAACATATAACTATGTTTTTATTAATTTATTGCTTCAGCTTTCATTTTTACTTTTTTGTTTCTTTTCTAACTTTTTAAGTTTGTACACTAATATTTTTTATTTTTATATGTTTTTTATTGATGCTATTAACTTTTTATTGCACTCTGTTTTAATTGTACCTTACACATCCCGATATATAATTTTTATTGTCATTATTTTTAGAACTTATTCAATTTTATTTTGTATTCCCCTTTAAAGCAAGACTGGTTTAATAAATATTTTAATTTTTCTATGGAGGGTTTTTTGGTTTGTTTTCTCACGTTATTATTAATTAATTTCTAGGTTGATTGCCATTTGATCAGTTAATATTTTTGGTATTATTTCTACTTTATTGTAGGATAATCAATTTTATAATTATTACAACAGCAATTTTGAGAAAAATTTATAATGAAAATTAAACAGAAAAAAATATGATTATCTTTTGATCCACCCATTTTATCCACATAATTCTATTACTACTTTGGCACCTCTCCACACTATGATTTACAAAATAAAGATAGTATGTTGTTCATTACTTCTGTTTTTATACTTAAATATTTGGAAATAATTTGTGTTTATCAATGAAGAAGTTTTAACCAAAATATGGTGCCTATATAAATATACTGACAAAAGATTCCTCATGCCACATTGAGAAGAAAATAATAGCAAAGTCTCAAGAACATATTTATACTATAAGTCATTAGATTTCAATATTATACTTACAAATATGTACATAAATGTACATAACAGAGATCGACATTATGTACACCATACTGTTTATCAGATTGGGATGGACAGGTAATTGTGCAGAGTAAAGGGACAACTCTGGTCTATGGTCTAGAAACTTCCCTCTGTAGACAAGCTCAATTCTAGACTTTATCTAAGCCACATTCTGTTCAAGTCTCATTTTTCTTCTTGCTTTACTACTTCTTTACAGATTTTTGAAGAGGATACCCCCTCAATAATCATAGGCCCTCAAATTCCTGTCTCAGTATTGTTTCTAGGTAAATGGACGTTGACTGCAAGATATAAAAGTAAAGAGATATGACTACAGAACATTAAAGAATCCAATATCAGAGAGGATGAATAAAAGAGATGGAATATGGTTTGTAGAAGTTGTTTTTACATGAAATCCAAAAACTCTCTCCAAACATGACATTTTATCAAACAGTATCTCTCATATAGAATGATAAAGGTTAGAGAAAAGTCTGAAAAAATAGCTGTATTTTTACACAGAGTGGTAATAATTTTTTTTTCATTTCAGCATATTATGGGGGTACAGATGTTTAGGTTACGTATGTTGCCCTTGCCCCCCCTCCCCCCCTAAGTCCAAGTTTCAAATATGTCCATTCTTCGGGTGAGGTAATAACTTTTTAAAAGATTTTTTTATGTGATTCTTTTAGAGAATGCATTGGTCTTACACTTTATAATATTTAAATATTTTACAAAAATTTAAAAGAAAAACGTAACCACCTCACTGAAACATGTTTTAGAAAAATTTATAAAACTCAGAGTTGATTACATAGGAATTTTTGTATAATATTTTTAAACTCAAGGAATGGAAACTTATTCAGCATATTGTTCAGAGGTCAGATATAACACACACACGTGTAGTCTGATGAAATACATTGAAGAAGTTCTGGTTACATATTATTTTTCAAAAAAATTATTATTCAATTGTAAGAAACTTCTAGAAGACACTAATAAAGGGTGCTTAGTCCTATGGAAGAAGACATTAAATGATATTTGCCATCAGAGATTACCTAGCAGAACTATAAATCACATGTCACTTAGTGATGTATCTATAACTACTTAGTTGACATGACAAAATCGGATAGTGATTAGATGATTTATGAGGTATAGAGGAAGAGAACCCCTCAAGGGGAATATTCACAGAGACCAAAATATTTGAGCTTAGACAGAGTGTTTTACTTTTTGTAATATCAAGTCATCTACATGAGGGAGAAATAACCTAGTGGGTAATTTAAGCATAATTTTATGAAGTTAACTATAAAAGATAAAAAATTAGAATGAGTCTATAAAGATTATAAGAATAAAAATGCGTAAAGTACTATTAAAGACAGGGCATAAACACTTTTCCATCTTAAGAAATAAAGAAATATCACCTAACAGGAGAAAAAACCCATCATATTTTAATAGATAAAATATGAGTTTGTAGTCATTGTTTAAATTTAAGCTTTATAATTTATTAGTTTTATCTTTGCAATATTATTTAACTTCTTTGCACCTCAACTTACTTATTTGTAAGTTGGTAATTAAAATATTTATTTATAAGACTGTTATGAAAATTAAACAAGTTATCAAACAAAAAAATGCTTAGAACCATGCTTGGCACAAAGAGCCACCCAATTTTAGCCCTCATTATTATTATTAAGAAACAGAGTAAATCAACCACTCAAATTTTGTTTTTCTAGTGAAATGGCTTCAATTTCACCACAACTTTTGTTTAAAAAAATAAATGGAAATAAGAATGTAAGTATTCGGGTTATCTAAATGAGGTATATAGCTATCAGTAGCATGGAAATCCACGAAACTAGGTAGTGGACTGAACAATTATTATTCTGTTCAATGTGCTCTTCTGTTCCTGTTGAACTCCATTGAAACAGTGGGATTAAGGGAAGAAAAACTTTCAAACATCTTTCTATATAGACACCTCTTTTAAAAAGATACAAGCCTCAAATATGGTCAAGAAGTCCAACAAGAGGCTGATATACAATTCAACAGTTGCCTCTGGTCTAGGCAACAACAATGACTAACATTTATTAAGGTATATGTGCTTCACACCATTCAAAACATATTAAATGCATTGGCCCATTTACGACTTGCAACCTTGTAAGATAATAATATTATTCTCATTTATGGTGGTAGAGACAAATGTTGCATGGCTCCTGGCTTCATGTTCTGCCAGAGGAAGAAGCAGGTGTGTTTAAAAACATCAACAACAACAAAACCCAAGGAAATAAATAAATTCATAAACAGCATAAAATAAAATAATTACATGCATACATTTAAGACAGGGACAAAATTATATGTTAATGAAGTCTACCTGGAGCCTGTTGGTGATTTTCTCTCATCTTGGAAGATTTTCACTCAAATTTTCAGTAAGGGACCAAGACGCGTTTTTAGATATTCAACCGGTATGCCTCCTAGGACTCAAGATGAGACAGCAACAAACAGTCACCCCTTAACAGAGGGAACCTGTTCTGGCCATATGAAGGCAATGGACACTTTTGTTTTGTTTTATTTTGGATGTCTTTAATTTTAACATATTACTTCTAAATAGTTGACTATAAGTGAAAAGCATCTTAATGCTCCTACAATTCTAACTTGTTCAAATGCACCCCTTCTCCTTCCTAGTACTTGCCAATCAAGAACAGTTGCTGAGACAACCAAACCATGACTTTCCCAATCTTGGGGATTTTGAATTGTGAGAAAAGACATCTGAATTCTGGAGCTAAGAGGAAAGAGAAATTAAGATGAACTCTGCTGTTTCTGACTCTTTTTCTCCAAACTCATAAAAATTTTACATTATTTGAGTCAGTGAAACTTTCTCTTCAATATCAAAAAATACTGAGGAGGTTTATTTTTATGTATCATTTAAGAACTATGTTTTTTATACTTCTCTCAACTCTATTTTAATTGGTAAAACTGACAGTATCCAAACATAGAATAGAATTAAAGAATAGATAAGTATTGCTTTTTCACAGAGTGTGTTCTATGTTTTCTGATACCATTTATAGATAAGTGCAGTATTACTAACATAACAAAGGCATAGCGTAAGGCCAGATTGGTGTCAATAAAGGACATTTAAAGAATGCCAGCATCAAGGAAGCTATGGCATAGTTCTTCATAAACTTCTTTAAAAGAACCCCAAATAGTATTTTCTAATATATAACAGGACTAAAATTAATGGAATGATGTTTTTATTTTGGTCCTACATAGATATTTTTTTAATTAGAATAATAATTTTAATTCATTTAAATATATATTGGAGATACTCATTTTCTATTATAATATTATAATATATTGTTTTAAAATAAACTCTTTAAAGCAAAACTTATTAATTTAAAGACAACAAAGATAGTATTTAGAAGGGCAAAAATTTATAAATCTGGAAGTAAATAAATACAGTTTGGACAAGGATGGGATTGGATTGGAGATTTTAAACTCTATGCTTCGGAGCTAGTCGCTCTCAAGCTGCAAGCAGATACACTATCTCAACAACTAGTTTCATATTCAAAGGTGAAAAATATGCCTTTTTGCTATTTTTCAAACTTGCACAGACTTTTACATTTTAGTGGTTACAGAGCAATGTTAATTTTCTCATTTAACTTTTCTAATAAATAAAGCATGAAATTTAAATGGTAGGAATATACATTTGCCCTGTCTAATGCAAACAGAATTTAGTATTTTAGCACTTTTATTTGTCTTGATTTTGATCATGCAAAAAGTTTATATTTTTCTTGGAAGAAAGCAGAATGATCCTGGGAAGTAGGAAAGGTATTTATATTTCATAGGTGGATTCCAATAGAAAACATCTATCACTTCATTTGCTCTTAAATTCCTTCCCCATGTGTGTCCCTGTGGTTTTGGTGGCGCTGAGCCCTTCCACCCATTATACACACTTGGTTGAAGGGATTACCCTAGGTCTGGATAATTCAAGTCCTTCATCCCCCTCACCACTCAGAGTATTTCAGGGATGGATCTGAGGAAGTTAAATAATTTCTCATTTCCATTTCCTAACCACCTATCTCATTGAGTTGATGTGAAAATTTAGTGACCTAATGACTTTAGAAATTCAATATTTAAAAATGTTTGAAAAAGAAAAAAAGCCTTACCAAGTTGGTTCAAGATGGTTGGCTAGAGCCATCAGACATTCTCTCTAGAAAGAAGAAGAGTCAAAATTATGAGTAGAAAATCATACCTCAAATAGAATATCAAGGAGAGAACACTGGGGTACAATAAAGAACTCATGGGAAATGCCTGGGGTGCAGAAGGAGAAGGAAGTAAGAGGCAAATTTAGCAGAGATTGACAAGAGACCAGATGGATTTGGTGAGTGAGTGAGAGCATTTCTGTGGTCCACATCTCTGTTGTGGACTTCTGTGAAACCAGCTGCAGGAACTCCTCTATCCAGATGAACCCTGTCACTGGAATGGGCAGTGATTTGGACACCCCTGGAGGGCATTCCATTGGGTTGGAAACTTGCACTGGGTCACCCACCTCCCACATGAGACATAGGCAGTAGAAGCAGCAGTGCCATTGTAAGAACATGCTGTCTTGGGACTGCATCTTCCCCTGGGAACTATAGACCAGGAGATCCTGCTGACTTCTGGTTTCAACGCAAGAGAGCTGCAGTGGTGCAGTGTTGGCTAAACCCAGGGGTGCTTTAGAATCCCTAACGCTCTGGCCCACAGGGACTGTTAACCCCAGGGGAAGGACACTGCAGCATGCCAAAAGGGTGGCCCTGGAAAGAAAGGAAACCAAATAGTGTGTACTTTCCAGAGTCTGAGAGCTCCCTGCCTGGGGCTATGAAAGGTGACTTTTCACACAGTAGTGGCACACCACCTCAGGACTGCTTCCTCCCCTGGGAACCAAGACCCTCTGTCTCCACATCCTGGTAGTTCCCACTGACATCCCCTAGTGTCCACCAGGAGGACTGCAGTGGTGCACAGTGCAGCATGTCAAAAGGGTGGCCCTGGAGACAAAGGAACCAGCAGAGGCTGGTCTGCTGGTGGGAAGAGATTTCACTCTCTGCTGGTGAGGCAGATCTCAGAGTGTGTATCCCTGCTGAGGGTGGAGTCATCTTTCATAGCCTCATACAGGGAGCTCTCAGGCTCTGGAAAGAGATCAGCCTCTGTACCCCAGATCATGGATAGAGAACAGTACCCCTTCTACCCATCTTCACACCACTTCAGGCCCAACCGCTATTGTTACTGCCTGGGGAGGCCTGGTGAGTGAGACAGAGGGCTTCCTGACTGGAACTGTGAGTGGTGATGGTGACCCCACTGTCACCATGTCCTCTGTGCCCAGGATTCACAGGCGAAGAGCAGGACCCCCACACCCTTTCTGAGTGGTACTGTGATGTTGCTGTTGCAGAGAGTTATGTGTTTGGAGCTGTGGGTGGAGTCCCCACACCACAGTCACTCCCAACATCTGCTGGCACTGATTGGGACCCACAGGGTCATCCCACCACTGCTACTGAAACTCACTTGCCCACCTGGCACACTGCAGCCACTAACCTGCATACAAGTGAAAACTACCACATTTGCTGAGGGACAGCAGGACGAGCAGTCCTCTCTATGAGCTGTCCTGTCCCTTCTGGGTGTAGTGTACCTACTCTGGAGGCAAACTCCTAGCACAACTACACCTCACGTGCCAGAAAATTTCAGGCACAGCCCATACCCAAGTCTGGTAGCCCTGCATACAGGGGTTGAGCTGCCTCCTCCAACTCTGCTGCAGCTGGGCTAGGGTATAGCTGGGAATCTGAACCCTTTTGTGCCCCAAAAAACAGAGACCACTCTCACTGCTGAAAGAGTGAGGTGCAAGTGCCTTGTGTGCCCCACATATGCCTGCCTCTGCTATCCTCCTCAAGAGGGATCCCCCACTCCTGTTGCAAGTTCACAATGCCTCCACCCTTCTCCTGCCTTAACATTCTTCCAGACCAGAAGATCACTCTACCCTTCACTATCACAGCCAGTGTCTGAACTTGGGGAGGCTTGAGGGCAAATTTGCTAGCCTGGTCTTTGTGTGGTCCCCCAGGACTCAAGCACCTCATCCAGGGCATGGGAGCAGGGGATTACCTAACTTAGTTCACCAACATTGGCACATTAACACTCTCCCAGGAGTCTGAGGGCAGCCAACTCAAATTGCCAGCAACAGCAGACTGGGTACCTACCTGCAAGAACTGAAAGGCAATGTACCTCTCTATCTCTCTACTTCTCTGCTATACTGAGCAGCAGAGGAGAACACATGAACCACAAGGTTATATCTTTCAGCTGAGGGAACAGGTTCCAGATGAGAAGGAACTAACATAAGAACTCTGGAAATATGAAAAAACAGGCTGTTATGACATCCCCCCCAAATCATAATACATCTCCAGCAAAGTACTCCAACCAAAAAAAAATTTTTGAAATGTCAGCTAGGGAATTCAACCTACGGATTGTAAGTAAGCTCAGTGAGATTGGTGAGAAAGTTGAAAACCAACACAAAGAAACCAGAAAAAAAAATTCAGGACATGAATGAAAGCTCACTAAAGAGATAAATTTAAAAAACCTAGAATTTCTGGAAATGAAAGAACAATTTAGGGAATTTCAAAATAGAATGGAAAGCTTTAACAACAGACTAGACCAAGCAGAAGAAAAATTTCAGAGCCTGAGATAAAGCTTTCAAAATAACCTAGTCAGTCAAAAATAAAGAAAAAAGAAACAAGAAAAACGAACAAAGTCTCTGAGAAATATTGGATTATGTAAAGCATTCAAATATACGAATCATAGGTATCCTTGAGGGAGAAGAAAAAGTAAAAGGCATGCAAAAAAGAAATCTGAGGGAGTAATGGAAGAAAACTTCCCTGGTCTTGCTAAAGATTTAGACACTCAGATACAAGAAGATCGTCAAATTCCTGTAAGATTCAGTTCAAATAAAACATCACTAAGACACAAAGTCATCAGACTGGCCAAAGTCTAAGTGAAAGAGAAAATCCCACAAGCTTCAGGATGAGCACTTCAAGTAACTTACAAAGGAAAACTCATCAGACTAACAGCAGACTTCTCAGCAGAAACCTTACAAGCCAGGAGGAATTGGGATCCCATCTTCAGTCTTCTTAAACAGAATGTATGTTGGCCAAGAATTTTGTATCCAGCAAAACTAGATTTCATAAATGAAGGAGAAATAAATTCTTTCCCAGACAAGCAAATGCTAAAGGAATATGTCACCACTAGACCTGCCCTACAAGAAATACTCAAATGTGCTCTCAACACCAAAAGGAATAATCAATACTCACCATTGCAAAAACAATCAAAAGTGAAAACTCACAGCTCTTACAAGGGAGAATACAAAGCAAATGGCAGCAATCAACACAGTGACTGGAATAGTACCTCACTTATCACTATTGACATTGAATGTAAGTGATCTAAATGTCCCCCCGAAGAAAGATATACATTGGCAGAGTGGATAATAAAACATAGTCTGAACATCTGTGGTCTTTAACACATTTAACTCATAGAGTATCATAGTCTCAAGGTAAAGGGTGGGGAAAAAACATGTTCCAGGCAAATGGAAACCAAAAACAGGCAGGAATAACTAGTCTTATATCAGATAAAAGATATTTTAAACCAATAACAATATTTAAAAAAACAGACAAAATTGTCATTTTATAATAATAAAGGAATCACTTCAACAAGAACATAAAACAATCCTAAATACATATGCACCTAACACCAGAGTTCCTAGATTCATAAAACAAATACTACTAGACTAAGAAATGAAATAAACAGCATAATAATAGGCAGGGGCTTCATTACCCCATTGACAGAACTAGACAGATCATTGAGGCAGAAAATCAACAAAGAAACACTGGACTTATACAGTACTCTAGAACAAATGGACCTTACAGACATTTATAGAACATTTTGCCCAACAACTACAGAATGTACATTCTTCACATCAGCACATGGAACATTTTGCAAGATGGACTATACATTAGGCCACAAAGCAATTCTCAGCATTGAAAAAAAATCAAAGTCAAACCATGCATCTTCTCAGACCACATCAGAATAAAACTGGACATCACTTCCATGAGAAACTCTCAAAACTATACAAATGCCTAGATTATAAAGAACCAGCTGCTGAACAATCTTTGGGTCACCAACAGGATCAAGATAGAAATCAAAAAAAGTTTTGTATTGAATGACGATGGCGACAGAAGCTACTGAAATCTGTGGGATACAGAAAAAGCAGTGCTAAGAGGGAAGTTTGTACTACTGAATAACTACATTAAAAAGACAGAAAGATCACAAATTAACAACCTAATGTCACACCTCAAGGAACTAGAAAAACAAGAACAAACCAAACTCAAAGCTAGCACAATATGAGAAATAACAAAGATCAGAGCAAAATTTAAAAAATTGGAAACCAAGAAAAAAAAAATACAAAGGATCAATGACACAACAAGTTGGTTTTATTGGAAAGATAAACAAAACTGATAGACTGCTAACTAGATTAACCAAGAAAAGAAGAGAGAGGATTCAAATAAGTTCAATCAAAACTGGAATGAGACATAAAAATTGATGCCATAAAAATCCAAAAGATCATCTAAGACTACTGTGAAAACCTCTGTGTACACAAATTAGGAAATCTAGAGGAGACGGATAAATTTTTTGGAAACACATAATGTCTTAAGCCTGAAACAGGAAGAAGTAGAAACCCTGAACCGGTCAATGATGAGCAGTGAGATTGCATCAGTAATAAAAAATCTCCCTAAAAAATAACAGCCCAGGACCAGATGGATTCACAGCTGAGTTCTACCTGACTTACAGAGAAGAACTGGTACCTATCCTACTGAAACTGTTCCGTAACATTGAGAAGGAGGGAATTCTCCTTAACTCATTCTACAAAGCCAGTATCTCCCTTATTCTAAAGCCAGTAAAGGATACAACAAATAAAGAGAACTACAGACCAATATTCTTCGTGAGCGTAGATGCAAAAATCAACAACAAAATACTAGCAAACCAAATTCAACATCACATCAAAAAAAAATTCACTAAAATAAAGTGCGTTTCATCCACTTTATTTAGTGGGTTTCATCCTTGAGATGCAAGGATGGCTCAACTTACAAAAATCAGGAAATGTAATTCACCACATAAACAGAATTAAAAACACAAACCATATGATCATCAAAATAGATGCTGGAAAAGAATTTGATAAAATTCAGCACCTCCTCATGAAAACCCTTAAAAAACTAGTCCTAGAAGGAATATATCTCAAAATAATAAAAGCCATATATAACAAAACCACCTCCAACATCATACTAAATGGAGAAAATTTGAAAGCATTCCCTCTAAGAGCTGATATGAGAGAAGGATGCCCACATTTACCACTTCTGTTCAACATAGTGCCAGAAGTCCTAGCCAGGTCAGGCAAGAGAAAGAAATAAAGGACATCCATATTAGAAAAGAGGAGGTGAAACTATCCTTGTTTACCAATAATAAGATCCTCTATCTAGAAAATCTAGTCTAAAGACTCTTCCAAAATACTCCTAGAATTGATAAATAAATTCAATAAAGCCTCAGGTTATAAAATTAATGTAAAGAAATCAATAGTATTTCTATACACTAATACTAGCCAAACAGAGAATCAAATCAAGAACTCACTATTGTTTATAATAGTTGCATAAAAAATACCTAGGAATATAATTAACCAAAGAGGTGAAAGATTTCTACAAGAAGAACTACAAAACACTGATGAAAGAAATAATAAATGACACAAACAAATGTAAAAACATCACGTGCTCATGAGATCCTTCTTCAGAAGGATCAATATCATTAAAATGTTGATACTACATAAAGTGATTTCAAATTCAATGTAACTCCCATCAAAATACCAATGACATTTTCACAGAATTCTAAAAAACACTCTAAATTTCATATGGAATCCAAAAGGAGCTTAAATAGACAAAGGAATCCTAAGCAAAAGGAACAAGTCTGGAGGTATCACATTACCTGACTTCAAATTACACTACAAGGCTATAGTAACCAAAGCAGCATGGTTCTGGTATAAAAATAGACACACAGATCAATGAAGCACCATAAAGAACCCAGAAATAAAACCATAAACCTACAACCAACTGATCTTTGACAAAGCAACCAAAAACATACACTGCAGAAAAGATGCCCTATTAAATAAATGGTGCTGAGGAAATTGGAGAGCCACGTGCAGAAGAATGGAGTTGTGTCCTTATCTTTCATCATATACACAAATTTAGGTGGATTAAAAACTTAAATATAAGGCTTGAAGTCATACGAATTTTCAAAGAAAACTTAAGAAAAACTTTTCTGAGCATTGGCCTAGGCAAGAAATTTATGAGTAAGATTCCAAAAGCAAATATAACAAAAAGAGAAATAAATAAATGAGAAATAATTAAACTAAAAATCTTCTGTACAGCAAAAGAAACAATCAACAGAGCAAACAGACAACGTACAGGATAGAATAAAATATTTGCAAACCATACATCCAACAAAGGACTGATATCCAGAATCTATAAGGAACTCAAACCAATCAGCAAGAAAAAAACAACCCCATTAAAAACTGGATGAAAGACATGAACAGACATTTCTCAAGACATACAAATGGCAAACATGAAAAAACACTCTACTAATTGTCAGGGAAATTCAAACTAAAACCCCAATGTGATACCACTTCACCCCTGTCAGAATGGCCATCATTAAAAAAGTCAAAAAACAATAGATGATGACACAGATGCAGTGAAAAGGGAATGCTATACACTCTTGGTGGGAATGCAAATTAGTACAACTTCTATGGAAAACGGATGGAAATTCCTCAAAGAACTAAAAGTAAACCTACCATTCAATCTAGCAGTCCCACTGCTGGATGTCTCCCCAGGGGAAAAGAAATCATTATATCAAAAGGCCACATGCAAACTGTATGTTTATTACAGCACAATTCACCTTTGCAAAGATACGGTATTAATTTAAGTGCCTATCAACTGATGAGTGGATACAGAAAATGTGGTGTATATTTACCCTGGGATACCACTCATCCCTAGAAAAAGAATGAAATAATATCTTTTATAGGAACTTGGATGGAACTGGAGGCCATTATCCTAAGTGAAGAACCTCAGGAATGGAAAAACAAATACCACATGTACTCACTTATAAGTGGGAGCTAAACAATGGGTATACACAGTCATACATAGTGGTATAAGAAACATTGTAGACTAAGCAGAGGGGAGGTTGGGAGGGTGGTGAGGGATTGAAAATTACCTATCAGGTACAGTGTACACCATTTGGGTGACTGGTACACTAAAAGCCCTGACTTTACCACTATACAAATCATCCATGAAACTTAAAATCACTTGTACCCCCTTAATCTATTGAAAGATATGTTTAGAACAAAGTCTGAAACATTCCATAAGCACCTTATAATGTTAGCCATTATTATTACTATTTCTAAATCGGTAAGGTTTGAGTTTTAGTTACCAACATTACATTGTGCTTAACACAGAGAGGACCTTTTGGAACACTAGATTCACATTTACGAGTCAATCGATTTTTCCGTATGCAGTGATTTATCTATAATACAGATACAGTTCTTTCTCATGAAACTAAAAAGGCTCAGCTGACAAACATGCTTAATGAATTTTTAAATTTTATACTATGATCCAGCATTGTTGCTTAGGCATTTTGTTTCTGAATAATGATGAGATTTATTTAAATATGAAGTCATATATTAGATCATTATCTATGTGCATACATACAATATATAAGAATATTTAAAACATATGTTTATAAAATTTGTCATACACCAACTACAGTGTCTTTTTCTTCAATTGTTACATATAATAGTAGGAGAACTATGTCACATTGTGCTAGATTAAACAGTAGTTTAATTGTGATTCTTGACATAATCAGAACTTTAAAATATCTTTACCTGTGGAGAAATACTTGAAAATAACAGTAACAATGAAAAACGTTTCTCAACTAGAGTGGTGACAGTTCAGGTTAATATTTTCCTTTAACATGAATTTTATATTACTTCTTTTGTTAGGATTACCAAAAGTCAAAAGAAAAAGTATCAATTTGTGGATATTTGCACTTTTCTAACATAACCCCTCTACTCACGGAAATACATTCACTTCAAATGCCCATGTCTTTCCTCCTTGTTTCTCAAAATATCATTCATCTTTCAAGACCTGCCTCAAATCTCACTTCAATAAAGATCTCTCTGACTCTTCAACCTGAAATGAATTCTCCTAGCTCTGCGCTTCCCTGAAATTCTTGTCTGCACATTGTATTTAGAAATTAATCATGCATTGTCTTGTGGTAATGAAAAGAGAGCTTGGGCTTTGAAGTCAGACTCAGGATGAATCCTGATTCCACTACAAAATAGCTGCATGACCTTGGACAAGTTACTTGTTCATAAAAAAAATAGTAACTATCTGTTCTTTGACATGCGCTAGGTACAATGTTAAACATTTTATATGTATATCTCATTTAATCCACATAGTGACTCAATAAAATAGGTGGTATTATGAGTCCTTTTCTTTACGTAAGGCACTGACACACAATGCCCTTATCTATATATCTGTATCTATAAAGTATCGAAAGCCACATTGCTTGTTAGCTGCAGAAACAGGATTCAAATCCCAATGATCTGACTGCAGAGTCCATATTCTTAGGCAATCCACCGTATTGCATCTCAATTTCTGTGCCAGCAGTTCATGATGGTTATTACTAACTGGGTGAAATTAAATAACAAATATAAAGTGTTTGGCACATAATAGGAGAATAGACAATGCCACTTGGCATCTCCCCTGATTTATTCCTCATTTACTGATGTTTTGAACTGTCACTTATATCTGTCCTTAACCTTTTTTGTGTTTACATCTTAGCTGCGCAGATGGTTCATGTACTTTCCCAAGACACTCACAATAACTAGCACTTTTTTTGAGCACATCCCTAAGGAAGGAACTCAAACACCTTTGAGATCTGAACTTTTTGTGCCTTTAGCTTTACTTTTCCCCACTCCGTGTTTTCTATCAACAGTAGTTCCCTGCAAACCCTTAAACCATCGTGATTTCCTCTACCTACCATGCCTTTGCCACTTTCACATGACATTGTCTACTCCCACAGACTCAGTTCTGCTGGGTTGCCTCCTCAAAGCTATCCCCAAACAACTCAGTTAGAAAAAGAACCTCCTATCCATGCTCCCTATAGCATCCTTTTCATGCCAGGGTTTACGGTATAGTAAGCCAGGTAATCACAAATACTTCAACACACTGTACTAAAATTTGGTTATATCTTGTTTCCTGGAAAGCCAGTTCTCTGAAATATGAGAATTGTGAGGCTTGGTTTTGTTACATGGCTTTCTGTCTTTACCAATACCCAGGTGCCACCAAGATACTGTGCACTGATATTTTGGGTGTAAAAAATATTTGGCTAGGCTAAAACACAACTAAGTCAAACAATTATACCAGGTAGCAGAAAGTGTTGAATAGTTTTGTTCTCTCTGGATTTTTTTCATAACTGAACATATGTTATTCCACCCATGAAGTGAGATTAAGATAGGGAAGGATGAATTGGAATGTACAGAGTTAGTAGAAGAGAAATGTCACGTTTACATTATGTCAATTGTAAATCAGGACTTTTCTCAAAAGAGAACATTGATTTTTGCCAGTAATTACTTGGTTAAAAAAGGATCACAAATCCATTCATAAGAATTACAAAGTCAATTGTCTAGAACTTTAAAAAATATAACCTCAAATCCTTAGAATAAAATTGGATTAGCATATTATAACATGGAATTAATTGAACCAAATATACAGGTGCCTTGTTTGTCCATCTGGAAATTTGAAATTTGAAACAAATTTACTTGACATATTTTTATGTTTAGTTATAAAACTACGAATTGTGTTTAGAGTACTAACATCAACATTGCATAATAAGTTAGACTGGCTCCCTTTTTAATGTCTTGTCTAGCCTTCTAGAAGTTCCTAGATGGGTAATAAAATCTCTATTAATACTTTTATAATGAGATTTCACTGTACGCAGAAACATGTAGCATTTGATAACTAACTGTCATATAATGTACAAAATAGTGACTACATTTGTTATTCATTACCTGATACTTTATAGTTATGAATTTTTCATATCCCTGTGGCATCATCTAGCCCCAGCTGCCCTGGCATACATCTTGGTTCAAATCAGGGCCAGCCAAACATAAATAAATAAATGAAGTTGAACAGGTAGCCCTTGGACGTCCTTTTCCAATGATGTATAGAAAAATCTTTATTTTGTGTTTAGGAAGATTGTAGTCTGGTATTGATTAAAGAGGTGGTTGATTAATACTATCAAATAATTCAAATTTATTCATATTTTGAAACAGTTGTTGGATATTAACAGTTATTGGGGATAAACTGAGTTTTCTAGAGCAACAGAGAAAGTTAACGATTTCTTAGCTATCACTCTTTTGTACTTGGGACATTACGGCCACCTGAATTCAAGAAGTCATTTTTATTCCCTATAGAAATACACTAAATGACATCTCATAAAAGTCTGTCATTGACTTTCACTTGGAAAAATTACTGTTTCATTCTTGCTATTTAAAACATCTTTTTCTAAAAGATAGGTGAGTTAATAGGAGTGTCTTAAATTAAGATGCCCTAAATTAGAGAATTTGGTATACTATTTAATGAGTTGGTTCTGTTTGCACTCTTATTTTCATCATGACACCAAGTGAAATAATATTTACCTGTAAGACACATTCCTTCAATGCTTTGTGTAATTTCCGAGATTTTACCATAACTTAATCATCAACATTCTTATTCAAGAAAAGCATCCTATAGTAAATGAGGGTAACGATAGTACAAAAATAACCTTGTCTCTGTATGAAAACTAAATCACTCACAAATTTTCATATTTTTAGTTTTTATTAATAGCAAACAACTTGGGGCAGAACTCTCCTTAGAATTTGTCACATACCTCCATAACTGCTAATGTAATGTATCTACATTCTGACTCAGACTTCTTAGGACCTAAAAAATAATCTGTTCTGATATTTGAATTAAAATGGTGTTGATGTTAAAACTAATGTTAATGTTGAACTTCCATTGGCTCCTATGTAGAAATCGGCCTGAATTTTTCCTCTTCTATTAAAGATGATCCAAAGTTTCTTATCTCAACAATTAAATCAGAATTATACACGCTTTCTCACATTTTAATAACTTCCAGATGGTGGAAAAGCTAAATAAAACTAAGAATTCAACAAAAGTGTGGGAAAATATTAGCATAGTACAAAAGACTAAGAACACTAAGGAAGTTATTTTCAAACTAGTTTTTCCTTGCTTTAAAAAATGCCACTGGCAAGAATAATGACGCTTCCATAATGTTACTAGAGTGCTATATTTGTAAAGCAGCATGTAAGCCTCATAAAAGGGTAATGAGTTCCTTAAGTGATAGTAAAATAAGCTTTCATGTAGAGATATGCTGAGGTACTACTGTTCATGGGCAGCAGTAGAGTTGCATTACCTATTTTGTATTGCAATTTTCACTAACAGAAAAAAGAAATGACAGTAATGGTCACATTTTCCTTCCTGTGACATAAAAAAAAGGACTCTAGTGGAGTTCAACTAAGTAGAGAAAATGATAAAGTCTTATATAAAATTTATACCTATCTGGCCATTCTTCTTTATATAAGCATGTTTTTTGAGTAGATGAGGAATACATTTTTGTAGCTGATCATAGAATTACTCACAGATAACTATTTTCAGTTGATTTGCTCTCTTCTAGATTTATCAATTATCGTAGCTTCATAAAATATGCACACATTCTTTGACATTTATGTTAAATAACACTTGGCTTCTCTCTTTCATGTTTGCATGTAGAGTAATAGTCAATAAAAGGCATCATTCAGTATTAGTAAAATATTCTTTTATAAAACATCAGAAATTTCAAAAAATCCTCCAATCTACCTCATTCTTTACAGGAGAAAAATCTTGCCTATCAGGTAATTGAAATCCCTTAATAATGGAAATTACACATTAAATTCCATTGGCTAATTGCCTATAAAATTGAGAAGTCTGTTCTCTCCTTTCTCACTGTTCATGATTAGATTTCTTGCTCTTTAGCAGCAACAGGAAACAGATGCTCACAGAATTCAGAGAGTCTCAGTAAGGGGCAGGTGTGTGAAATATCTTAGTATTTTGCCATTAATTTTGTCAAGGCAACAGGGGATGAGGGGAGAGAGTATATCTAAGAAGGTTGTGAGTATAATTCTAAAAGATTCAAATGGAAATAGTGACTTCTGAGGCAGAAATTCACAAAGAAATGTCTTTGAGGGATGGACTGCAAATAAACTATGTGGATAACTATGGTGAAAGAAAGCTGTCCTTCTAAAGTCTAAAATATGTATTTCCCCAGAAAGCACAACTTTAAAAACTAGAGAACACAATTTTCTGTGGTTTCATAAAAGGTATATCTTATTAGCTCCAAACTACTGAAATGTTTTCCTCCAAACAAATATATCAACTCTTCGAGTGAGTTAAATCAAGACAAATAAAAGGGCTGAAATGCTAAATTCTGTTTTCATTGGACAAGGTAAAAGTATATTCTTACCATTTGGATTACATACTTTAACAGAAGAGTTAAACGAAAAAAGTGGTATTTCTCTGTAGCTACAAAAGTATAAAATTCTGTGCATGTTAGAAAAATAGCAACATAAAGGCAGCTTTTTAATTCTTGAATCTGAAACTTATCTGCTCAGCCTGAGAACAATTGGTTCTTCAGCACAGTCTTAGGCTATGTAGGATCATGTGTAGCATTTTTTTTAAAGTTTGTATATTCTGTACTTTCTAGATTTCATATAATTTAAAAAAAAACTTACCAATGAATTTTTTAAAAAATGGCTATTTCTTTTACAGGAGAGGTGTAGAGAATAAGACACTTACTTTAAGTTCTTCCCCAAAGAGATTGGATTTTTTTTTTTATTTCAGCATATTATGGGGGTACAGATGTTTAGGTTACGTATGTTGCCCTTCCCCCCACGCCAAGTCCGAGTTTCAAATATGTCC
>NW_012147189.1:6811109-6815468 GCF_000956105.1 Propithecus coquereli | reverse complement strand
TTCACTCATTTAATATTCATTTATGAAGCTATTATTTGGGCAAGCAACCATATATAAAAAATAACACACGTGCATGTGTTAGTAAAATATTTTTAAATACTATTTGACAATGTTTCTTCCTGTCAGTTTTAATTACCCTGATTCTTCCCCATAGAAGCAAACCCCATAAGATCTTCACATATCCATTACCTGGGTGTGATTTGTAAAATTCTAAAATAGCCTTTATGATCTTTACAACCTGGTCTTTCTCTAATAAATATATTATGTTACAAGGCAAAAGAAATTTTGCAAATGCCATTAACGTTACTAGTTAGCTGCCCTTAAAATAGAGAGGTTTTCAGGGTGGCCCTAACCTGATCATGTGAGCTGTGTGAAAGCACCAGGTTTCCTCCAGCTGGTAGCAAAAGTGGAAGTCAGAGATTGGAAGCACGGGGAACATTGATGGACTGTTGCTTGTTGAGAAATGGAAAATACTATGTAAAAAGAGAGAGAGGTTCCTAGAAACTGAGAGCAATCCTGAGCCACTAGTCAGCAAGGAATCAGGGACCTTAGTCCTGCCGCCACATTAAACCGGATTCTGCTACAATGAGGAAGAGGTTGGAAGCAGATTCTTCCCTAGAGCCTCCAAATAAGAGTCCAGCCTGGCTGACACCTTGGTTTTGACTTTGTGAATCCCAAACAGTGGTGCCTACCAGGACTTCAGACCTATAGAGCTGTAAGCTAATAAATGACTGTTGGTTTAAGCTGTTAAATTTGTGATAATTTGTTATACTCCAATAAAAATTAAAAAAAAAAAAAACAAAATCTAATACACTGGGATAAAGTTTTGCTACAGTAGAAGCTGAGAAGACAATTTTAAATTTGGAAACCCCAGACCCTGAGGAAAAATAGGCCGTAATGAATACGTGATTAGTCAAATGCAGGCTTCTAAGATCCCAATCCTTCCAGTATGAGGAGACCAGATAAAGTTTCTTATGAGTTGGGAAAGAACGTTCTGAAAGGATAATGGTAATAATCAGTCCCATGTCCAAGACCTTAGATGGTGTGGGTTTCTAAGGAGACTTGCTACTTTTTCCTTCTCTAAGACTTGGCTGAAAATAGGGCCTTAACAAACACACAACTAGGTTTGAGGAGCCGAACCACAGAAAGATTGGTATTATTTTCCCTGGTAAAAGTCAGGATAGAGGTAGTTGATAATAATGATAAATCATGGTAAAAATAAATCATAACTATTAACATTTGTTGACTGTTTATTATATGTCAGGGACTGATGTAAATTTCTTTCATCCATTATTTCACTTTAACCTCATAAAAACTCTATAAAACTACTACTTCCCCTATTTACAAACAGAAAATACAGAGAAGTTAAATAACTCTCTCAAATCCTTATAGCAAAAAAGTTCAAGAACTAAGATTTAAATAACAGTAGTCTGGCTCCTTGTTTTATGTTCTTAGCCACTAACCTAAGACTTCAAGAAAGTAAGAAAAAACTAACAGATCAAAAACAAGCAAAGAAAACTGTTTTCATGATGTTTTTAGGAAATGGGCTGGAGAGAGCCTCTCACACACCTATTGCCCCACCCCTATACACACATCTCTAAATGGAACGGGGCCAATACAATAATTCTTGTATCCAAATATGTAAGTAGTGAAGGATTATACATGGATGGCCTCAGCATTACTCCAATAGGCCGTATATGGTGGATCAGCAGGATGGTAAAATCATTCTGAAAGGGAAAAAGACACAGCACAGAACCAAACCTAGATGTACCTTAAAACTAGGAAAATGGACAAGATCCCCCTGAAGTTTGGTTAACCCTAGAAGCTAACTCTGTCCCTGTACCTACTCCACTAACATGAAGGTATTCTTGAATAAAAGTCTCACATCTTATGTTGATATCAGGATGGAATACAATGGATATTTTACAAATAGGATTGCATCCATTATTTTCATTAGACATTTTGAACAAAGTTAGAGACTTTATTACTAACTTTGTATATATCCATAATAGGTTAACTTTCTGAAAATAAGCTTTCAGCATTAAAAAATGATTAAGTTTTACATTATCTATACAGTTCAATTGTATAACTATTACTCAATGAATGAATATCATCAAATTGGTGTAGAGTATGGGAAATAGTCTGGAAAAGCTAATTAATCAACTATCCAAATTTTATCAGAATTGCTTTCCTATATATGTAAAATTTTAATCTACTTATATGTTTTAGAAGTTTTATACCTGTATATTCAATTGAAATTACATATAATATGTACACATATTTATATTTATTTTTCTCTTATTTTCAGTCTTATTTTGGCATATTTGTCATCGTTAAAAAAAACCACAAATGTTTATTTCAAAGACCAAATAGAAAGTTCAGATAGAACGTGTACTTTACATTTATACTTCTGTTTTGAGGGACCAGTTAAGAATGAGAACATCATATATTAACTTCATGTAATGATAAATGATGCCAGAATGTTTCTTACATTTAGTTTTAAAGTGAAACCTAGAAATTTTAGTTAGATCTAAACTTAGCTGTGTCTCCTCAGATTCATCACTTGCTACCATATGCTGTGTTTCTGATCACAATTCTCATAATCTGTGGAGTGGCTACAGATGTCTGCTTTTAAATAAAAACAACGATCAGTTTTCTAAAGAATGGACATGGGCCACGTTTCTAATTTCAAGTTGGAAAATTTGTTCCATTTTACAGGTTTATTTTTACACCTGCAAACTCCTAACAAGATTTGCAATGCCTGACTATTCTAGACAGTTCTTTTTTATCATTTTTCCCATTGCAAGTAATATTTTTCAAAGATCCGTCCTGAGGCTATGTTATAAAATTGTTTGCAGTAGTTACTTTGAGAAAAAATATTTGAGTATAAGTGAATTTATAATTTCCTCTTTTTGACCATGATTAGTTATGAATAATCTCAAAGCATTTTCAATTTTTACTTTCAATTATGTGAACCTATCAGGGATTGAAAAGAGTAGATTTCATGTTTTTACATTCATTCCAGACTTTCTTAGAAATCTGATGTTACAAGTTATAGATTTTTATTGAATAATTCAATAATTGTTATTGAATAATTCATGCAATTTATGGATAAAGAAACTAAGGCTCATAAAAATTAAAAGAATTGGGTCACAGCACTAGTGAGTCAAAGATTTAGAGCTGGATCCAGAAATTCTGACCCACTCAATTAAGTCGATCATCACCTTTCATTTTTAAAGATGCTGTACTTAGGATATGGGGAGAGTGTTATCTAACACAGGCATATTTTGCCTTTCCATTTATAGGTTTCCAAACACTTTATAATTATTTGCTGCATTTAACCACTCCCTTGAAGTTTCATTAGACATGAAGTGGTAAAAAAAAACAAAAAAAACAAAATGAGCACACATGTATATGTATATGTGTTACTCAGCAGTAAATAATGGTATGAACCTTTCCATAGCATAACTCTAAGAGAGAATGATTCACATACTCATTTACACATAGAGGTTCAATGAAAATGATATTTCTGGGTGCCGTCATATCCATTTCTAAATACTTTGATTTTGCCTAGTTTTATTCGAATTCTATATAGTAGTTATTTATTAACGATTTAGGATTTCTCTCTCCCTCTCTTTCTTTCTCTCTCTCCATCCTGCTCTCTCTCTATATATATATCATATTCTTATTCTTAAATTTTTTTTCCAGGGAATATATTTTTCTTGTGGTAATTTCCAATTCACATTTTTTGATTGTTGAATAAGACACGTAAAATTTGAGTCCAAAGGGAATATATTAACTGGTCCAAAGTTCTACCCTGTAGGACATGTCTGATACTCCAACTCCATGATAAATTTAAAAAATATTTTAGTTTAAATAAAAACAATGTGGTTTCACTCCAATACTAGGGATATTTTTGATAAAGTCTTACAAATATCATATAGTTGAAAATAAAACAAATACATGACACAATAAATGTTTCCAAAAGTCAAATTCACACAATTCTCTGTAACTTAAATAAAGTACCATTGGTATAGAAAGCTGCTAAATTGATTGGATACATGTGCTTTAGACATTTTATTATCCATTAATTTGTTTAAAAACCAAACGACAGTATTAGCTTTGTGCCAGGTTTTTACTCTATGAAAGTTATACTACCGTTTATTCACATGGAAGAACTCTGAGCATAGTGATCAGTGTTAGCATGACTGTATTGTTATTATAACAAACAGAACTCCTAGTCAGTGCTTTTGCAAGATTTTATTACTTCCTTATTTATCACTTGCCTTTCTTCTTTCCTTATCTAAGACAATAGAGTCATTTGATTTGTGAATCTGTGATAACCATTATTAACTCATC
>NW_012147189.1:6805130-6808264 GCF_000956105.1 Propithecus coquereli | reverse complement strand
AACTGTGAGAAGTAGATTTCTGTTGTTTGTAAGCTACTCAGTTTATGGTAGTTTGTTATAGCAGTTTAATTGGGTTAAAACATCCTCTTAAACACTGTTTTTTTGTTTTTTTGCTTTATTACAAAGTTGAGACATACAACTTTTCTCACGTGTTTACTAATTTCATTGATCATATTTCTTCTTGCATTACAGACCTCCTTTAGGGGATCATTTCCTTCCTCCTGAAGTATATCATTAGAAATTCCTTTAATTATGGCTGGCTTATTATAAACTTTTTGGTTTGTTTTAAAAATGTCTCTGTTTCACTTTTATCGGTAAAAGGTAGTTTAGCTGGGTATAAAAGTACATAAGTTTGAAGCTATAAATTCATTTGTATAATTTTTTACTTTTTGAGGCTAAATAAGTTATTAGTTCTAATATTTTTAAGAAATTTTTCATTTCACTTTTACTGTTACATAGTCTTTTTATGTTGTGAAGTTTTACTGTTATATGTGTAAATATTTATTTCTTTTCATTTTTCCTACTTTGGATTTTCAGAACTTCCTGAACCTGAAAAATCATGTCTTTCAATGATTCTGGAAAATTATTAGTCACTATTATATTTTTTTCTCATGGCACACTAAGTAGACATGTGTCACATTCCATGTATTTTAACCTCTTTTTTAACACTTTCCATTCCATATTATTTGAATTATATTCTGGGTAATTTATTCAAATATATCTTCTACTTCTCTAATTCTCTGTTTTGCTATGTCTAGCTAATCAATTTGATTATTTTTTATTACTTTTCATTTTCACATGTCTAGTTGAAGTTTTTACAAATATATTGATTTTTATTTATACTGTCTTCTTTTCTCAAAATTTACAATATTTTCAAACTATTTAAATACTTCAATAATTTTTATTTTACATTTTGTTTCTGATAATTACATTAACTGAAGCTTTAAATTTAGTGAGGAAGGCATGTCAAAAGCCAAGGTAGGCCAAATGCTGGGCCTCTCATGACAGACAGTTAACCAAGTTGTGAATGCAAAGGAAAAGCTCTTAAGGAAAACTAAAAATGCTACTCCAATGAACACTTGAATGATAAGAAAGCAAAACAGCTTTATTGTTGAACTGGAGAAAGTTTCAGTGATATGGATAGAAGATAAAACCAGTCACAACATAAATTTAAGCCTAACCCATATCCAGAGCAACGTCCTAACTCTCTTCAATTCTTTGTAGACTGAGAGAAGTGAGGGGAAAATAAATAAATAAATAAATGTGTGTGTGTGTGTGTGTGTGTGTGTGTGTGTGTATCTTTTTCTTTAAGCCTCAATTTGTGAAACTAACTTAAAATAATCTTATTGGGTACTCATGAGACTTTGGAAGGACACATCTTATGATTCTTAAAGCTCTCAAAGATAAAGGTCTATCAAACATGAGTTTCAAATCCAAATGTCAAATGAATGATTTACCATGGGAACAGGTGAAAGCCTCTCTATATGCTTGCATAGAGCCTGTCTGAATGATTCTAGGAAGGGCAGAAAATAAGCAGCAAGGTAAAGATAAGGAATCAAAAATAACTTTAAGTTTATCACACTTGGAAAATGTGAAAACCCAAGTCATTTTTTTTTTTAACAACAGAAACTTTTGAGCACAAGGAGTGGGGATGTTAGTCCATTTTGTGTTGCTATAAAGGAAATATCTGAGGCTGGGTAATTTATAAAGAAAAGAGGTTTATTTGGATCATGGTTCTGCAGACTGTATAAGAAGTATGGCACCAGCATTTGCTTCTGGTGAGGGCTTCTGGAAGCTTCCAATCAAGGCAGAAGGTAAAGGAGGAGCAGATGTGTTACATGGCAAGAGAAGGAGTGACAGAGGGCGGAGATGTGACACCCTTTAAACAGTTAGCTCTTGTGTGAACTAATAGAATGAAAAATAACTCACTGCCATGGGGAAGTGCCAAGTCTTTCATGAGAGTTCTTTTCCCATTATCCAAACACCTCCCACCAAGCCCTACCTCCAACACTGAGGATTAAATTTCAACATGAGATTTGGAGGGCCCAATCATCCAAATTGTATCAAGTGGAAATATTAGCTGTCATCAGCTCTAAGAAAGAAAAAAGAGAATGAATTAAATAACAGAATTATTGAAAAGTCTCTTTCTTCTGAAGACTTGTAGGACTTATCAAAATTATCTATGATGAGTATGCATTTTATAATCGAGGAAAATACTATTTTTACAGTAAAAATTATGATCTTGGCACTTCTGCTTCTGTTACTAATACTGGACTTGCCCTCTGTCTACAAAAACCTAGAAACTGGACAAAATGTATAAACCCGCTGCTTTATGATTTCATAGAAGAAACAATGATGGACTAAGATTCCTGAGAGTAGGAAAGAGATGTCATCTCCAGTTTCCTCACTTTCAACTTTCTCTCTGAGAGGTTTTTTGTTTTTTGTTTTTGTTTTGTTTTTTTGTTTTTACTACGGTGCATGGAAAAGGAACATAAGCTAAACATTATGTTGAAATTTAGTTGATAGCACAGAGATCAGAGATTGTAGAAACTTAGGGGCTTGACGGCTTGACTTTATCATGCAGACCAGCAGAGAGGAGTGAGCTATGAAAGGAAAGATCTCCATAAATCTACTGATACGTCTTTCATTCTGGCTGAATGTTCAGTGCTCATTTGTAAGATGAAATCCATGACTTTGGGCACAGAAAACCTACTGGAAAACTGTCAGTAGAACAATTCCCAGAGATTGTCAGATTGGATAAAAGGCAAGACCCAACTATTTGCTATCTTTAAGAAACATACTTTAATTATAAATGTACAAAAAGGTTTGTAGAGGACACCTGTGCCTGGGAACGATTCCTTGTTGTTCTTCTCAAGAACATGTCTGTGGCCTTGCAAGCAAGTCCAGAGTGCCCTTACCCTGCAAACAGGAGGGGCTAGAGAGTTTAGATGCAAACATCTGCTCACCGGAGATGAAACAACAAGGAACACAGACGTGTTGAGTCGGGATGGTGTGGGAACAAAGAAATTACAGTGGGACAGTTGCCAAACAGACTATGTTATAAATAAAGCAGCTCCAGCAAAAGTTTTTTGCTGCAGCCTCATACTGTCTTGTGGTGTCTGTGTCTTTTTGTA
>NW_012147189.1:6803357-6804727 GCF_000956105.1 Propithecus coquereli | reverse complement strand
CTGACACTACAAGTAGGCAAAAATTGTTAATAATGATATTGAAAACTTCAATTTAAAGAATGTATAAAACAAAAGATTTATAAAACACTACATTCAATAACAGCAGAATCTACACTATGTGTTACCCTACACAAAACAATCATCAATATAGAACATATGCTGAATCACAAAATAACTCAATAAATTTAAAAAGATTCAAATTATAGAAATAATTTGCTTTGACTGTAATAGAATTATGTGAGAAATAACAACTTCAAAAGTTCCCCAAATCTATCTCAATATCAAAATACACATGGTAGAAGAAGAAATCACAACAAATGTTGGAAAATATTTTGAAATTAAAGATTATGAAAGCACTCCATATAAAAATTTGTGGAATGAAGCTAAAACAATGCTTAAAGAAGAAATTTTAGCCTTAAATGCTTACATTAGAAATGAATAAATGTCTAAATCAGTAATGTAAGATTTTCCCTTAATAAATCAAGCTATGAGAGAAAAAATTAATCACAAGGTAAGTAGATGGACATAAATAATGAAGATGAGAGCATAAAGCAATGGACTGGACAATGGAACAAATAGAAAAAAATCAATGAAACCAAACATTAGTTCTTTAAAAAGAACAATAATTGATTAATCTTTAACTAAACTGACCAAAGAAAGAGAAGATACAAATTACCAACATAGAAATGAAAAAAGTGCTATCCTACAGAATCTATGACTGTTACAATGATATAGAAGGAATATTATACATAATTAACATTAATAAATTCAACAACGTAAATGGAATGGATAAATTCCTGGAGATATAAAAATTACTAAAATTTGCACAAGAATAAATAAAAAATATAGTTACTACCACTAATAAAAAAATTGAACTCCTAATTAAAAAACTTTCCGACAAATGAAACCCTAGAACCACATGATTTCTATCAAATATTAAAGTAGAAAATTATGCCAAGCTTACATAAATGCTTTCAGAAAATAGAATGTAGAAAATACTTCTCAAGTCAGTTTTGGAGCCTAGCATTATTATCTTAAAACAAAAATCAGAAAAGAACATCCTTGATGAAAAAGTCAGGCAAGGCCATTGTAAGAAAAGGAAACTATAGACCTTATGAATATAGATGCAAAAGTCCACAGAAAAATATTGGAAAATTGAATCAAGAAAAATAATTAAAAATATGTATATCATTTCCAAATGGGTTTTATCCCAATATCTTCCACATTGAAAATTACAAAATGTTGCTGAAAGAAATTGAAAAGGACCAGCAATTCCATTCCTAGGCACCTACCCAATAGTTATGAAAACACATACATACACAAAGCCTCATGCAGAAATGCTCATAGCAGCATTTTACATAATAGCTGTA
>NW_012147189.1:6799078-6802252 GCF_000956105.1 Propithecus coquereli | reverse complement strand
GCATCATTAAAACATTTAACATACTTGTTCTTAAGAATAGAACCATAAGTTATATCTTGTTGTATTTAGAAGAAAAAATACAAAGTATGTATCTAGTCCAGCAATGCATCTTGTATAAACCTTCTAAGAAGTTTTAAATATAATGAACTTAATGAAAATTAACACGATGTGAAACAGCAAAGAGGGAATCATGACCAGCATAAATCGGTGTTCAATCTAGAAGTTCTAAAAAGATCATATTATAATTTTGAAAACAATTATCTTAAGAGGTCTTAATAACAAAAAGGCAATAAAGCTGTTATGTTCATTCTCAGGAGTGTTCCCCTTCACCTTATTATTGAACTATTAAAATAAAACACCCAAACTGTGCTGTAAACTCCGTGACCTCTCCATCAGTTAACACAAATGCTTTGTATTCTGAGGCAAGGTCAAAACACCAAGTCAACCAAAGATCAAAAAGGTTTTGTGGCATACATAACATATATTATGTAATTTTCAAAGAGGTTGTGACCTGACTCAATTATGAATAAGATATAAAAATGGATTTTTATTTGCTTTCAAAATATTGTGCATTAATTTAAACACAGGGATTGCAATCTCTTTTCCCATACATATCTCCCATCCCATCTCAATTTTCAAAATCTTTATCAGAAAACACTGGCTTCTCTAAAGAAAATAGTACTTCCCATCTAGTGTGCATACATTTAATAAAAGCTTTTAAGTTGTAAATGAACATTTTTATTTAACTTTGGACCATTGATAAGTATGTTCTTTATTTGTACAGATAGTACATCTGCTGACTTCAAAAGTATTACACATTTGCTGAGAAAAAAGGTCTTAACGATTTAGGGTTCAAGGATTTACTAGTCTCACTTATTTTGAGTGGCTTATAAATAAAAAATAAATGATATACTTTCTCTTTTCCTCTGCATGAGATATGCATCATAGTAAGTTTATGCAAAATTGATCACCCTTCAAGCTCAGTTTAAGGAAAAAATCTCCATATTTGTTTTTGAGAAATTTGACAACAGTACAATTTCTTTTCAATAGTAAAATATTCAGTTTTGTTTTTATGCTTATATGAGAACTATGAAAATGCAACATCTCATTTATAAAGTGATGTTTAAGATGTTAGATGAGTGAGCAAAAATGAACAAATTGTGCCTAAAGAGTGCTTTTTTATACTCTGAAGTAAAATTAGCTAAAATTGAGATCTCATAAAACTCACCTTTATAAATATTAATATTGTATTTTTTCAGACCACTATTTTGTTTCCTTTTCTCAGATATATCATGCATATTATCATAATAATAATCTAAAAATAGAGTGAAAATTGGCTGGTAAAATGCCTGTAGGCTGGCATTATTGTGACACCATCAAGGATGAAATGCTGAATCAGGGGATATGGGACAGTGTCTTTTAGAAATTAATTCTAGTTGAGACTTTGTGAAACCCTAATCACATAATCCTGACTTACCAAAAATCATTCTTAAGAAAATGTAGTGTTCAGGATAACTTCTGCAAATGCAATTTTATGATAATCCGTAAGAAAGCAAAGGCAACCAAATGCACAAGCATTTGCTCTCTGTGAGCCTCAAAAACCTTAATGATGACTGAGGATTGAAAAAGTGATTTGATTCCTTTATCCACTGAGTTTGAGGCCTCTTTTGAAAATGCTGGTTAATTCCAATTGATGTTGTTTTACTCTTACCCATTTTGTTCACTGAGAACTACACTGGCAGAAGCAACTTATTTCATACTTTTAACTGAAAAGCCTACAGTGTCCATTTAGTTGCAAGATCAGATATAAAGTGACCATAGACCACGAGAAAATATGCTACTTATGCTTATTATATTATTTTAATACTCAGTTTTTTGTTTGGGAAAAACAAATTACATAAATTAAGTCCACACACAAACAAGTGATAAACCCAATAAAAATGGAAATGGTAATGTCTAGTATTTCTAAGAAAAAGGTTTTTTTCAGTCTTACTTATAGTGTTTAATCTCAATTACCTCAATTTAACAATTTTACTCATACAATTTTGCAATTACCATTCGGTGGTTTAGTTGACTTCAACAGTTGGTTGAGTGTTTTCAAAGTGGCTGCCCCTGTGGAAGATTTTAATAAATTTTTCTTTTCTCAGAGCAGTTTTTCTGTGTAAAGAAAGTGTGAATAAGAATTCTTTATTATTCAGTAGGCTGTCTTTAGCTAAACTGGAATGACTATAAGCTTCTAAAGGGTGAGAAACTCATCTTACACCTTTGAATCTTTAATGCCTAGCACAGTAGCTGGCATATACAGGGTACTCAACGTGCACTGATTTAATTTTATTAGCTTTTGGGAGAATATTTTGTCTGAAATATAATGCAGTGAAATCTAGCTCCAGCTTTTGTTAAGGGATATGTTATGAAGCAATTTGAAGCCAGCTACATATGGGAAGGGTTTTCTGGTTAGAGTTGCAGTGTTGCTGAGTATGATTTGATGCCTAGTTTATCTTGTTTCATGTAATAGTGGTCTTTATTATATATGTTGACTTCATTTTTTATAGGGCTGATTCCTTTCTCCTTTCACAGATATTCTTTTTCTCTTTGTATGTAAGTCTTTGAAATTTTTGATCATATATATCTACATTTTGACTGAGAAGAAAGATATAAAGAAATAAATACCCAGAAGTATGTGTATGTGCATATAATATGCATATCATGAACACAAGAATGACCTTATATATGCAATTAGAAATGTTTTTAAACGTGCAGAGAATGTATAAAATACATACATAATTATTTATAAAAATTGTATATAACTTTTGCATATAATGTCTCAAATGTTTAGTTTTAGTAAATTTCATGCATTGCTAATATAATGAATTGTGAAAGAACATAAAATATGCAAATATACCATTTGAATTCTTATATTTAACTTTGCAATGACATTTCAAAACAAAAGCTTACCTACATCTTCACAAGAAAATAAAGAATAAACAGAATGTGTATATATCTTCATTTATAACAAAGAGGGAAAGTTTTGAAACCCTAACATCAAACTATCTTTTAAAAATTGGATTTTAATTAGCCAATCTATAGTGTAAGGTAAGTACAGTTCTACACTATTTGAAGTGCCAGATTTCAAACTTAACTATATCTAACTAGGAAAGTGTATATGAATACACA
>NW_012147189.1:6789078-6796578 GCF_000956105.1 Propithecus coquereli | reverse complement strand
TTTCACCTCTGTCCATCCTGCTGCTGGCTCTCAGAACCTCCCAGGGATAGTTTCCCTTAAACTCTTGTCTAGATTAGGCAATCATGAAAACAAGAGAACAGCCCCTCAAAACCTAGCTGGACTGAACTTGAAAATTTTAACTGTTGAAAGAACTGAAAGATCCGTGATCATTATGCTAAAAGAAAATGCCTTTTTATTTCTTCTAGAGTCAAGACTGCATGTGAATATGTCCTGGGGGTAGAGGGAGAATTGCACATCTTGTCCAGGTCCACAGTAGGCTAAAGTAACTCTACGCTTCATGTTTAGAAATGCTGTTTTAGCCTAACAATCAAGAGATCGATTTGAAACTTCCTCTAAGAAACCAGTTTTCCAATATACTTTACAATTCGTTAGATGAAAAGCACAAAAATAAAACACATTTTATGTCTCCGTTTTACAATAACAGTAATCACTTCCTGCAGATTTCTGATTCAGGCAGCTCTGGTGTAAAAACTTGGTGTTCTATAACATTACTTTGCAAAATCAGTCAAGAGTTTAAATGGCAAACGTAATCTTATCTGTACCATATTCATCTTAGCTCATGGAAATAGAATAGCGTGCTATGGGTGCCAATATCATTTTAGATTACCGTAATATCTTCTCCCTAATTTTCTTATAGTTGATATAAATTCTTAAGGAAAAAAAGCCAATCCTTTGATTAACAATAAACAGGGAAGATAAACGCTTTATAAATTTCTATTCTTCATCTCCTTAGCCCCTGCTGTTAAAAATTCGTTTATAGGATGCATTATATTTCAAACACACAATTAGGAAATTGTCTTCCACAATGCATAAGGCAGTACAGGTGGGTAGGCAGGTGTGGGAAAGTAAAGTTTCTGAGTTTTTTTTATCTTATTAAAAATATTCCTATTATTTATGGTCTTCATCAATCTTGCGACATGTTTCATCCGCATTAAACACACAGGCCTTGGCAAATGGTTAATTGCTAGCCCAAGGCAAGTGACTTCAAGCTACCTAGGCATATAGAAGTTCAGTTTACCCTGTTGAGAAACTAATGGGTAAGTTGTAAATCATGGAAAGAATTATTTGCATCCTATTTCTTTTAGCTCAATTGCTAGTTGATGATAAACTTTAATAGACCGCTCTGCAAAAGTGGTTTGATGTCATCTGAATACATTCAAAAGCAATTCATATACAGCTTTAGTAAAAAAAAAATGTACAATTTAAAATTATTTTCTTATTTTTAAAAAGTGTTATATCTAATTTGTTATGAAAAATATGAAATTGAAGCTATTTGAAGTTGTCATAGATCTAATACTTGGGATTAATGTTAGAGAAATTCATATATGTTAATTTTGACTAATATCTTAGGGGTTGGTCAATGGCTATTGGGGTAACTCATCTATAAATGGAAGTTTAGCAAATTTTTTAACTTAAATTTGAAAGGACAGCATCCTTACTCTTACAAATAATATGGCAAATTAACTGTTACTGTTGGACAATGAAAATCACATATTATAAGGAGAAAGGGCAACTGAATTTAGAAACCCAAATCACTTCTTAGTTACCAAGATTAACTTGTTTTGTGCGTTTAGAAAATTCATGTATATTTAACTTCTAGTTTTCCCACATTAATCGGTATATGTAATTGTATGTTTTTTGGTCTCAAATGTGGAGACAAAAATTTGGGGATCAGTGGTTAATGAATGTCAGCCTAGAAAGTCACATTCTCTAGAACAGGGTGAGGTCCCTCTTTTCTTAACAACACCACTGTATACAGACAAGAAATCCTCCAAGTCTTATCGGCCTCCTCATACATTCCCTGCAAATTTTAGATGTCTTTGGGAACTACAAAAAGAGTGCTTCTTTTGGTGTAAATTGGTAATCTACTCCTGTGGATTTGGAAGGCCCTTGTTTTCTCTAGTGAGAGATACGGGCTTTGGGTGATATAAGGTCTTCTCCCAACAAGCAGCCATATTGCCCCTGGGTTTGGCCTAATGCGGAAGCCATGAGCTTTAGTCAGGCATACATACTGCCTGCTCTACCAGAAAGGAAATTTCCTTTGATCAATTCAGTTATCTAAACAACCTAGACAGTCTCTTACTCACGGCAATTTCTCTACCACCTATCTTTCTGCAAAAATAAAAGTCAATAGCCACTCACTCTTCAATCTACATTTTATGGTCTCTATCTGCATTGTGCCACTAAAACAGTTCTCACTCAAGTCTTTAATGACATCCTTGATGTTAAATCAAGCATAATTTTCATAGCTATAGTAAAAAGTACAGAATTCTTGAGTTTGAATGCTTGACACTCCGCTTACTAGCTGTGTGACCTTGGTAACACACTCCACCTCTCTGTTCTTTAATATTCTTATATGCAAAATTGTGAGAGTATTCATCTCCTAGGGTTGCCATGATTAATAAATTAATCTGTATAATGTGCTAAGGAGAGTGCTTGGCAACTTGTAAGAATTCAATATATGTTATTTATTCTTAATTGTCGATGTATTGATTTCATCAGCATTCTGCGTGATTATTATGATTCTTAAAACATTCTCTTCACCTGACTCCACACGAAGTCAATTTGATATCACAAATGTCTCCTAAATTCTTTCCATGCCCAACTTTCTAATTCTTTCCATGCTGCACTTACTGAAGTGCAGACTACCATCATCTTTGGCGTAGTTATAGCAGGCCTGTGTGTGTATATCCATATAGTTCTACCACTTAAGCAGGGTGCTCTTGTTGCTATGCAAATCTGATTATTCATCATTTTGTTTTGATGTTTTTCAACTAGTTTTACAACAATGCAAAATTTCTTAAAATGGCCCTGAATGATTAGATCCAAATCTCTATGTATATTACCTCTTCTCACTGCCAGTTCACCCCTTCTTTCTCATTTCTAGTCACACAGGATCTTCTTTCTTTTTCTCTACCATCTTTCTTCCTACCAATATGCCTAAAATGCTTTCCTCTTCCTTCTTTCACTAAATATCCTTACTTCTCCTTCAGACCTCGGATCCATGATCACATTTTCAGAAAGATCTTCTGTGATCTTCCTGTCTACTTCAAATTCCGCTATTATATACATTGCAGGAAACAAGTACCTTTCCTTTTTATCATATTTGCAAGTTTATATTTTATTTGTGTGATTTTTATTTTTTATTGTTATGAGTATATAATAGTTGTATATATTCGTATGGTAGATGGAGAGTTTTGATACAGGCATACAATGTATAATGATCAAGTCAGGGTACTTAGAGTATCCATAACCTCAAGCATTTGTCATTGCTTTGTGGTAGGAACATTCCAATTCCATTATTCTAGTTATTTGAAAATATATAATCCATTATTGTTAACTACAGTTACCCTATTGTGCTACCAAATACTAGATCTTATTCATTCCATCTAACTGTATTTTTGCAGTCATTAACCATCCCCACTTTATCCCCCCAGCCCTTGCTACCCTTCCCAGCCTCTGATAACCATCATTCTACTCTCTATCTCCATGAGTTCAATTTTTTTCAGTTCCCACATATTAGTGAGAACATGAGATATTTTTGTGTGATTTTTTAAAAACTAACATTTATTCATCTTCATGAGATTATAAGGCCCACGGAGTCAGAGAAGTGTTGGATTTTGATTATTACTGTATGTTAGAACCTAACGCCATGCTGAATGAATGCATTTACAGTACCCCTGTCATTGAATTTGGTAGATGATAGTCTGAATTCAGCAATTGTTCGATCAACTCCTTTTATATACTTGTCATACCTTGTATAAATCTCATGTACACCCATCTTATTTCCTATGCCAAAATATAAACTCTTTGAGGCAAATATTGTGTGTTTTTCACATTTACACCATGTATGGATTTTCTATTTCTGGTATGACAAATTGCCATAAGCTTGCTGGCTTGAAAAAACACAAATATATTATCTTATATTTCTGGAGGTCAGAAGTCACAAATGGGTCCCAGTGGACTGAAATCAAGATGTTGTCCAGATTATAGTCCTTCTGGAGGCTCTAGAGGAGGACCCATATCTTGCCTTTCCACTTCTAGGGGCTGCCCACATTTCTTAGCTTGTGACTCCCTTTCATCTTCAAAGAAAGCAATGGTCATTTGGGACCTTCTCACATTGCATGACTGGTTCTCTCTCACCTCCCTGTACGTTCACTCATCAGGACCCTTGTGATTATATTGCCTTCACCTGCATCATCCAGGTGAACTTTCCTGTCTCAAAGTCAGCTGATGAGCAAATTTAATTCCTCCTGTAACCTTAATTCTCTTTTGCCATGTGATATAATATATTCATAGATTCTGGGAATTATGATGGGTTATCTGGGGGCCATTATTTCACCTAATTCAGACCTCAATATAACTAACATAGTGTTTTGCATGGCAATGCAGGAATATTTAACATAAAATATAATCTCCAAGGAAATGTGGAATCTGCTAATCATTAAGTCACATAACACTGTAGCTTAAAATGGAACTTATGGCCAATTACATCTTCAGCTTTCAGATAGGGAAAGAGAGGAGGCTTGAGGAAGTATTCTGTATCACATGCCCCTGAACTTTTTAATTCCTAGTCTAGGGGCCTTTCCTACAGGTTATTATTAAGGAAAATTGGGAAGAATATGATAACTCAGTATAGCTCATAGAATTTGATTTCAAGATCAATTGTCTTTAAAATTTTCTATAAAATAGAAAAATGTTTGTCTATAGGCCATCTTGCTGGACAGAAAAAAAGGAATAAAAATGAATTTCACTTGTAATTAAAGGTATTTAAGTGACATATAATTATCCTCTTAAGTAAGACCTTTTGATACTCTCACACAGACTAGTGAACAATCTATTACACAAAATTTATTGTAGAAGTATTTCAAGAGTTATTGGCATTTAGGCCAGGCGCGGTGGCTCACGCCTGTAATCCTAGCACTCTGGGAGGCCGAGGCGGGTGAATTGTTTGAGCTCAGGAGTTCGAGACCAGTCTGAGCAAGAGCGAGACCCCTTCTCTACCAAAAATAGAAAGAAATTAATTGGAAAGCTAAAAATATATAGAAAAAATTAGCCAGGCATGGTGGCACATGCCTGTAGTCCCAGCTACTCGGGAGGCTGAGGCAATAGGATTGCTTGAGCCCAGGAGTCTGAGGTTGCTGTGAGCTAGGCTGACACCACAGCACTAGCTCTAGCCCGGGCAACAAAGTGAGATTCTGTCTCAAAAAAAAAAAAAAAAGAATTATTGGCATTTAAAAATATTTTAAATCAATATAATCCATGTAAATATGTAATATTCACAAAGACTTCAGACAATTTTTTTTTTTTTTTTTTTTTTTTTCGGTAGAGATGAAGTCCTATTGTTGCCCAAGAGATGAGGTCCTATTGTTGCCCAACCTAGACTCTGGACTTGAACTCCTGGGCTCAAGTGATCCTCTTGCCTCAGCCTCCCAAAGAGACAGAACTACAGGTATGAGTGTCTGTGCCTTCTTAGACAAACATTGAAACTTATATTAATATTTTCTAATAGGCAAAATAATTATTTATTATTGATGTCAAGTAAAAAGCAGTGTTTTGTAAGAGGAACACTAGAGCATCAGGTAAGTAAAAGAGAACTGGCTCATGCTGTGAATCATAACTCAACCACTTACCCACCATTTATTCAACTCTATAATAGACATAAAATTACTAAAATTACCTGCTTCAAAGTGTTGTTTTGATTATGAAATGAATTGTTGTACATGGAAACAGCAACAAATCTCTTAGCTTATAGAAGGCACTGAAACTTTTTAGTTTCCCCTCTTTCCACATATAAAGATGGATAACAGGTCATTCAAATCAATGCAAATCATGGAGGATTCTAAAATGTAATCACATTTTTGATATCCTTGATGTATAACATATATTTTTGTACTTTTTTCTCTTGTGACTTCCAAATGGTGAAGTAATCTGGGATAATAGAATTAGAAAAATCTGGATTTGAATCCTGGCTCCCTCAGTTTCTATCCAATTTAGTTTCGACATCTCAGTTGTAAAATTTCTTATAGATGTTATTGCAAGGATTAAACAAAATAATCAATACATGGCTCTTAGTCCTCTCAGCAAATGCCTGCTCTTATTTTTATCCCACAGTGCCTGGAGCCCTCGCACTCCTCTGCTTTTCTATTCTTGCTGTTATAATGGGTTTCCTTACCCTCAAATAATTCTGAGAGCTTCCCAAGGGACTGCTTCTGCGTCTAACTGTACCCACCTCCAATCATACTGAGTTGGATGTATGTTCTTCAAGCACAGCCCTGGTCATGTGATTGCTCTGTCTTCAAATATTTTATAGTCTCACTGTCAACCAAATGAATTTGTAGATTTTCAGGGTGGGGGCAAATATCAGGCCAAGTCTACCATTATTTTAGAAAATTTCCCCCTCAGGAATGAAGTTAGGCATAGAATACTCACCCAAATTGAAACAATAAGATTTTCTCCTTATGGAATTTGACATTGAGATGGAGAAACACCAGCCACTCTCTCATGCTAACAAAATTTCAGAGGTGAAATACAGAACATTTAAGAGCAAAGTCAGTTGGTTTGTGAGGTACATCTGTGTATTGACAATAAATTCCTCTTTTGCTTATGATAATTGGGTACATTTCAGTTTCTTGAAATTGAAAATGACTAAGACAGTAATAAACCAAATGCCCAACTCTTATCAATCATATCCCTTTTATACTTTCTTTGAGCCAATCATTTCTTCCATTTATAGGCCTCTTGCTTCCTTGTTTCCCTACTTTGGCAAATCTGTATTTCAACTATAGTTCTTTGTCAGGAATGTTCTTTTTTGGTTCTACATCTCTATAAATATAAATATCAGCCCTTTTTAATCATCCCCTAATATAGTAAAATGTTTTTCTAGTGAGAGAACATACCTTCTTTATTTGAGCCTCCATGACTATTGTTCTTATGATTCTTTATATTATTCAGATCTTTATATTTGCTCTTCCTCAATTTTTCACATGTATCTTTATGAGACAACTTAATCCTTTTTTGTTCTGAAAAGGAACACAAAAATCAATTTTTTAATTTTTGTTGTTGCTGTAATTACCGTTGGGATCTTAGTCATAAATTCTTTGCCTAGGCTGGTATCTGGAAGAGTTTTTCCTATATTTGCTTCTAGAATTCTTATGGTTTAATGTTTTACCTTTAATTCTTCTGCCCAGCTAAGGAAATAATTAACAGAGCGAATATACAACCTACAGAATGGGAGAAAATATTTGCAAGCTGTAATAACGATAAAGGTCTAATATCCAGAATCTATAAAGAATTCAAGCAAATCAGCTCGGAAAAACCAAACAGCCCCATTAAAAAGTGGGCAAAAGACATGAACAGAAGTTTTTCAAAAGAAGATAGATAAATGGCCAATAAACACATGAAAAAATGCTCAACTTTACTAATCATCAGGGAAATGCAAATTAAAACCACAATAAGATATCACCTTACCCCTGTTAG
>NW_012147189.1:6787086-6788428 GCF_000956105.1 Propithecus coquereli | reverse complement strand
TTATGTCATAAGACTTAGTTTACTATAAGCTCCTTGAATATATTTTCCATATATTATTCATTATTTTACATTGTCTGATGCCTATGCCTAGAATAGTGTCTTATGAATCACAGACATTTAAAAAGTTTGTTGGAATATTAATTTAAACGATATCTATAAGAATTTTTATGGTTTTGAAATGTAAATATGAATTATTTAATCAACTTCATGACTACTATACAAAACAGGCCAAATTTCTGCTATAAAATTGTTAGATTTGAGCACAAATCATTTTATATAAATTTGTATTGTTCTATGTTGACTCTTTAGAAAGTTCTCATGTTTGCTATCTTAGTGACCAGTGGCTAGTTATTAAAGAGATGTGGCAATGAAAATGCAAATTCTTCCAAGGCTCTTAGAATATATTCAGTCATGTAATTCACTATGTTAACAAAATAAAGGAGGAAAACTATTTGATCATCTCAATAAATATAAAAAGGGTATTTGACAAAATTTAGTACCCATTCATGGTAACAAAATAGGAGTAGAAGGAATCTTCCTCAGTCTGCAATGGGCATCAACCAAAAAATTTATGGCTAACATTATACTTAATGCTGAAATACTAAAACCATTCTTTCTAAGACCTGAAACAATAAATAAATGTATACTCTCACCATTTCTATGTTTGTCAATATTTTATCTGTGCCAGTGACATAAGGAAAGTAAAACAAATAGATTTTGGAAAAGAAAAAAATATTGCTTCAATTTGTAAAGAAAATGATATTCTAGAGAAAAAATCCTAAGGAATCTACAAAGCAAATACTAGAGTTAATAGTGGATTTAGGAAAGTCACAGGATAGAAGGCTATTAAACAAAAGTCAATTATAGTTCTACACAAATGTAACAAATAAATGAAAATTGAAATTTAAAAATAATTTCATTCATGATAGTGTTAAAAATCACACAAATAACAACAACAAAATGCTGAGAGAAAATAAACTAATAAATGGAAAGATATGCTATATACACATGTAAATTATACCCAAATTTATTTATAGATTCAACTCTATTTTGACAGGATATATGTACATGTATATCTATATGTGTATGTATGTATATACATACATATATACATGTATTTTTATGTTGAAAAACAGAGACAGAGACTACTTCTAAATGTATATGGTTATATAAAGGCCTAAGAAAAATAATAAAGTTTAAAGAGTTATACTACCTAACTTCAAGATTTATAAAGGGGCAAGAAAGGTTTCAACTCTATTTTGACAGGATATATGTACATGTATATCTATATGTGTATGTATGTATATACATACATATATACATGTATTTTTATGTTGAAAAA
>NW_012147189.1:6784350-6785468 GCF_000956105.1 Propithecus coquereli | reverse complement strand
CTTGTTGATTTTTTTGAGTTCTAGATAGATTCTGGTTATCAGCCCTTTATCAGATGTGTAGAGAGCAAATATTTTTTCCCATTCTGTGGACTATCTATTCACTCTAATGATAGTTTCCTTGGCAGTAAAATGCCTTAAATTTTAGAAACTGAAAATTCCAAATGTTGACAAGGAAGTGGAGGCAGCAGAATTTTCTTATATCGAAGGTGGGATTTTAAAATGGCACAACCACTTTGGAAAACTATTGGTCAGTTTTTTATAAAGCTAATCCAACACTGACCCTATGTCCCAACTATTTCACTCCTGCGGATTTACAGGACAAAAATAAAAATATATCTACACCAAGAGATTGTATGCACATTTTTATAGCAGTTTTATTAATAACAGTTAAAAACTGGAAACCACCCAATTGTCTGTCAACAGGAGAATGGGTAAGCAAATTGTAGTATATGTATGTTATGGAGTGCTACTATTCAACAAAAATAAAAGGATAAACTACTGATGCATGCAATAACATGAATGCATCTCAATACATATTGAGTGAATTAAGCCAGATGAAAGAGTATCTGTTGTATGATTTCACATGAGAAGTTCAAGAACAAGTGAATCTAACCTAGAGTAATAGAAATCAGAAAAGTGGTTGCCTATAAGAGGCAGTAATTAACTGGTGGGAAGTACAGGTATTATATCTTGATGATGGTGTTGCTTACAACAGTCAGTTACTCTTGTCAAAACTGAAATTGACCACTTAAAAACAGTGAATTTCAAATTATTTAACTTTTACCTCAAACTATAAATTTAACAACAATAAAAAAATGAACTCTTCTTGACTACTGATTTGGAAATTCAATATACATATCTGAGTTAAATAGAAACAGTAATTAAACATATTTGTTGCTGCATGTACTTATTACCTTGGAACGAGTATTTCCTAAACTACGTTTTAGCCAAATACTCATGATATAAAAGGTTGTGTTTTAGGAGAACTATTTTTAATATGTGTTGGCCAAGAGGGCAGTTGGATGATAAAAGAATCTTTTTCCTTCATCCTTTCCTTTCTCATACATATCAGAAAAATTCTCTCTAGAACTCTTCTTTCAACTCCAACTGCTGGTTCT
>NW_012147189.1:6781565-6782821 GCF_000956105.1 Propithecus coquereli | reverse complement strand
AGCACAATCCGAAGTGATCCTCATCATAACATATCCCCCATCAATGGTTCATTTCCTGAATTGTATTTCCTCTTTTCTCCTTTTTTACCAAGAGAAATGAAGATGATATTGCTGCAATACAGGGAGACGTCAACAAATTTGGGCATACAGCTATTTAAAAAGAAGGTTTAGGATATATGAGAATAAGGTAGAAAATAAATCCACAATTATGGTCCTGAAGTGGCATGAAGTATACTACAAACTAAATGATTTTCTAGTGCAGGTGTTCAATGAACTCATTTTAAAAACACAAAATAATATTAGCTACAATGCTATAAAATTTCTAAACAGAGTAAAGCTGCATTTTGAGATTTTTTTAAACAAAAAATTGTACTGTGGATATTATTGTTCATTGTAAGCATTAAATGAAGCAATTTCATAATTAAATATCGAAGACATTTTAAACCAATAAAGTGACAATTTTAATATTTTTTAAATTATGTATTTCAAACATTTCGTATATTTGTGAGCACAAATTCAAGAGTCCAAAAACTCACAGATCAAACCCAGTTGTTACCAGATTATAAAGTTTACTTTTCAATTTTTGAAAATTTTGTTTTTATCTGCTTGGCTTTGGGGGGCATTACAATCTGCTTAATTACTAACTAGTTCCAGCTGAACCACCTGCCAACTTGACATTGGTATTTCTTTAATTAAAACTGTGTAATTACATTTGTGAGAAAATATAATTAATCTAAATTTTAGGCCGGATTTGAACTTTCTACTTTGCCCAGATGCCCCAATGACTTTAAAGAGTCATACAAAATTCTAAGAATTAATAAGCATGGGTCTCATTTTCCCTTAGTTACTTTATACTCCCTGAGTTAAAGATCTACTAAAAAAAAAATGCCATGAATTTTGTTTTGCTTTCTTCCTGAAATATTATCTGATCATCTCCCCTTGCCTGTAGGCTACCTGAAGGCATATTTTCCTCAGTAAATTTTCCTTATATCCTGCACATTCATGCCAATAAGAGATAATATTCTCTCATGAGCCAGAAAACATACAGTTGGAGTCCTTTGAATAAATTATAGATATGGGCGGCTAGTGTAGAAAGAAAATATTTTTAAGGCTACACAACCTACCTTAATTTGATGAAATCTCATACATGTGTGCAACCCTTCCCCAGTTGGAATAAAAATTAAGTACTGATATTAGAAAACCATTTTGAGATATGCCTATGTCTGTTTAGGAAGTTAAAATTCTCATAACATTTA
>NW_012147189.1:6777296-6780667 GCF_000956105.1 Propithecus coquereli | reverse complement strand
CTCAATAAATTGATTTCTTTCAACTTCTAAGTCTTTAAGGGATATTTATGTAAAGTATAAAATATTCAGTAACAAATACATGATGCGATTAAGGAGTCTGAATCCACAGCCAAGTTCTATCATCTTCAGGGATTGGTTAAATCAAACAATTCTCATGATTCCAAAATGGGATTTCTCTTCTTTCTATCTCAAACCCGAGGACAGCATTACTTTCGATGACTTCATGGGTTTGTAAAAAAATAAAATGTACTAATATGGGCTAAGACAAAAGTAAAAACACCATTTTTCTGTGGAGTTCCAAAGATTCATATTTTAAAGAGGCCTATATTTCTTCCTTTATAGGCTATTCAGTAGAGCTTAAAGGCAGGTTAAAATTTTCCATTCTACCCAATGATGTTGCTAAAAATTCTGGAACCTCAAGAAAAAAATGTCAAAAAAAGGTCCCTTTGCACCCTAGCACAATATATACAGCTTGTCTGCCTCTAGCAAAGCAGGGGATACCTGAGGCACATGAACAATGAGAAGTGAGAGCTTGGCAAAGGCAGTAGTTAGGAGAAGAATGTTAATATTTTATTAAACTAATATAACATAAAGTCATAAAAATCTTAGAATCTCAGGACTGGAAAGGACTTTAAAGCCTATCTTATCCAACCTACTATCAGAATTTGAATCCCTTCTGCACCATCCCCTCTCGGAAGCTATCCAGAACATATGTGGAAATTAGTTGTGATGATGGATTACTTCATCCATATCAATTCTGTATCTATCTAAACAATCGTATTGGAAATTTTTTTCTTTTTAATGAATTTATATACATCCCTAAACCCTCTACCAATGAAGGTGTTATTGTTACACTAAGATTTCTGGAGTCACTCTCTGGGCTCAAACACTTGCTCTTCTGCATTCTAGCTAAGCGCTATTGAGCAAGTTACCAATGAGTATAACGGGATAATAATAGCATTTACCTCTTAGAAAGCTTACTTTTTCTCTCTTTAAATGTAGATAAAAATACATTTTTTGTAGAACTGTTGGGAGAAATGGATAAAATTGATAAAGTATCTGTTATAAGTCAGAACTCAGTACCAACAGCTATTTTTATTATCAAATTACTTCTCTATATTGTCTTCCTTTCTCTGATTTCATTCTAGTTTATCCATTTAATGGATGTGCTGAGCATTGGACACAAAGCTTCGTATATTAGCAGATCATACCAGCACAAAGTAAAACAAAATTATATCACTCCATTTTTGTGAAACACAAAACTTTTGTTGTAAGCCACAAATTTAATTTATGTTTGTTGTTTGGATTATTATTCATATCATTATCACATTTCCCACTAAATACTGTCTTGTAGCCTTTAAGTAAACTTTTGATTTAATGTGTCATCTGTCCCTCCTCTGATAAAGTCTCAGATATCTTCCACAATGCCTATTATGACTCAGAAAACCAAGTGACATATAACCACTGAAAACAAGCATTGAAAACCAGAACTGATATCCAATCCTCTACCAGAATTTCAGGGGATCACAGGGATTTCCATTAATTAGAAACAAAATATAATTATTTATAAATTGTCATTGTGTGCTCATTTCAGTTTGGACCATCTCAAAAGAAGTAGGAATATTCTTTCTTCTCTGCCTTAATGTCCTTTGGTTTAAAAGTACAAATCAGTGCCAACTAGAACACAGTGCCTCTGACATATTGTTGCTATATTTTTGAAAACTGATTACTGTTACTCATAGTCTAAATTCTAAAATGTTCCTTTATCAGGTGTACCTTTATTTTTATTTTATTTTATTTTTTTTTATTTCTGCATATTATGAGGGTACAAAGGTTACATTGCCCTTCCCCCCCCCGTCAGAGCTTCAAGCGTGTCCATCCCCCAGATATTGTGCATCTCATTCATTATGTTTGCATATACCCATCCCCTCCTTCCCCTCCCATCTGCCCAACGCCTGATAAATGTTATTCCTACATGTGCACTTAGGTGTTGATCAGTGAAATCAATTTGCTGATGAGTACATATGGTGCTTATTTTTCTGTTCTTGGGATACTTCACTTAGTAGAATGGGTTCCAGCTCTATCCAGGAAAATAGAAGAGGTGCTATATCACCATTGTTTCTTATAGCTGAATAGTACTCCATGGTATACATATACCACATTTTATTAATCCACTCATCTATTATTGGGCATTTGGGTTGTTTCCACATCTTTGCAATTGTGAATTGCGCTGCTATAAACATTCGAATGCAGATGTCTTTTTTATAGAATGTCTTTTGTTCTTTTGGGTAGATGCCCAGTAATGGGATTGCTAGGTTTAAAGATAGAAACACATAAACACTATGAGACCAGAGGTAGAGACTTGTACTGACTGCATCATAAAAAGTGTAGGCAACACAAGTAAAGATCACATGAGCACTACGAACATTATCACCGTTCAGATTGTAGTTATTTTATAGCCATTGGTTGGAAAAAAATGTCTTCCAAACATTACTTGATTAAAGCCTACTAGAAGCTAGAAAAGAACATCAAATTTCTGATCAAACTGACAGAGAATAGGCCCAAGAAAAATTATTATACAACCCTGTGCTTAATTGAGGATGAACAAAGAGGAAAAAATGTTTATGTGGTCTTCATTAAAAAATAGATACAACTTTCAGAACAAGTAAAAAGGAATATCATCTTGAAGACCCAGCAGAAGATGAATTTTTGAAGATGACTTATAGGAACTGAAAATAACTTGGAAAATTATTTTGTATTGTCAGTAGGATGAGGAAAGAGTGACATCTTTGAAATAGGAGCAGAAATCCATTAGGAGATATAAGGTTAAGAAGAAAATGCAACAGGATAATATTTTTTAAAGGAGACAGATAAACTATGAAAGAATTTGAAATAAAAATGTAAAACTCAATAATAAAACTTTGAAAAACACAGTCAGGATTTACCATCAACTCTGCAAAGAACTAAATTGGTACTGCATATGAAAAATATCTACCTCCCCAGAATTAAAAAAAAAAAAAAAGCAAAAATTACTAAGCCATAGGGTAGAAAGAAGTCAGATGTGGAGAATTAGTAACAGAAATGCAATATAGAAATGATTTATATTCTGAAAATAAATTAAATATAACAAACAATACTCCTAAGCTGCAATGATGCGTATTTAACAGTGTTTCTGTATTATAGTCAAAATCAACGAAGAGCAACCCATTCTACAAGTCCTACTAGTAATCTAGTTTGAATTACAAAAATAAAGAGATTCCAACAGACACTCATAAAATAATTATCCTCAAAATGTTCAAGCAAGTGAATAAAATTTTTCTGGCATTAGATTTTTCTCCTGTGGTTTCAAATTCCAGAAGTCAATATAGAAA
>NW_012147189.1:6761826-6776581 GCF_000956105.1 Propithecus coquereli | reverse complement strand
AGCAAATGAAATACATGAAAATATTAGTGGCATTTTTATTGGTGTCTTTTTTAGATTTCTGTATTTCATAAATTTTCTTTAAACATGCACTACTGTCAAATAAAATAATAATAATTCATAAAGAATTGGTTTGGCCAGTCACTCTTGTTAATCCACATAACCCTATCCTTACTTATTTGTTTTTAGACCTAATATAGGATATGTTGATTTTTATTCTATTAGACTTGCTGCACTCTTCTAGTCAGTCAAACTTTTTTCGAAATGGATCTTATTATGTAACGTATACACTACCTGCTCCAGCTTTTTGTCATTCACTAATTTCATGAGCACGTCCTCAATGCTTTCATACAAGCCCTACATTAAAGCTAAGAACAGAACCAAAAGAATCTTGTAAAGAATCTTGTTCTAACTTGATATAAATTCATTCATTAGGGCCCTTTGGTTTCCATCTACGACCAATGATTAATTCACCTAATTGCCCTTGGTTCACACTCAGATTTTTTCCCCTCCTATTCACAAGGCTATCATGAAGAATGTAACATGATCCACCTTGCTGAATTTCACTTTGGTCCTGAAGATTACTTTGCTCTTATCTACTAATTTCATATTCCTATCAAAGAAGCTAGATTATTCTCAGATATCTTGTTCATACCCAAATATCTAAATGAAAACTTTGCCGATGGTTTTAAAAAAATTTCAAAAATACATTAAACTATCAGCTTATTCTTCACACTCATTAAAGTATAAACATTTTCATTATCTGGAAATACCGAAAACATCAACATTTTACCTGTTCACTAAATATTATGGAAACGAATAAGCAATGAAATGAAACTATAATAAACCCACAAAATAAGTGACTTAAAATTTCAATATAGTTAAAAATTATGATGAAAAGGCACTTAGAAAAATTCAGAGTAAACTTACAAATCACAACAATATTTAAATTTTTGCCACTATGAACATATTTTGGAAAATACTTCTTTAAAAAAGTCAAAGGGTTTGATTTAATCGATACAAGAGTGGCGTTTACAAGAATCAGAGCCAACAGAAAAACAATGGGGGAGTGAGAGCCTTAAAACAAGGAAACTTGTAAAATAGGCTTACTCAAAACCATTTAATTGTAATAAGCTGCCCTGTCATGGGACCCACAGAAAATATTATTAATAGAAATCAATAAATATCACAGGCTGTATTTGCATTTAAGAATGTAAAACATAAAGTAGCCACCCCATGCATCATTCCTATAGTGTTCCTAGCACTATAACTTTATTTTACTACATATATTATAAACATTAATACATAGAAATGATCATAATTTGAAAAGAAAGTTTTCAGTATAAAATTACAGTTTACTACTTTTGATTATTATACTGTAACACTATCTTCAAATAACTCTTAGCCAAATAGACACATGATAGTGATAAGTGTGTTTCCACAAGACTGAAGAGTAGCAAATTAATTCTACTTTTCCAGTTTTACAATGCCAGGTGTTGCCCCAGCTTAATGTTTCCCAGTGATGGATTTCAAGAGAATACCTAAATTCTTTTACCCCTGCATAACTTACAAAGATCTACAGCCTTATCTCTACCTACTGGGTTATAGAGGTTAATGTAATCCTTGACTTAAGAAAATGTTTATGAATTAATAAATGGAGCATAAATGAATGATTCATTTCTCACTAAGAGTTGAGGAAAAGGATAAAGGAAAAAAAGAGAGGGATGTATATTATTCTAAACAAAATGTTTAAATCAACTGAATGGATTTACCCGCTCTTAGATTAAACAAATGTGAAGATCCTGAGGCAAAATACAAGTGATATCTGTTTGGTCTAATCTTGAACTTTTTAGCTAGTGGAATAAACATCTGTAACATTTTAATTGCTGAAGTGTTAATTATGGTGACAGCATTTATAATTATAGGACATTATTTAGAAATTTTTGCTAGTGCATATCCTAGTAAGATGATAACCTTTTGGCTTTAAAGTAGATAAGCCTGGGTTGAAATTCAAATGGGTCTGAATAGAACTCCATGGTGTGTGCTAAAATAAAAAAGAAAAATACATAAATAAAAATTTAAAAAAAGGAAATTCAAATGGGTTACTTACTAGCTGTTTGACCTTTAACAGATAACTTTCTCATGGTATTTAAATACAATAATAGGAATAAAACAAGTGCCACTTAGCAGCATTTGATAAATGCTGGTTTTTTAAAATCTTTGATTCATATAAATAGCTTATCATTCATTAATATAAGCAACTTTCTTAGGCCATCAGTTTATTTGTAACCACATATATTAGTCTTTCACTAACTTGAAGAATAAAATGTCGTCTAAGCATTTAACTAGTGGGAAGGAAGGCCATGCATGTTCAAGTTAATTAGGATCTCTTACAGTAGGGTTTGTTTGGTTTTTAGTCAGTTGATATGAGAACACTACTCTGCCAAAGTGGAGTGGGTTGGACAATGGATTTCTTGCAATGTCACAGCTAAAAAAAAATTAAAAAAAAAATCCAGAGCTAAAATAGTGAGATCTAATCCTGTTATAACCTCACCTCTGGGACAAACGAAGAGCAGCACCACTGCAGAAATGCTAGTATTTTAAATCACTCCATCAACTTAATCTTCAATCTGCATATATGGTTTGGATTGCCTTGGTGATCTCCCTGCCTGTGTCGCATCCAACTTCTGTAAAAGTAGATTGTCTATCCAAAAATTTTACTTGGTCATTGATGTGAGTTCCTGTGGTCTTGTTTTTCATATATCTTTACAAGGGAAGAATAGACTTAGATCCATGTGATTTCTGACTTTATTAAGCCAGTGATTCTTAATAAAGGGTGATTTTGCCCCACACTCTTCTCCCCGTGATATTTGACAATGTCCAGAGAAATGTTTGTTTGTCACAATTTGGCAACGGAGATTCTACTGACATTAAAAGGTAGAGGCCAGAGATGCTGCTAAACATTCTAAAATGCCCAGGACAGCACCAACAAAACAAAGAGTAATCCAGCTCAAAATGTCAATAGCGCTGAAGTTAAAATATATATACTGAGAGTCACCAAGTATTATTCTAGGTGGTAACAACAGAGTGAACCAAATAGAGAAAGTCCCTGCTCTCTTATAACTTACATTCTTAGATTAATAATAGAAAAAAAATAGAAAAAAACCCCACCTAATTTTGTTTTAGAATTAGCAAGTGTATAAAAATAAAGTAGAGTAAATGGATAAAACGTAAGTGGTAGAAGAGGTAGGTGTGGAAGATAAGAGCTAGGATATTATTTTCAGCAAAAACCCCCACAAAATTGGCCGCGTGATATCTTTTCCCACCTATCTTTTCTAACTGACCTTACTTTCCTTTATACAGTAACGTTGATCATAATTTAAGCCATGAAAATTCTAAAGAAAAAAAAAATAAAACAAAACAAAGACAACAAAGAATAGTATTCACTAAATTCACAAAGCTGCTGGCCTCTATAGCTGCTATGATTTGATGAATCTTGATCATACTATGCTTGATTTCATAAAGATTGAGCAACAATATTTTTTAATCTAAATAATTACTTACATAGATTAACACTCTAGCTTTCTTTTTGGAGGGTTTCACCTTTATTTAAACATTTTAAAGGTAAGTACCATTCAAAAAGTAAGTCATTGAAGATAAACAAAGAATAAAATTGGAAAGGAAGGTTATCCAAAAATCTAAGTCAAAACACAGTTAAGACAATGGTGAGGAAAATACAAAAATACTCGGGAAAACAATGGTCCACTCCATGTAATTGTTGTTGATCAAAATCCACACAATAAAGATGGAGCCAGAGAAACTTTCATAAAGTAACTCAACCTGCATCGTGATTTAGAAACAGGTAATTCATGAGATTAAGGTGCCCTTTATATATCATCAGGAAGCAGTCAACCTTATATGCAATCAATGTAAAATAAGCCATAAATTTAGAAAAGTTATGAAAGTGTATTGGAAAAAGAAAGAATGAGGCTGTAAAGATGAGTACAAATGGACAGTGGCCAGCAAGGAGCCCGTCCAGGGATGTGTTGGAGGGAAAGGATATGTCCGTGTATCTCCCTCACTGTGGCAATGTATCTCCTACCTCTCCACAGAACAGTTTATCAGTTCATCCAGCAGATCCTTTAAACACTTTCCCACCAGCGTTGACTGAAAAGAGAGAAAATGAACTCTTGTGGCACAATCTCGTCTGCACTGCACCCCTTCGTCTGGCACAGAGGCTCCCTACAAAAGAAAAAAATTGTGCATTTTATCTATAAAAATACCTGCTTACCTATTGGGTACAATGTACATGACTCTGGTGACAGGCACACTAAAAGCCCTGACTTCAACATTATATAATTCATCCAAGAACACTTATACATCCTTAATATTTTTAAATTAAAAAAAAAACCTACTTGCATTTTGAATTCCCCTGCATACTCTATGACATAAAGTGTTTGTTCTAATATCAATATGTTTAAATGGCTTAACAATTTCTAATGCAAAATAAAATCTTGTTGCAAAATTGGTTCTCTAAGGCAATGCACCATATTTATCTCATGGTTTTGCCACATACTGACAGATACTCTCAAAGTACTCTAGGTTGGAAATCATAGTATAGGCTTCCAGCTGGAGTAAAAATAGATATTCTGCTAGTGCAGCGTACATTGAGTATATTTTTCAACATTGATTAAGGTTTTCAATTACCTCAATTCTTGGAACAGGGTCCCCTGACCACTGGACACCAATATTTTATCACTATAGCAGACTGATTCCCAGTACAAATCAGTAAACTGGCATATTCACTTACAAACTAATCTGAGAATGTTGGTTAGCTGCACATTTGTCTGTACTGATTATCACAATTTCAGACTTTGAAGATGCTAAAGTATCAGATGATATATCCCGTGGTTCTGACCTAAGGACACAATCTCGTGCAGTCTACCTTAACACAGGCTACTACCTCTCATTCGTGTCTTTACTGGTTTCATCCTTACGTGGAAAAGGAAACCCAGTGAAAGAGATAAGAAGCAGAGAAGGGCGTTAGTACATTTTCTTCCTCCTCCTGCCAACCCTGACTTCAAAACTTTAAATTTTAAACTACCTCATTCAAACAAGATGATCTCCATCTAATCCCAGCACTTTATCCTTAAGGTTGAAGAGTATGGTCTACAAAAATTCTTAATAAAATATCAATCCTGTGTATGAAAACCAAAAGAATACACAAAACAACATATAGTTATGGGTTTGCGTCAGGACTTCCAAATCACAGACTTGCATTAAGTGAAGATCTAGGAATAGTGTCTCAGTTGCATCCCATGGAATCTCTGTTTCCCTCCTTTGCCTGGCTCCTTTACATCTCTGCTCTCTCTCTGTCTCTCTCTTGCTTCTCTATGGACTAATCAGTCCCCCTACCTTCGTTAGCTCCCTAGTTTTCCTCTTATCTCACCCAGAATCCCGGTGGTTTTGTTTCATTTTGTGGTTGGTCCTCAGGATCCTATTCAAGGCTTTAGGCTCTGTTAGAGGGGAAAATGGGCTGTGGATCCTATGAGTAGAAAAAGGTCAAAGGGATGAGCTCCTGTCTTTGGTACCTTTAACAAAAGCCTCTTTCTAGCATCTTAATGTTACCATGTGCCAGGAAAGTATGACAATAGATTGGAAATGAATGAGAATATACATAAAAATAAATACCTTTATAAGGCAGACTTTTTTAAAAAAATTCATTTGATAATCTTAAGAACAATAAAAACAAAACGACAAACTAATAAAACCTGAAATACCAGGAGCACTAGAATTCAACTCTACGAATCCAGGAGAAATACCTGGTGATATGTTTTCTTAATTTTTTACCCTATGACTCTGTTATGCATTTTAAGACATGTGCCCAGCAACCATTTCAAGATGCAATACTTCTATTGTTGAAGTAAAGAATCCTGGACCCGGGGCTGATGGCTTTGTTTTAAATCAAGTAACCAAGAGAAAAGGTAGTTGAGCAAAGCTTGTTTGCTGGCTGGAAGAGGGGTGGGGCAACTTTGATGGTTATGATTTCCTTACATCTCATCTTGAATCTCTCAGTAACGCACAGGTTGGTTACTTCACCCTCTCTGGACACTTCATACCTGCCTGGAACTAAATATTAGCATCCCTGGTGACTACACAGCATTCTATTTTATTATAGGCTTAAAAATCCGAATGATGGTTTAAAAAGGGAATTTAGTTTGTAATCTATTTTAATACAATACAGTGTTCACTGTGCAGATGTGTTAAATATGCTTGACTTTGTTGGAACAACCAAAATTCAAGTCTAATGTTCTGTGTTAGGAGTTCACCACCTCTCAACCACAAATGAACATTTTTCAGTATATCATAAATCTGTAGTCCCCAAACCCCTGGCCGTGGACCACCTGTCCGTGGCCTGTTAAGGACCAGGCCACACAGCTCTACCATGCTTCCCCACTTCCCCCACCCATCCATGGAAAAAATTGTTTTCCATGAAACCAGTCCCTGGTGCCAAAAAGGCTGGACACCATTGTAAATGATTCCATTTACTCTGTCAGTTTGACTTCAGATCTATAATCACATGAGTGACTTATAATATTTGGTAACTATACATAATTGATAGTGTGATAACACATAAAAAAGAAAAGATATGGACCAATAACCCATGTCATATATAAGATGGTCAAATTGCTACTAAGACAAAAGATAATTTAAGGTCATCTGTCTTCACAGCTGACAAGCCTTAGATTCTTATGCTCAGCAAGCAGATCACATCCTTGATAACTCATAAATGGATTATCACATGTCGGTTCATCCCAGAAAGTCTTGCTTTCATGTTTGCTGATCATTTGTAGAGACGTTTCTTAATTGCTCGCACCTAGGAGACATTGGGCTGGCTAGTAATAGCTTATACTTCAATTAATTACTTTGCTTTGTTTTCACTTCGACTATTTTTTATTTTTTTGGCATAAAATCTATAAAAAGCTTTTGATATACAAATACTTAATCACCTTTCAAGGGGAAAAGTGCAAGAAATAAAGAGAACACCCTTTCTTTTCCCACCACTGAGTAGGCTGTGAGCAAAGTTTGCTTATGACCCATAGGACTGCTGAGTCGGGTCTTTAAAACAGAACATTCTACAACCATGCAAGAGCCTCAAAAAAGCACCCCTCAATTCTCATTAGTTAATTTAAAGTGAATTCCAGAGACATGTAGCACAAATATATTATGTATTATTAATAATTACTTAATATATTAAAGTTAAAATATAGTACAAAGGAAATTTTGATAGTAAGGGTGTCAGTTAATATTTTTACCTCACCTTTGCTTGTTTCATTAATACATAATGTCACTTATTTCTCCCTTTTAAAAAGTATCTTGCTCCCTACCTCTTGCCTTCCCTCTCTCTTTATGCACATGTGTATTTATGTCTGAATCTCCTTATAAGATCGCATTTTTCTTGAGAGCTTTGAAAACAGTACAGGTAATCTAGTAACAGGATACCTCGTATGTATTCAAATGTTAATAATAAAGTAAAATAATTATGCTACATGATGAAAAATAAAAATTCTTCCAACTATATAGGAAAATTAGACAATATCTGAGAATTAAAATACCACAGCTTTTTAGTTTGTCATAGTCATTTTTAAAATAAATACACGATTTACACTGTTACTTAAAGCTATTATTTTTAAAATGAAGTTTTATCATAATAAGATTTTGGTTAAATATAACCAACTTTAGGTTTCTGAAAAATATTAAAAAGGAGAATTATCTATTGGTATTTTGTTCAATCTGTTATTCTGAATGAGCATTACCTCACACTTCTAAATTTCAAAACATAAGAACAAAATGAAATAAAATCAATCACTAAAATTATAATTAATTCTTTAATTATTAACAAAGCACTTTAGGATAACTAGTTGTATGTGATATCAATTAGCATTTTTCTTACATGCTAATTTTCTGATTCTTCTTTCATTTTAGTAATTCAGGTACCAGATGAATAAGAAGTTATTTTAACAGCAATTGAAAAAAAAGTATAAAAGTTTTTAAAAATAATGTTAACCACAGTTTTCCTAAAAGGAATTTTAAAATGAATTTCAAAGACATGTAGCACAATTTTTTTTAAAAAAAGCTTCATTAACAATGCTATAATAGGAAAGAAGAGATGTTGAGGTTAATAGAAATCAAGGATTTCTCTTTAACAAATGGAAGAAATGTCATCCTGGTTCAAACTGTCATTTTTTTTAAATTTGCACTTCTGTATATCATTTCTGGAACCTTCTAAAATGTCTTTCTTTTCTAAAATATTCTGGCTGGCATTCAGCATCTTTTATTTTTACGTTATCTCACATGATTTTTTGGTAAGAGATACTTCAGGATATTTTTCATAAAATGTGTTCAGTTTAGAGCCTCAGGTTTATTGTATTTTTTACACTAATGCAGCATTATCTTTGCTGTCCTTATAAGAACAAATATATCTCAAAAGAGTAAAGCTTCCCAAGGTCATTGGCCTGTGTCTTTCCGACTCCTCAACCAGGTATTCATTTTTCTTAGTTTCTTGTCAGTGTGCCGTGATATCCTTCACATCTGTCTGTGCCTTTGCTTTTATTAGCAGAAAATACAGCTATAGCTTTAGTGTCATGTGTACTATAAAGACAGGATTTTCAAGAGATTTGACAACTCTCATATTTCCCGAAGTATTCTCAATGTAACACAGAAACAGTTTATTACTGTTAAGTAGTGACTGTCTCTCCAGCTTGAATAATGAAGTTCCCTAGGTCAATATTTTATACAATGATACATTTAAGGAAGCATTCCTCTTCAGCTTGGCACCAAAACAATGGCTGTCATAACACAGATCTATGTATTATCAATCTCACATGCCACCATAATCAATCTAATTTGTGGGGCAGGGAAAGTGTAATACGTTATTGAGTTAAACCAAGAATTTTCTTCTACCAAAATGTTTATAAAGGAGCATAATAAAATTATTTACAGAGATCAGATCCTACTCTACAACGTGGAATAAATTTAACCTTCTGTGAAGAGTGCTCACAGCTGCAGGTGATTTACTGACATTACTGGGAAAGGCACAGTCCTATCAGGTATGAAAGCCCCAAGCCTAAGCTTCACAAAGCCACTCAGAGCAGTGAGATGAGAGAGGGAAAGACAGACATGCATTAAAAAGTCTGGCTCTTGAATCCAACAACTACAACACAAAAACCCAAAACACAGCACGAAGCGTGTTTTATAGAATCATTAAAAATCAAAACCTTGCCCATCTTTCGTTGAATATTTCATGACGAGAAACCATTTCTAAGGGAGAAATGTTTCCTTGCTGGTCAGATAACAGTGGGTTTTAGCATGGAATTAATTTACAAACTTTTCTCAAGGAAGAGAATTTAGGCCATTTCAGTCTAAGGAAGCCAAAGCGTACATCTGCATCGATCCTCTTGGCAGCAAAAAGCAAGCCCCTTTGAAGCTTTAAGTTTGTACCAACACCTGTTAAGACTCTGCCTGCCCTCGATTCCATTTTGTATCTGGCAGTATTGCAAGTGTACTCAATTGAAGATGATTCCCATAGAATAAAGAAAATGTACCTTGGCTAGAGATGTACTTTTATTTTTTCTTTCTCATATTTTTCTTTTTCCCACATACTCTGCTCCTGTTGCTACAAGTGAGGAAAAATTTACTGGGGTAAGTCTTCTCAGCTCTATAAACTGGTGGGTACATTTATAGGGGAATGGGAAGGGTTTGACTACCCTCACTTCCTTGCCTCCAGTATTCAATGGGAAAACCTTTTTGACTCAGTCTTTGACCTGCATTTTCCGTTGCAGCTTTATGCATGATCAGGCTGACTTGTATATTTCTTTCTTATTTGGTTCAGAATCAGTAGAAGGAAAGGTTTGATTAACACCTCAGAACAAAGCACAATGATGTTCTCTTCATTTTTCATCATTCTCTTTACTTCTCTTGTGTGGCAGATTATGTTATACTAGGATGGGTGTACCTGTATGTATATTATCCCACATGGTTTTCTTTAATATGGCAGTAATACTTCTCTATAAAGAGATGGAGTTCATGTCCTTTCCTCTTGAACTTGTGTGAATATGTGTAACTGTATTAAACAGAATTTGGTGGAAGTAACTCTCTATAACTTTCACGGCTAAATTATAAAAGATGATATGACTTCTGCCTGGTTCTCTTTCTTTCTCGATGCTTGCTTTAGAACCAAGCCACCATGTCATGAGGAAGACGCGATCACATGGAACAATCACATTAATAAGCACATTAATGAGTTCTACGCAACAGCTCTGGCTAAGGTCACAGCCAACAGCCATCATCAACTACCAGGCATGTGAGTGGCAAACCTTCAGATTATTCTAACTCTTTCAGCCGAAACCCAAAATAGTCTTAAAGAAACAAGCCATCTTCACTATGCCCTATACACATATCTGACCCGCAGAAACCATGAGAGGTAAGGAATTATCCTATTTTAAACCACTAAATGTTGGGGCAATTTGTTATGCAGCAATAGACAACTATTACAGGCCATCACCTCTTTTAATCTCTTATCTCAAAATTATTCAGGTACTTATTAGAGACTACAAAATTGTATCTGGTAAACTGTTACACCAGGCTCTATAGACTACATCCTTCTCCCAACCACAGTACTTTATCCCCTGACAAAACCTTTCTCAGGAGTGACTATCTCAGTGTCAAAGGAAACTGCCTCTTATTCCTGAATTTTCCTATTGCAATGTCTGCAGAAACTTTAATGAAGTAATTACATACTTCAAGATATATTGGTTCGCAACCTGAGAAAATAAAAGTGTGTTTAAAATGCCTCCAGAATGATCTTGTCTATAAAAATGCCTTGAGCCAAGTGACCTTGCCCAGAGCATGATATGTAACTCACCAAATCAGAAACCTGGGGGATTCAGAGAGCTAATGAGGACCTCTTACTTCTCCACCTGCTCTGAGCACTAGAAGCCTGAATATAGTTGTCACTGCACACCATCGAGTCCGTGTACTCAGATGGGGTTCTTTGACTCAGGACTTTCTGAAAACTAAATAACTAAACTCATGCTAGAAAATGAGAAGGATATTGCTATATATTTAACTCTAACAAAATCGTATGCACGAATTACAAATATCATAAAGCAATGGTTTCCAATTCTTTTAGTCACAGAGTTATTTCTTCACACATACTCTTAGAATGGAGAGTCCCACAAATTAAACAGATGAATGGCGCAGACTTAAAGAGGCAATTGGGAATCCAAAGCCCCACTTGCTCTGTCCTGCTCTATTCCCACTTCAGAGGTCTCAAGGAATTGCTGCAGAAACCCCTCTACGATCCACAGGAGGTGTGTAAACCAGTGCTGTAATTCCTCTTTGATACAAAACCAGTAAAAAAAAAAAAATTGTCAGTTTAGCATGACTGGGGAATATCGTCTGTCAGATCTAGGTGGGATTTCTCCTCTCTTCTTCAGATTCTGCCCATTTTCTTTCTTTTTGACACAGGCATAAGATGAGAAACTTCCATACTAATACCAAGAACCTTATTATTAATTTCATAGAACTCTATTTATCACTGTAATTGCTCAAAGTACAACGCTTAAAATCACACTTACCTGCATAGCTAAGAATGCATGAATTTTCCTTTAGTAAGCTCTGCAAAAAAATACCTGCTGGTCGTTATTACTGGGGAAAATATTCTATCTCATGTTTGACTACCCTCACTTTCTTGCCTCCAATATTCAATCAGTTTTCCAAGTTCTATCAATTTCATCTCTTCATATTTACCACCTCCTTCTTACTCCCATAAAACTGCTGTAATATAGGCATTCAATACCTCAGACCCCATCCCTTACATCCTAACTGGCTTCCCTGTTTTCAGTGACCTGCCCTTTGTACTTCTTAAACACTGATACTAGAATAATTTTCCAAAACCATTATGACACCCTGCTGTTCATACTTTTTTTTCACCAGTCCACACCCCATTGAGTTTGCTCCCTTAATTGGTAGAACTTTCCAGTCTTTGATATCTAAGCAGAGTTTTCATTATGACCCATTGCAAATCCTGTACACCAACCAAAACCATTATCACCTTATTCCGCAAAAAGGATTTGAAGAAGTTTAGAGAAATGCATTATCTAAAAGAAAGTAAGAGTAAGTGGATGAAAAAAGCAGGGTGAAGTAACATAAAAATTGTAATTTAAAATTAGTGATTTTTCAATCACACCCTGCAAACTAGTACAATGTCTGTGGAAAGTAATATGGAGATACCTCAAAGAGCTACAAGTAGAATGACCATTTGATCCAGCAATCCCATTACTGGGCATCTACCCAAAGGAACAAAAGACATTCAATAAAAAAGACATCTACACTAGAATGTTTATAGCAGCACAATTCACAATTGCAAAGATGCAGAAACAGCCCAAGTGCCCACCAATACATGAGTGGATTAATAAAATGCAGTATATGTATACCATGGAGTTCTACTCAGCCACAAAAAGCAATGGTGATATAGCACCTTTTGTATTAACCTGGAGAGAGCTGGAGCCCATTCTACTAAGTGAAGTATCACAAGAATGGAAAAACAAGCACCACATGTACTCTCCACCAAATTGGTATTAACTGACTTAATTGACCAACACTTAAGTGCATATATAGTACTAACATCCATCGGGTGTCAGGCAGGTGGGAGGGGGAGGAGGGGATGGGTATATTCACACCTAATGGGTGCGGTGCACACTGTCTGGGGGATGGACACTATTGAAGCTCTAACTCAGGTGGGGCAAAGTCAATATGTGTAACCTAAACATTTGTACCCCCATAAAATTCTGAAATTAAAAGAATAATTTAAAAAAAGTTATTTTATTAAGCAAAAATATGTTATATCAAGTCCAGTGAATTTTCCCTGAAATTACAGAAAATCAAAGTCAAAATCCAAACATGATCAATATTGATATTCATAACATCCACAGCATCCACATAATAAAAATAGAGCTGTGCTCAGGGGATTATATCTACTCATTTTGTGTTTCACTGCCTTCCAGGGAAATGGCATTTATTTCATGATAATAATAAAAGTAGTATTGGCATCTGCAGCAAATACTACTTATCATATACCCAGTAGTGTATTTACGTTATTTAATAATTACACCAACCTAGGGGATAGATACTACTTCTATTATCCTCATTTAATAGATAAGGGGATTGATGCAGAAAGAATTTAATTAATCTGCCCCAAGGCCCCACTGCTGGTTAGTAGTTATCAAGCTAGGTTGTCTGGCTTCAGAGCCAAAATTCTTAACTGTTACTCTGAACCACATTAACTGCCTCAACTGTTAATAGGCTCTCATGGATATCTGCTGAAATAATGGACACGTAAACCACGTGTTCATTCCCTTCCAGCTCTCCCATGGAGAATGCTGTGGGGAGTGCCAAAGGATGCTAAACGGAATGGTGTGTGTCCAGATTATCATCTCGTTTGTCACTCATTACTTTTGTTCCCTGTTCTTTTCCTATTGTTGTGACTCCTGTATTTACCTCTGAATCTTTTTGTTAAATCTGACAAACTGTTATGAACAATTGAGGCAGAGGGTTTGCACGGCCCTCCTGGTCCCACCCTCCCCCGACGCTCTACCGTGCTAACTACCTCGATTCCAGTGGTGCCCAGAGCTCTTATAAGAAGTTCTCAGCTGAACCCAACAATTCTGCCCTGGTCCTACCTTACCCTTTCTTCCTCCATCTTTTCCCCAAGACTTTCAGCTGTGGAGAGTGTCTATGTCCCTGCCAGTATAAGCCATCTCACTAGAGCCTTCAAAGATCCACACTCCTGAGGAAACCTGGGAAGAAGGAGTTTTGCCCCTCTGACTCTCAGTAGCTGTCCCTGATTCTCTTTAAGAAAAAGAAAAGAAAGTTTCAAGTAAATCTCAACTTTCTCATGTCTTGAGTTTGATGATCATGCTAAGAAGAAAGCTATATTTCGATCTTCTTCTTAGTCTGAAGGAAAAGAAGGAATCTCTGATTTTATGTAAAACTTCTAAATACATGAAATTTCACAGATGTTCCACATTCCATTTCTTTGCTCTATATTCAAAGTTCCCAAGGGCACAAAAGTGTTGAAGCCCTTATTAGATATTTGCCTAATTTTATTTTACACAATTTCCCTATTCTAATTTACACGAATTTCAATTTTCTCAGGTTCTGACTTCCTACATGAACTATAGCTAAGCCGGATAATAAATAACGTCTGTGATAGAGCCATGATATCACATGTGAACAGATTTCATATTTTAACATTATTTTGTGGTTTCTCTCCATATAGATTTAATACTAAAGTGCAATTAGGAGACATATAATATGTGAGTACTTCAGTCATCCAGAAAGAAAGCACTAAAAAGCATGTGTATTTATATTAATGTAATAGTACTGTGTAGCTTTACACGTAAGACAATGATTTTGTTGAGAATTTGCTCTAATGCTCAATTTCTGGGTTTAGTGTCAAAAGCTCAAAAGTGAAGCTCTGGGGAAGGCTTCATCACCGAAAATAAAACATTGGAATAACATCATGTTTCCCATATTTAGTTTTTATAGGTGTTTTTCTGCAAAATGATACAGTAATTCCTTCTGTAGAGGAGTTATTTTGGTTTAGAAAAAAGCTATATTAATGTGAGAATTGTGCTTAATAAAAACATAATGAGAACATGGTGATGAAAGTATACTAAGAGGAAAATGAATACTA
>NW_012147189.1:6755997-6761776 GCF_000956105.1 Propithecus coquereli | reverse complement strand
TTTGAGTAGAAAATGACTTATTACTTACCATTAGGGTGACCTGAAACAATTTTATGAGAACTGGGTAGTTTGTATGTTAACTCAGACTGCATGAAACAACAGAGTTTAGACTTAGAAGGATGGGCAGTTCAGGAAAGGTCTACCAGGCACAGGGAACAGAATGAACAGACACACTCGTGGGCAATGCACAGAGTTGAGAGGTTATGTGCAAAGTGCACACACCCTTACATCAAACTTGAGGTCTCAGACTTAAGATTTAAAAGGGTGTCCTGACATTTCCAAAAAATCCAAATCTAAAATTGGGCCATATTGCCACTATTCAACACTACTGAAGACAATTGCTTGTGCAGTTAATCTCTTTTCTCATTTTTAAAAATAAAAATATAACGTTGTGTTAATGACCAATGTTAAATGACATTATTAAAAAGTTTCAGGTAAATGAGTAAGGACATACCACTATGTGCTTTAATCAAAACAACCAAAAATCTCAGTGGTATATCATAAAAAGAGTTCATTTCTCACATAAATTCCACCATGGGTCCAGGTAGCTCTCCAGGGCAGCGTCTAGCATTCCAGGCCACTCTGAACTTATGGTACCTCCATATCCAGAGATACTTTCACAGTTGCCTTAGCCAAACACAAATCAGATATCACTCCAAGTCAATTTTACTGGCCAAAGCAAGATATATGACCACTCGTAACATTAAAGGAGGTAGAGAAGTATAATTCTTTCTGTATCCAGAAAGAAATTTTGGTAAATGGCCATAATATTTACCATTCTAGTCAAATGGATTTTCATAATTGCTGACCAATGAACTTTGTCTCTATCTACAAAGCCAAATTATAATCAAGTTATTTTGTGCATGTAGAATGAGAATGATGGTAGAGAGCTGATTTTCTTCCCTAATGTCAAGTAATTGCGGTTTATACAAGTATACATGCAACACGGACCAAATATTAATATAAATAATATCTGAGTTTACAAATTGCTTCTAAAAATGTTAAATAAATTGGATTATTGGATTAACAAGTCCAATATTATCTGAGAGCCCATAAAACATTTAGCAGTTTTTAACATGCTTGGGGCATGAACAAAACTGAAAAATAGACTATTATAAGCCATCAGTAAAAGGCTGGGCACAGATTATGTAGTAAACCAGAAATAGGTTAACAACAGAAATGGATAGATCATCTCGTCCAATTTCTTCATTTGAACAAAAGATTGTAATATAATTAAAGGAAAACTCCACAATAACGTGTTTAATGTCAACCAAATATTGCACTTACATAACAGGCAGAGTTGGCTTTATTTCAAGTTTACTGAAAAAAGTCAGCATAGCTAACTGGCCAGGAGTTTGTAGGGTCAACATGGGCTTTCTATATCTGTCCCGATCCAAGCTACAACTTTGCACTACCTAGCAGTTGTTCATTTTAACTCAGTACATGAGAATGAATCAAGTCCTGTGGCTCTGTGATTTCTAGCACAGTGACCATCATTTTAATACAACTATGGCTAGTAGATGTACATTTTCTAAGTCTATGGAATTTGGTCCAAGAGAATACTAGGGTTAGGAAAAGTGCCATTTTTTTTCTCCCTTTTCAAAAAGGGCTCTGCCTGCTGTTTTCCCATCTGGGCTCACTTTCTATGTTCTTCTTTCCCATATCCAACAGTTAAAAAATTTAGGCCACTCTGACTTGAGAACAGGGCTGGATAGATAATGGGAGCCCACAGAAAATCACATTGCATCTATTTAAGTTTCCAATATTGCAGAGGTTTGCTATATTTATTTTTTTTAATTCAAGCAATTCTGAAAGTTATAAAGTAAAAGCAAAATCTCTCCCTTTTCTCTACCCTAAGAGTGCTCCCCAGAGCAAATATTTCATTCTAGAAATTCAGATGCAGTTGCACAAAGGGTTTAAATGTGCCATTCAAAGTCAAAAAAAGTATTTAATAAAAGTATTGGAAGAAGGATGCAGGATTTGTTACCTATGTATAATGAAACACTAAAGAGGTTGTAATTTTTGAAACTGTAATATATGAAAACTAGCAATATAAGTAACAAGATAAAAAAAGTCTAGGAAGTATTATCTTAACATAATTAATGATAATCATTATTAATTTAGAATGAAAATACTTCAATAAAATACAGTTAGAGATCTGGACTTCCACTTTAATATTCCAAAATGAATAAGCAATTGCTAAAACTGCATTATACTTTGAACTTTAATATTTTTTTAACCTGATGAAGATTTTACTACTACAGATCTCACTAAAATGCTATTAAGTTAGCAACTCAATGGGGCTTAATCATTACCGATTTTTAATACTCTTAAAGTTGGACACCACCCATAGGAGTTTCCAGTGAATTAGCCCCAATAGCTCAACCAGTGATTCTATAAGTATAACTAACTTTAAGCAGTTATTGCAGTTTTTCTGACCCACAGGCATTTTATTTGATTTTTCTCCTGATGAATAAATTTAGTTGTAGTAGTTTGTCCTGGCTTTTGTTCAAAGGGTTTAATTCAGTAAACCAGTATTAAACCTTGCGTCTTCTTTTCTTGTCCACTCTGAATTATTGATTCTATATTACAAAAAGATTAATCCTCCAAATCCGACTTGGTCACGTCATTCCACTACTAAAATTGTTTCTTTGGCTTTTCATTGTGTGTAGAATAAGATCCATTCTCCTCATCATTGTCTTTAAGGCTCCCTCTGCCTCCTCACCAACTTTATCCAGTCCCACTCTCCCCTCTATTCACTGGGCTCTCGCCACACTGGTATGCTTTCAGAGAAAATATATGGGAAATACCAACACACTGTACTGCATTGAACAGATATTTTCTAAATAGTACTCCAGTGGCTAGATATAGCTCTTGTCACTTCAAAAGCTACACATCTTATTCTTCACTGTTTACTACTTGAAGAATCAGCAGCAACTTAATACTGGGCATTACAACATCATATATTTTAGTTGTTTTTATGGTCTTTCTAGAGGCATTGCTATAATGTTTAAGTGGAAAAGGATTCAGTTTCTGCCCTACAGCTTACAGTATATGTAGGCATCCTTTTAATATCAAGAAGGAATTTAAAATATCCATTTATGAGATTATCAGCTTTTAAAGTTTAGGGTTCACAGATATAAGGCTTTACAAATAGAATTGATTTGAGTTATATAAAACTAGAAGTCTATTTGAAACTCAGACTTGGGGGGGAGGGGGGCAAGGGCAACATACATAACCTAAACATCTGTACCCCCATAATATGCTGAAATAAAAAAAAAACTAGAAGTCTATGCCATTATTTTGCAATTAATTATTCATATATTAGCCTTAATTATTTAAACCAATTTACCTGTTAACCCTATATCCTTTTAACAATGTTCTTTATATGAGAGAAAGCTGTAACCCAGAAAGATTCTTAGCTGATACTCTCGCTTCTCCTCGGGGCCTCAAGAGATTTAATGTGTCAGTCTAGCTCTTGTAAATGCCCTAGCTACAGCTCTTTTTATTATGTTCTCATATAATCTTCTCATGTCAAGGGTCTTCACTCACTTGGAGCATACTTTTGGGCTTAGACCGAGACTCTACAAACTCAGCACATTTCTGTATTGTGTCTTTGAGACCTATTACTGGGAGAGTCTTGAATAACTGACACAAAACAGCTATTAGATGACACACAAAGGATTTGATGAACTGGTTTGATATTCTTCCAAGTAAATTTTAAAAATCAGAATCCAGACTCTACTTGTAAGTAACTGAATTAGAGAAATATATCTTTTCTTTTTAATGCATTTGCTATATTTTTGTTTGATTTCTGCAGGTCCTGATCAAACCAGAGTAAGTAACATTTTCTAACATTATCCAAATCTGTTTGTAGGTGACATGATTGTATATCTAGAAAATCTGAAGGAATACTTAAAAATCAAAATTCTGCCAGATGCATAGGTGAATACAACAACATCTCAGGATAAAGAGTCAATATAAAAAGTCACTTTTACAACTATACAATACCAACATACAAACAGAAAATTAGAAGTAAACATTTATGCAAGAGTTTACCAAAATTAAAACTCTATCCATGAAAAGACATTGTTAAAATAAATTTAAAAAGCAAGCTGCTGACTGGGAAAAAATATTTTACATTATACATATCAGACAAAAGGTGTGTATCTAGACCTGTACTGTCCCTGTAGCCACTAGCCGCATGTGGCTATTTAAATTAAAATTCAAATTGATTAAAATTAAGTAAAATTAAAAATTCAGTTCCTCAGTCACACTACTGTTATCTTGCGTGTTCAGTAATCATATGTGGCCACCATGTTGGAAAGCCTTCTAAGTTCTATTGGACAGAATCAATCTAGCTAAAATAAAGAATTCCTACAAAAAATTGTTGACAATACAATGTCCACAAACTGGGAACAAATCAAATTTATAATCAACAGATAAATAGATAAACAAATATTGGTAATTTTATGTAATAAAATCCTACTTTCAAATAAAAAGGAATACATTTCTCATAAATATCAATCTGGAAGAATTGCAATCCCCTTATCCTGAGCCAAAGAAGTTGAACATATATACCATATGCTTCCTTTTAGAGAAAGGTTAAGAACTTACAAAACTCACCCATGGAGATTGAAATCAAAATAGTGGTTACCTCCAAGGCGGGTAAGGGAGACTTGACTGGAACAGGAGATGAGGGAACTTTTAAGGATTTTAATAACCACCACACACACACACACACACACACACACACACACACACACACACATACACACGGCTAATACTAAGAAAAGGCAATCAACTTCATTGAATATCAAAGAATTTCACATTAATAACACAAATCAATACCAGAATGCACCAACCCAAATGGCTAAAATAAAAAAAATACAAATATTGATGAAGAATCAGGAACAACTAGAACATACATACACTGCTTGTGGGATTGTAAATTGGTATAACCACTTTGGAAAACAGTTTAACAGTATTTAATAGAGCTGAATATATACATACATTGTGATTCGGCAATTCCACTTGTAGATATATGCCCCAGAGAAATTTACTCATCATTTCTCCAGGTAACATGTACAAGAAAGTTCATAGCAGTACCATTTATATTAGTTCCGACCTGGAAACAACCTAAATGTTCTTTGGCAATATGGAAGTAGAAAATATAATATAAACATGATAAATTTCTATATAATAAAAATGAACAAATAAAAGCAATAAAAAATGAAAAATTATAAGTACATGCATCGAATTGTCTGAAACACAAATATATAATGTTGAGTAAAAGGACCCAAGCAGAAAAGAAGTACATGCTGTATGCTGTCATTTATATAAAGTTTAAAACCAGATAAAACTGTTCTATGGTCTTAGGAGTCAGGATAGTGATCACTGTTTGAGGTCAGTAAGAACAGGAAGTGGGATGTGGGAGCCTCTGAGGTGCTCATAATATTCTATTTTTAGATCTACATGCAGGTTACATGGTCAATTCTATTTAAGAAACATTCACGTTTGTACAGTTCTGATATGTGCTCTTTTATCTATCTTTTTTAAATTTAAAATGTCTACTGAAAAATTAAGAAAATTTTTTTATCAAAAGAGGTCACTAAGAAAGTAAAAAAAAAAAGAAAAGACATAATGGGAGAATATATTTACAGCACATATAATAGATCAATCATATCAAGAAGCATTTATGAAAGTTTCTTCCAAGTTACTACATGGGTCATTTAACATGTATTATCTCAGATAATCTTTACAACAACCCCATGATTGA
>NW_012147189.1:6752045-6753804 GCF_000956105.1 Propithecus coquereli | reverse complement strand
AGTAGCATATTCTTGAGAAAACATAGATGGTAAAGGACAGTAGACACTTACCCATGAGGCTGCCAACATCCAGTCATTTGCCAAAGCTAAAAGCATATGGCATTTTCCCGCAGGATACTTGTCTTTTACTTTTAAAGGAATTTCATCACCTAATTTAGCACTATCTGCAAAGATTTGGAATAGCAAATAAAATCTTCCTTCCTGTTTTTTTTTTTTTCCTTCTAGCTCTTTCTCTCAGTGGCTTGTGCCACGCACACAAAATGGCACCTTTCTCTCAATGCAGAAGCCGGCTTTATATACCAAGCATGTGTATGTGAGTATGCCACAAAACACCGGTTCCTTATCATGCGCTAGTTAGCTTGTCCAATCTATGGCAATCACTTCAGTCCCAGGGGTTGAAAGACACAAGACGCAGGGAAAAAGGGAAGCAAAAGCTGAAGAAAGATCAATACTGCACTGTGAAACAAGAAGTGTAGGCTATTTACTTTTCATTGATCTGATGATGCAGGAGAAACACCTCAAACTGGCGTTAAATTGAAGGAATACATCTTCTGTGTTTTTTCACCTCAAGGTCAGGAAGGAGCTAGAAAGAAATTAGAACAATCAGAAACTAATCACAGGAGCACAATAAAACTATTAATCCACATTACAAACCTGCATGGTAACATAATTAAATTTCAGGTTGAATGAGGCTCACAACAAAACAGATACTGCCAGGGTTTTTGTTTTGTTTTGTTTTGTTTTGTTTTGTTTGTTAAGTTGTTTTAACTTGTACCTGGAACAGCTATTAAACAGTGGTATAGAGGACTGAATTGAACCAACATCTAACGCCTGCCTGGCTAGAGGCCTGGCATTATTCTGCAAAAATCCCCCAAAATAAGCAAGATCAATTTCCCCAAAATAATTAGAAACAAGTTACATTCCAGTCGCAGAGAAAAGTACTGAACATTAATTCCTAGGTTTTATGGTAAAGATCTTCCCAAAAGATTGCAAATGGTTTTCTAGAGAGTTTATCATAGAAATCTGTGCCATTTTTCCCTCAGGTTAGAAAATCCTAACATATTTACATAAAAGAGATTTAAATACATGCAAACAGGCAATAGAATAAGACATTTGAAACTCGTCCAATGACATGACATGACTGGACTTAAGAAAGACCATGTATACCTTTGACATCAATGTTATATGAAGAAAATTCTAAGTTTTTATTCATTTATCTGTTGATTCGTTCATTCATTCACATGAGTTTTTGTGGAGGTTTCCATATGCACACATAATAGAATCAGACACACAGTTTTAGTGTGATTTTCAAATGTATACTGGTTTTTATCTGGCTTGATTTAAGAATTCAAGAAACCAAGGCATCGAAATTATTAATAAATTAAGCTTATCGAGTCCATCGAAGTCTTCCAAGAGAGACATTTGTTCTCTGTATTCTTAATTCATGTTTTAATATTTAATAACAATTATGACTCATTATACTAAAAAATCTTGTTGTGAATTTGCTAAATGAAGATCTTTACCATTTTAGAAGAAATAAATGACAAGTTTGCATGGCTAGTCATGGCAACTGTAAAACTTTTCGGATAAGACAGACGCATTGTTCTCTCCTACTAAAACAGCCTTGCTCTTTTTCCATCAAGTTTGCCTCAAATTCAAAACAAAATAGGACAAAATTTCTCAATAAAATGGCCTTTTTGTTCTCTTTGATCCATAATCAAAGGTGACACATTCCTTATAATTCATTTTATTAAGGAAA
>NW_012147189.1:6750218-6751995 GCF_000956105.1 Propithecus coquereli | reverse complement strand
AAGTAATTAGAGTCAATATCAATACAACGAAATGTTAGCAACATTTTGGTAAGCCAATCATTATAAATTATAGGAAGAAATAGAGTGTGAGAAAAACAAAGCAACAAGGCATTTCATTAAAAGTAAGCCATTTTTAAGAAACTATTCTAGAAATACATTAACAAATTGCAGGTCTAGAGGTGTATCTACTTCTCCAAACAACTTAGAAATAGTGTAGATAATGTTATCCATTAAAAGTTAAACTTAAAAATCAACATAACTTATCAGTTCAAAAACTTTACCACAACCTGACTGAAATTCTTAACATAAAGAAAGAAAGTGACAGTTAAAGGCAGAATATGACATAAATTGAAAGGTAGATGTATTCTGTAAGTCCTCTTATAAACGTCATCCAGGAAAAGGGTGTCCCGAGAGCAGATATGAACTTATCTCTAAAAAGGTAGATACTCAGGATGACACAGGCTAGTGCCATTACATAGCAAAAAAAAAAAAAAAAAAAAAAAAAAAAAATACTTGTTGTTCTGCATACAGTCTATAAATAATATCCTGATTATAATTTTGCTGATGTAGCCTATAAAGCAAGATTATACCAGGCAGAAATAAATCTTTTTATAGACATCATCACACTTAAAATTGGAATTTTAAGATATATTAATCAGTGCCAGAAAGTCTTCCCGAGGCCAATCAACACTGAATGATCAAGAGTGCTATGACTGCACCAGTTAGATTACAATTATGAAACTAAAATGAATTGAACATTTACATGCATCAGATACTATATTAAGCATTCTAACATTTTAAATGTGCTGTTTCATTTAATCTACAAACACACCAGCCCTGTAAGGTGGGTCTTATTATATCCATTCTACGGATGGAAAAATTAAATTTCAAAGTGGTTAGGGCATTTGCTCAAGGATCCTAGAGAGTAGGAGGACACAGATACAATTGAAGGTCTGTCTGGCTTTGGAGTCTGTGCCCTCAAGCTTTACCACGCTACTCCCAGAGCAAGTCTACTACGGGGATGACATCTTGACCTCACTGACCAACATTGTTTTAGATTTCTACAACTCATATATTTGGGAACATGAAGGAATGGTAGAAATTGTATTTGAGATCTGGTGAGTCAATAAATTTTCAGTATAAAACAACTAAATTATCGTGTATTTTGTAGGAGTTTTAGCAAAGAGATGGAAAATCAAAAAGGACACTGATAAATCTTTTGTTATATATTAGTGTAGCAGAATAGTAAAGGCTATGACTGTCCCTCCTGAGTTGTAGTTACTTTCTGTAACTGAAGCACTTTAGTCTTCATGGATGTCAGTCTTCACAAGCATTAATTCAGCTTAAAAGAAAAATGTGGCAGCTTCATTCGTCTCTTGAGACATTGTATCATGACTTGCTACAGAAGCACTTTGCATTTAAAATGTTGAAAATGTTCAGAAACATTATACTTTGAATATAAGAGTTAAAGGCTTTAAGTACTAGGCTATGGTAACCAACTTAAGTCACTGAAAGCAGAAATATAGCAGCAGTGCCATATGCAATGTTGAAGGATGATCCTTCATAATATTTTACTAACTTACTTCAAAATATTTTGCTAACAAATGTATTACATAAAATCCTATTTTGAGAATCTACTAATAAATATCCAACAAAGGACAGGAAATGAATAAATGCATGTGATTAGACTCCTATCCTTTCAAATTCATAGCTCATTGGCTGTCATCATTCATGCCGGCTATTTCTCCACCATACATTTTGAAAATCTTTTATTTCA
>NW_012147189.1:6746887-6748441 GCF_000956105.1 Propithecus coquereli | reverse complement strand
TTATTTTAAAATGTATAAATACCATTACATTATGGTACAGAGAAAATGTGTTGGATTGTCTCACTGCTTTCAGTACCATGGAAAAAAGGTCCTCTCCTAAATGTGAAGGTGTATTAGTCAGGACATCTTTGGCTACTCTGTGAAACAAATATCCCCAACAACTCAGTGGCTGAAAACTACAAAGATTTCTTGTTCATGAAAATTTGATCTGCTGACTCTTCTTGGCAGCTGCCTCCATGCTTCCATGACAATTCAGGCTGACAGAAGCCCCACTTCCTTGTAGCTTCATGATTTGGATCACAAATTTCTGGTTCAAAAATGCTGTATGTCTTCCACTGACAGTAACTCAGAATCAATTTCTACTCAGAACCTTTTGACCCTATAGTAAGGAGGTCCTTGTGAGGGAGAGGAGAACCGAATGGAAACTGGCACTAGAAGTCTACCATAGAACAGGAGTCAGGGTTTTAAATCTCGTAAGGATAGAAAATATTTGACAAGGTCACTGGGGAATATGAAAGAGAGTCAGGAAAAGTTTAATAAAAGCATGGTCACGCAGACTGAAGGTCCAGTTAGAGATCACAGATTTATGATAGTTTCAGTGCTCATGCCATTTTGCTTTTCTGAGCGAGTACAAGGGGAAAGACCATAGATTGAAGTAGTTGGGAGTCGAGGGGGAGAAATTACCTTGCAATCATGGGGAGAATTTGAATAATTTCATTATAAAATATCAATCCTGGTCAAAAAGCCAAGTGAAGCCAAAAGGGGCTAAAATCTTGGGCCAAATATATTTCAGTGGTGACTGATGCTATGGGTGCCTAGACGTATGAGTAGGTAAATTACAGTAAAGCGATAACAAGAACCATTTTTAGCATCAGCATCTTTTCTGACTAAGGGTCAATAGCATCTCTGACTCTTAAATTTAGAAATAAAATTGTTCCATTGAATGAATGGACAGTGATAAAGGAGCTGTGTACTCATTGCCTACCCATGTGAGCCTAACTATGACCTTTTGCTAAAACTGCCTCTCTTGAGTAATGCCTTACTTTTTGCATGACAAGCTGCTTCAAATCTTGCTGCTGACGCTTTTCATATTGGAGATGAATTTATGGTACTATTTCACAGGCCACTACAAAGGAACAGATCACTCTTGAAGTTGATGTTCATATGAAAAGAGCATTATGCCAGAAAAATGCATCTTCTAAATTAATGGAGACAATCACATGTCTAAATTTTTTTCTGCTGTGCGTTTTTGGCCTGTAATGTACAATAACAATGACAATAATAATAATAATTTCATAAGAAAATGAAGAAAAAAGAATTACTTGATAGTCTCATACTTATTATGAGCAAGTTAGGGAAGTAGTGTAAGTTATTTTGACATCATTTTATTGAAAGATGTGGTATCGACATCTGCTAACACATAGCAGATACAAAGTATTATCTACAGTTAATTATGCAAAACCATTTATAATGTTTACTGCCCATTGCCATCTGATCGTCACTGCCATTTGTTGACCAAGTAATAAATAGGAGAGTACTCATTAAAAATACTGA
>NW_012147189.1:6743472-6745931 GCF_000956105.1 Propithecus coquereli | reverse complement strand
TAGCATATACAATATATTTCAGTCTAGTGAAAAATAATGAATGAGTAAAGGAATTTACTAAGGATACTAATATAAGGGCTCTTCTGGTCTAGCTGCAAACAGGAAATACTTAGAACTGGTGAATTGTGAATGCAGCTAAAGAGGGAGAAAAGCAAATGTCATATACCATTTTTATGGCATAAAATAGTCTTTGAACATATTAGACTAACAAGAAATTATTTAACAAATATATCCTATTGGACAACAAATTGTTTTCATACGATTTGTACCAGTAAAGGAATTGTTGACAACATAATCCCCTTTCATTATTTCTTAAGTTAATTGATTTCAAATTAGAGATAGGTTTTGCTCTTTTACACTTGTTACTAAATAAAAATGATAGAAAATTATTAAAAATCCATTTAAAAATTGGCATTTACCTTAAATAATGAAGCAAAATAATTTTCTCAATATTTCCAATGACTTTGGCTATCTAGCAATGCTATTTATATGAAATAATGAAGGTATCTAAAGGAAAACATTCAGGTTTTGAGGAAATGCGTGCAATCAAGCCTTAGCTGTAAACACAAGGGCATGGAAAGGTGATTGCTGGATAGCTCACAAGAGTGTGTCTTGGTAACCTCGTTGCTGTGTGGGAGTGCCAATGTCATAATAGTCTCTCAGGTCCCTTCAGTCAAGAGATCACTCACATACTAGAATGTCATATGAGTCCTGGTGTCATTTTGAATGTTACATTTCTCCAGGTGAAAATCTTCCCCACAAATTTTTATGTTCTTTTGTTTCTTGATAGTCACTGAGGTTGCTTGAGGAATCTGCCTGTGGACTATGTTTCTTTAAGAAAAATAAAATAAATAATCACTAAGATTCCCCCTATAAACACACACACACACACACACACACACACACAATTAGAGATGATGTCCCAGGCACACTTGGGGAATTGTTTGGCATATTTTTAAGGATACAAGTAAATATTCTCCTCTTATTTGCATTTATAAAACATTAGAAAATTACAAATATGACTAAAGCTAAGTTTAGATTGTAAGAACATACAGCAAGATCATTTGAGGACTCAGTGTTTAAACATATTGTATAAATACTGATAAACATTTATTATGAATGCAGTATAATTTATCATTGCTAAAACCACAAAACATGTAATAGTTTTATGTGTTAACCTATACAATATGCAGACCAGTAGGGGTTAACAGCTCTAGGCCAGTTCTAAGTTAGTATTATATTCACACATCTTAGCTTTTCTTTTACCAAAATCAATATCTGCAAATAATAAATGAGATCCCAGAGGGTTGAGTTAAGCTCCAACCACCACAGAGCAACCCTGCAATTGGTCATTGACTCAATAATGCAGGTGAGTGCCACACTATAGAACATCTTTAGCACACTGTAATAGAAAATTAATAGCCTTCAAATCAGCACTAGGGTTACCCTAAGGATTATATAATAGCTTGGGTTAGAACAATCACCCAACTCCAAGAAGTAAAAAATGTCACAAAACCTGAGAAAGATACAAACGCTCCAATAGTATGCTTAATATTTTCCATGTACACTATATTCTCTACTCAGATAACAAAAGGCTTCTTATATAAAAGCGTCATGTTGACAACAATGTGCTAATAAGCTGCATTGCAGCCATATCCATGGTGTTCACGTGAAGTTTATATATCATTATACAGTGATTTACACATCAAAAACAGCAACATGTGCATGGTGAACATTTTTTCTTAAAATTAGTAATAAGTTAAACATTCTACATAGGTCGTCACACCATATTGACACTTATCGAGATAACAAAGTTTCCCTATGGGAAGCACAGGCTTTGTTTATTCACTCTGTCGTGTGAACCTCCTTTCATCCGTGGACTCCAGAATGATAACCTGACTGTAGACTCTCAAACTAAATTCATGAAGAAGAGCACAAAAATAAAAGAAAGGATAACTTATTTATAAACACATTAGTTTATAGAACTGGAAACCGGTGGCAACTAATAAGCACTCAGTCAAGAAACTGGATCCCTACCATTCTAAAGTGAGGTCAGAAAACTTGTGAGCTGCCCAACATAAAATATCCTTCTGTTAGGAGACAATAGAATATGATAGAATATCAATTATTCATTTATCTATTTTTCAATGCCAGACAAATCTGTGGATACAGAAGGGCCCAAAAATAAAACTTGGAGAGTTTCATTTCTACAATGAACATGTTAAAGACAGGCAGAAAGAAAACAAAATATTTCTGAGATTTACAAAGGTATCCTATCTCCTTCTGTTACTTGACATTTTAAAAACAGATCAGTTCACTTACATCTTTTCACCTCAAAGTAAAGCCACAAGTCAGTCAGATTGTTATAGGAGCAGGTATATCCCCTCATGCTGCTTTTGAAGTAAAATGTGTGGCTGAAATGCATATTTCTAAGTGTTGGATATGGATTCCAAATTATG
>NW_012147189.1:6740092-6740942 GCF_000956105.1 Propithecus coquereli | reverse complement strand
TTATTGAAGAATGAGAATAAATTCATTTAAAAGCTCAGATTACCTGGAAACTAATTATGAATTGAACTTTTAGAAAACATAACCATTTTAGCATTCAAATTTTATTTTTTACTCACATCACCTGAAATTGAGTGGCTTCATGCATACGTCACTGTTTTTGCCTGTTTGGCAGAAGTACAGAAGCCACTCTGCTCAGTTCATCTGCTAAGATCATGCATGGCCAAGAAGAAATATTTTGGTAAGGAGCATACTTGATTCAGTAAGAGCAGCAACGATGGTACTGTTGGAGGCAGCCCAGTGCAAAGTCACATTTATTTATCTATTTTTAAATTTTATTTTACTTTTTTAGAGATATCATCTTTCTATGTTGTGCAGGCTGGAGTTGAACTCCTGGCTTGAACTCCTGGGTGCAAGTGATCTCCCCACATCAGACTCTTAAGAAGCTGAAACTACAGGCATGCGCCACCACTCCCCAGACACTTTGTAAGAAATTAATGCCAATCATGGTTGGCAGAAAGGGCAAAGCAGCAGTACAGTGTTTAGAGCGACTTGTTAGGTGAAATGTGATAAGAAGTTGTCGTTTCACCATATATTCTACATCTTATTATAATTCACTTTGAAGGGTGATAACTGACAAGGTTTTCTTTTGTTACATAATCAAAAATTGTTCAGTGTTTGAGAGTCTCAAGAGAGATGAGGGAGAAATTATCATTTCATCTATGCATTCTAGATTATTCATTCCCATCTTTATTTCTGAAACATTATCCCTACAGGTTTGAAGTTTCAAAGAATCTGCATAACTTTTGTATAGTTTGCCTATAAAACATTTAAAAAGTTGAAGCATTTGATT
>NW_012147189.1:6718974-6739267 GCF_000956105.1 Propithecus coquereli | reverse complement strand
TGACATCACGAAAATAAAATGCCATGTTTTAAAAAAAAAGAAAAAGAAAATTAAAAAATCCAGATAACTACTAAAATGTTTTAATGTATAATTATTAGTTAGATATTGTACAATTTTCAAAGTTTTTGTAACCTCCTCATTAAATCTGTCTATATCAACTCATCCCAATCTCGTACGCAGATTGTTGTGCAAGGGAAAATGGTACTCATAACTAATCACTGGATTGCTGTTCCGAGTTTCAGAAAATTGCTCATTACCTTTCATTGCCTAAAATCTCTGTATAAAAGAAAGGATAAAGATGCCCTTTTTGTAATGTAGCATTTCCATGGTATTTTCTATTTCAGCATTGACATGTTATCTTTTTGAGGGATTCATCTTGACATGCCTGTCATCTTGCCTTTTCCATTTTTAATAGGGTGAATAATAGGTGATAAAGGTTGATTAGAAATGAACCTAGAGATGTATTTTATTAAGATTTTCCTTCCCTTTATATGTAAGCATGTAATCTATTTTTTTTCCTTAAGAAGTCACATGAAAGGAATATATTGCTTCTTTAGAATTGCGAATTGAAAATATTTTAAGATGTGTCAAATTGGATCCAATATAGAATGATCTTGAAAGTAAGGTGGTCTTCCTTTAAAAATAAATACATATTGAAAGTTGTAAAATTATTTTCTATTAAAACATTACTTCCTTTGCAATTAGGAAATTGATTTTGCCTTTGAAATACAAAGTCTTAATTTTAACTGTTCTGATAGAATAAATTGGGCATTTATAAGCTCTGAAGATTCATTCCATTGCATGACATTAAAATTTATCAGTTTATTTATAAATCTTGTGCATTTATTAGTAATGTCCTATGTATTTATTAATAACATATTTAAATTTTTTCTGAGCAAAAATTTTTGCGTCAGTAAAATGCAATCCCTTCTCCTACAAGCTTTCTATTGGATACTTTATTGAAACACTCTTTGTTACTTCTGAAAGCCAAGTCTATGTGATGTCTTCCTTAGTACCTAAGTGGAAGACAGTAACCATGTTGCTGAAGGCAGAATGTCAAATCCAGAAGAAATGTGTATTTTTCCTGATATAAATCAAACTGTGGAACTCTATTTCTACTCCCAGAGTGTATGAGGAATAATATGGTCTCAAATTTGGAGTTAGGTGCTGCAGAAGCTAATTGTACTGAACAAGAAAATAAAAGACATAGAAAGAATGTTTTTGCTCCCAAGAAGAACAGCAGTAATAAGAAACAATGTAATAGAATGATGGCTAGAGGAGAGGGAACAGAAAAATGAGAAGACCAAAGAATTTCTGGTTAAAAGAGAACATTTTTAATAGAGATTACTAACGTTAAAATTAAGGTTTGTACTACTGCAATATACGCCCATTGTGCCCCCACATAATGTTCAACGGAGCACAAAAGTAGAAAATGGATAGAAAATGGATAGAAAAATGGAACAAAAAATAAATTCATAAAGAAGTTCTACTGCAGTACAGTTTGGAGCCTTAGGCACAAGGTTTCAGGTCTACTTTATCTAGACCTTAATAGGCTAATTGATAGCAACTAACATCTAAATTAGAAAGAAATAATTTAAATCGCTGCAATCAAAAGCCATGTATATAATTGACTGTATTTGATTTTAATTTAATTTGTATGAGAAGAATATACAGTTTTACCTCTGCCCCTGCTTTCCAGGAAGAATACTGATTTCACTTTCATAGGTTAAGAGGCAGAAATCTGCAGAGACAGGGCGTGAGAGTGTGGGACAGATTTCTACTGCCCATTCATATTTTATTCATCTCCCTTGTGGAGCAAGAGAGGATTACACTCCCTTGCCTATTACAGACAGTCTGAGCCACTTGACAAGGGATCAGTTGTGGCCAATGGGCCATCAGAGGAAGAGTCATGTGCATCAGCTATGGCTAGAAGTGTTTAATTGCTGAGTGAGACTCTTCAGCTTTCTCTTTCCTTCTCATGACAACCTTTGAGGCTACATGTTCCAAATGGTGGAATGGCAGAATGGCGGGGACTGGTCATCCTAGATTGCTTAGTTGTTGTGTATGTAAGACAGTTTTCTTGGAAACTCATAGAGGCCTGCAGTAAACTCCGAAGAAACAGGAAACAGATTTTTGTTATCTTACTGAAATTTTAGGGTTATTTGCTATTAAGACATATTTCAGACTCGTGTAATACAGAAATTATCATCACAGAAATTGGGAGCTTCCGAAACACAAAAGTAAAATATGTGGCTTCTCTTTACTAATAGGTTGGAGAAGATGCTAATTATTGTAATCTAGAACGATGGTGATGGTTCTTCTGCTTGCAGTGACAAAATATGATTTGAAAGCTAGCTCATGAATTTGATAAATTTGTAGTCCTAGAAAAAGAGTTTGGAAAATTGAATGTTAGTCATCTGAATTGATTGCTGTTATCTTCTTTTGATAAAGTATTACTAAAAAAAAATTGGTAAGCTCAGATAATAATTGGCTAGTTTTCAGGTTAAAATCAAAGAAAATGAAGAGATTCAAGAAATTTTGGAATATGCAATGCGGGGCAAATCAACTACTCTAAGATCGTAAATGAAATTTAGAAAGCATTTTAAGTGGCAAAAGTAATTAAAACTCAGCTTTCCAATAAAGAGTAGAATGAAAACATGGCTTTTATACCCACTATTAAAACTTGAAAAAATTAGGGAGACTCAGAGTAAAGATAATATTATAGATATGGTAAATAGTAATTCTTTTTATTGAATAGAACAACTTAGAAGAAATATCCCTTAAGGGTCAATATTTATTAAATAAGAAGCCTGCTAAGTTTTTGAGAGAGCTGAATAGCCAAAAAAACATGTAACTGGACTAGTACTTTCCAGACTTTATATATGCATTGATCCTCCAAACTTCTAAGGGTAGGAACAGTTTGAGGAAGCTGCTCCACACCAAAGAGTACATGTTCTTGATCTCCCACTTGAAGATGTAGCCAAGAAGTACAATGGAAAAGGAAATCTTTCAAAAGGAAGAGATGATGGCCACACAGAAAAATGAACAAGGAATACATCACAGAGAAACTGTGATGGTTTTAAGTAATAAAATCCTAAATTCACAGATATGATCTCTGCCATTTCACTTTGGTTTGGCTCCAAACCACAACGCTGGTCAGTGATCAAGTTCATTGTACATAACAGTGTTCATGAAAAAGGAAGAAATCAATTTAAAACATTTAAAAGACTTAGAAATTATATTATATTGATAATAGATTACTTTGGTATTAAAATGTACAAATCTTGATAATGTACAAATAAGTGTACAAATGTACAAATCACTTGAAGAGTGATTTACTAATCTAGGTTAGTAAATTTAAAAAAGGTTACAATTAACCATTATTAACACTCTGTTCATTGCAATACTTTCTACATTCATTATTAGAATAGGAGATTTTAAAACCAATACACTATTATATATTTTCTTCTAAGAAAATTGAGAGCAAATGCAATTGAATTAAAAATCAAAGCGGAAGATGAAAGTTTGAGGAAGTGAACAGGTAAACTGTAACTAGTTATTATGCCCATCAGATCAGTTTCCATTCAATAAGTCGGTTTTTGTGCTTTGTGTTAGTGTTAACTGCTAATTTGATATATATGTGTAAGAGAAATTTAGCATGTTTAGTTTTTAGAAAGTTAATAAGAAATTAACTACACTTGATAATCATGAGAATTTTTCATTTTTAAGATGTGACTGTAGATAATACTTGAACCTATCTAACATCATTAATCATCTAGTAGATCAAATATTGTGTTTGATTATGAGATGCAATTAAGGAAACACAGATACCAAATCTTTTCTATTTTTTGTCTTTGTCTTGGTGGTTGGGAATCCAATAAAACAAAGAGAATTGAAACCATAATGTTGAAATTAAATTTTTCACAAGGATGGCATAAATGCAGACGGAATCATAAACAACTCATTTTGAGTATGGTTCAGACTAGAATATAATTATCTTTAGCCCTAGAAAGCTGGAATTGAGTTAGAAGCTTTGCAGCAGATAAAATTGTATAGAAAAGCATGACTTAAATCTTTAAAATAATTTTAAGGCAAGTTTAGAGAATACCAGGAGTGGCAGATATGAATAGCTGTCTGCATTACGTACATTCTAACATGCCTTAGTAAAACCACAATTTTATTTGGAGCATCTCTATGCCCAGTAAAATAATACTTGGCTTCTCCAGATTCTCTTTTACCTAGAGTATCCATGTAATACATTTTTGGATTCTGTGACACAAAAATTTCCCTTTCCGTTTTCTCTTTCCATTTGATCTCTACTTGGCCTATAGATGGGATGCTTGGATATGAAACGGCCATCTTATGCCTATCCTAACAGAGGCCCCAGTTGACAGTCAGTACCAGTCACCAGATTTGTGAGTAAATAGATCTTCAGATGATTTTAACATTCAGTCTTTGAGTCTTTGAGGTGAGACTTAAGACACCGTGAAGCAGAGATAAGCTCTACCCTCTATACCCTTTCTGATTTCCTGACCCATTAGAATACATGATCAGAAAACATAGATGGTTTGCACCATTAAATTTTGGGATAATGTCTTATACAGCTACAGAATCAGAATGATAAGTCACTGAATATGAATATTAGGTAAACACAAATAATATAGGTTCAGAATAAATCAGTAAATAAATCTCAAATATTGAATTTGTGTTTAGAAAACTCGTTCACAAGAAGAGTTCTAATCCAGGTTAAACTACATGTGAAAGCTATGTCTTAGTACCTTAGAAACAGTTGTTGAAGGTACTTGAAACTATGTGGTGTTATCTAGACTTAAAACCTATAATTTTAAGAAGAGGCCAGTCTCATTAAATTAAAAAGTGCCTCTAGTGGATGGTCAATCATTAGAATATATCACTTTGGGGATCAAATAGAAAATCTGAAGACTTGTGTAGATATACAAAACCTATCAAACAAGTTCATAAAAATACCTCCCCGGTGTTTGCGGCGGGGGGGGGGGGAGGATATTAGAGGAAAAAAATTATTTTCATTACATAGAAAATTTGGGAACAAATTTCCATATGAAATTTTAATGTAAAATGGATCAAGAAGTAGAATTTTTCTCAAGCTTTGAAGAATATGCTGTTGCTACATTGAATATTGCCACCAATTGAGAATCACACAGAAAAGAAGTCTAAGATGAAAAAAGATATTCTTGTATATATGCCTCCTCCCTGTGAAGATCTCTTGTTATCTTTCTGCCTTCACTTCTCCTATAAGAACCCCTTCCTTCTAGCTAGTAGCCAGGTGCCTCTACCAAAGATGTTTCTGTACCATCTCTACAATATAATCACTTAAAAGCCCAAATGAATTAAATTAGAAACTTTTTCCCATAAAAGGAAAGGGAGAAAAAAGCCTTATTTCCTAGATAATATGAACCCTTTGTAAATACTCACTTTTAATCAGTAGATTATTTGGTTTACTTTTTCAATAGTTACAGAAATCTAAACATACCAACAAACACACCTTGAAAAGAGATGAAGTAAAAATAAATTAAGGCATGCTACTTTTAAATAAATCTTTGAATGACATAGATACACAAAAAAATACAGGTGAAAAAAGCCAAAATTTTACTTCTAATTTAAATATCAAATGTGGATGGGACTATTAATAGGAACCATTTTTTATAACAATGATAAGGAAAACAAAAATGAAGTGATGATTACACTGTATGTATATGTAAAACTAATCACATTATATAAATTTAATTTTGTAAAATATTTTAACTTGAATAAATATATTTTCTGCTTAATAGTGCCTTTATCTCATGAGTAATAAATGTACATAAAGTTTAGAAATTTAAGACTAAAGAATTTGTTCTCTGCTGTGTCTTAACTATTAGAATTAAAATCTGTTAGGGAGAAGAAAAGAAAGATAGTCTATCTTCCTGATGATAGGTACCTCTAGTTTTCTATATTTCTTACAAATGAACATTAACAGGGAATCTCAAATTTATCTTATTACTGATGCCAAACCACATTTAAATGGTGAGGCACTGACCAACAAGAAAAGTGGCTGCATTTGGTAGAGAAGCATTATAATATTAACGTAGGAACACAAGTTAAAATTTCACTGTATTTGGAAATACAGATAATCATCTTTGCAGTAAGTTTCATATGCAGAGGGAAAAAGAAAGAATCCCTTCGCATGTTGACTTCTGTAACTTTCAATTTCATTAGTTTGACTGACTCAGATATAAGTCAGAATCACTGAGAATTTCTTGAAAACATATCACTATGGAGGAGAAATGTTTGTCGAAGTGAAAAATCAATGCACAAAATATTAATGATGCTGTGACAAAGTTGTTTTGTCTTTTTCTTTTCAGACAAGCAAAACAAAAAGTCAAAGTAATAAAAAAATGGAGATAGTAAAACAACGAGAATAAGGTAGAATACATGTTATTGTTACTTCCTGACTCCTAAATAGTATTCTAAATAAATAACTACTATCTTTGAAAATTTGAGAAGAAATAAAAAGCCAAAAACCTTCACCAAGCAGGATTTAGGAAATTTGACTGGCAAGATTAGCAATGACAACTTACTGAAAATAAAAGAGGGAAAAACTTCCTTGTGTTCACTGTGAGGTGATTCTGACAAATGAGCCAATACTCCATAATCTGTACAGAAAACAATGAGGCAAAAATGGTTTGCCTGTAATAAAAATAAATGAGGTGAATATTGGCTGTTTCCAACCGTATTTAAATCATATTTACTTTAACTCTCGTATTCTCTTCCTGATTATTGTACTTGACATGGGTTGATCAACATGAGGGTATATGGAATAGGAGCAATTTCAAAGTCTACACTGTATGTTCTTAAAAATCTGAGATTTGTTTGGACAAACTAGTAAGGAATAAAACTGGAAGTTGTGCACTGTGTATAATTAGATAGTTGAAGATACTCAAGAAACTTTGAAGAGTCTTCTGTGTCCTTAGGATTCCAATCGAAATGGCTATCCCCCAAAATGTAGAAGCATTTTTCAGGGAGAGAATGAAATCTGTCACAATTCAGGCAAAAAAAAAAAAAAAAAAATCTAACTGAAATAGATACTGGTGAAGGTACATTTTAGGAAGTACATTTCTTAATCACATTCACCTACACGAACTTAAAAATGTAGGAAATTTTATTCATACATTAATGCATTATTTCATTAATTAATGAATTCTATGTTTTGCTTCATTAAACAGTTCAGTTTGAAGACTTCTGCTTTCTGGCTCAGCATATAAAAACTTAGATGTCACCACTGAATCCTTACAACCAGTTAATAGGCAAACAAATTGAAAAAATCAACAATCTCCCTAGATCTTTCAGAGAAGTGAGATCACAGGGAAAACCTGGACCTGTGATTCTCTGTACTTGCCTGTCATTCCAGGCAAGTACAGAGAATCACATCTTACTAGAGCAGAAACTTCTCAGGCAATCAGTGCCAGGTTCGGAAAATATAAACTGTAATTGATAAAATTCTGGAGGCTCAGTGTGAACAACTCTTGAGAGTTAAAAACTCTAGGGGAACCCAGTCATAGGGAGGCCCTCACACTTTTGTGAGTTTTACTGCCAGGAGCTCTTCCAGGTCCTTAGAGTGAATATCTGAGAAAAATTCCCTCTGGGCAAAGAGAGGGCAAAAGTAACCATTTTGAAATATGCCAGAGCATTCTGTTTTTAATAAGACCTGCTCTCAGGAGAAACTATTTTTACCTGATCCTAATCTGCTAGAGTTGTATCAGAGCCTAACCTACCTGGGGGAAGGAAAATGCCAAATTCCAACTGGACTGGTTTCCATGTGGAGGAAGAAAAATATCCAATTAAAGCCTCTTCTAGGCATCCTGTCCCACTGAAGGGAGGAAAAAAACCCGGAGAAGCACTGATCAAGTTCCCAGTCTAGAGGCACAGGCTCACCAAAATACTGAGACCTAATCATATGACAATAGAATGCATTCCTTTCCCCCACATCTTACCACCACACGGCTATAGGGCTGTTTTTCAGAGTTCCTTTCAACCAGTACATCATGTTTAGATTTAATATATATATATATACATACATATATATATATATATATATATATATATATATATATATATATATGGTACACTAAAAGGTAAAAAACATAGTTTGAAGAGACTGAACAAGCAACAGAATACATATGGCATGGACGTTGGAATTGCCAGACATGGAATGTCAGCTATGATTAATATACAAAGGGCTATAATGGAAAAGGTAGACAGCATGGAAGAATATATAGATAATATGAACAGAGAGATGCTAAACATCAAAAACACTGTAACAGAAATGAAAAATGCCTTGAATGGGCTCATAAGTGCATTGAACATGGCTGAGTAAAGAATCTGAGTTTGAGGATATAACAATAGAAATTTCTAAAATAGAAAAGCAAAGAGAAAAAAGACATTAAAAAATCCCCCAGAATATCCAAGAACTGTGGGACAACTATAAAAGGTGTAACACATAGGAAATTGGAATACCAGAAAAAGGAGAAAGCGACAAAGAAAAGGAAGAGAAGCAGTATTTGAAGCATAATGAAACAAAATTACCCCCCAGGTTAGTATCAGACACACACCACAGATTTAGGAAGCCCAGATAACACTGAGCAAGATAAGTCCCTCAAAATAAAACTACACCCAAATAGACATGTCATATTCAAACTTCAGAAAACCAAGAATAAAGAAAATAGGAACTTTATCATACAAGAAAATTTTACCTTTGCAAAGTTGACTCTGACGAGTGTATGAAAAATGGATTAGCATAGAAAGTACTGGATGAGGAGGAGGAAAAATGGCAAAGTAAAGGTGGCCTCCTGACTCCCTGCTCCCAGAGAAAGAGGTGAAGAACTTGGTCTGCTACGCACAAGTGGATCACTTCCATGCAAGAACGGTGTTGAAACTGCAGAGAAACAGCGGGAGACACTCAACACGGGGGAAAAAAAGGTGAATGGGAGATAGGATCACGAAGTCTGGAAAGTGTGAGATAAACAGTAGAGAATAGAGCATAGGACGGCTGAGCCAGCGTGGCCAGCGAGTGCAGTGGGATCTGACCCACCGGAGAATGTCCTGCTTCCCCACTGACCTCCACACCCACTCAGACGGGGACCACCCTGAAGTTGGTGCAAAATCGAGGCAGGAGAGTTTGGGCTCTGTGGAGAGGACAATAGTAGGGAGCATCTTGAACTCCCCAGAGCTCTGTGCTAGGACTGCACTGGGCAGTGGACTGCTCCGAGCTACCGCTGAGGGTGTTAGGAGACAGGCACCTTGCCTCTGGCAGTCAGCGGGACCAGAATAACGGAAGGAACACTGAAAAGAGTTCTCTACCCTGAAAACCGCGGCAGGAGATTAGGCTGGCTCAGAACGGGTCAGAAAGCGCAAGACCTCCTGTCAGACAGGGTCGAGATTGCGGGAGGGTGACACACAAAAAACAGTGGGCGTCCTGCTGACTCAGCTCCCCAATCCGGCATCCGCCAACTCCTGAATAGTTGCCCCCAGTGCTAACGCTCTACAGGCGGGTGGTTGCCATTTTTGGGGTCCACAACCCAGATACTGTGGTGCATACACTACGGTTTCCGGCAGCAACCTTCCTCCAGCCCATGGACTTTCGTGACAGGCTCCACACTTCCCTTACCTGTTGTCAACTAGCCGGTCCCATTTTTGATGGGCGAATTTTGAGTGCTTCCCCAGTCATGGGAGGCTGGCACCTGTAGGATTCACAAGCTCTGAGGCTCTGGGCAGACTAGGGCATCACCCCTCCCCGCAGCGCAGCAACTTTCAAGCCAAAAGTGGTAGGCTCCACCCCTAGAGGTAGGGAGAGGCAAGAAAAGCCACTTTCCCTGTGCGACTGGTGTGAAGCTATAAGGCCTTGGTGCAGATCAATTGTTGACAGCTCAGTGACTCGGCCTGTCAGACCAGCTAAGGTCATCCAGTAGGATCATAATTCGAGCCAGATCTCTGCATCCAGGAGCCTGCCAACAGTGGGGTTTGGGGTCAGGGAAGGAAAATCCTGGCCAGAGGCCACAACAGGTGCACCAAGTAACCCCTTCCATCAGGAGCAGCCTCCCAAGTGTGGTGGGAAAACCCTGAATAACATATTGGTGGCTCCCTCTTGTGGCAGATCAAGCAACCATAGAAGCGCACACATCCAGGCTGGTAGGCAGCAGGTTGGATCTGCCTTGCTCCTACCAGCACTTTAAGGGGGAATGGGGTCCAAGTAACACTCGGGAGTGGCAAGATCCTTCCTAAAGATTGGGCCATTAGTATTCCTCACCCAGGGACCAGAAACCAACACAGAGGCATCAGATTAGCTCAATAATTGGCTCCTTCACATAAACTACAACCAATGACAGAGAGGTTAACCGCACAGCTCAACACAGCACCTTTCACCTCAAACTATTAGAGGGCAATGGCATCTACACACAGGTGTGATTCACAACATGGGAGCTTAAGCTGGGGGACAAAACTCACTAATCTCCACTGGGTAAGAGGTGAAGACAATAGGTCAGAGGTAACCCAACTTGCCAAAATACCTCTAAGGCAATACAAGACCAGCGCACAACCTCCCACCACTGTTAAGGAATGTACCTTGGGGGCTTGAAGTAAGGGCACAACCAGTCCTAGCACTCCCAGTTCTCAATCAATTACCCTGACAAAAAAGAACCAGAGAAAGAACACAGAGAATATGAAAGAACAGAGAGAAAAGTCACCCCCAGAAGAAATAATGAGACCCTCAAAATTGGGTAATAATTACAATGAAATGGTTAAATTGATAGAGGAAGAATTTCAAATATGGATTATAAGGAAACTCGATGAAATGGAAGAGAAAATAGAAACCCAACACAAAGAAACCGCAAGAACAATACAGGAAATGAATGAAAAATTCTCTAAAGAAATTTAAATATTACGAAAAAAACAAACAAAAATCTTGGAAATGAAGGAGGCATTCAAGGAACTTCAAAACACAGGGGAAAGCCTTAAGAATAGAATGGATCACAAACAGGAGAGAATTTCAGAGCTTGAAGATAATGCCTATGTGCTAAACAAATCAGATGAAGGAAAAGAACACAGAAGCAAGAGACAAGAGCAGAACATATAATAAATGTGGGATTATGTAAAGAAAACAAATATAAGAATTATAGGCATCTTGGAGAGAGAATAAGAAAATACACAAGGCCTGAAAAATCCATTTTTGGAATACTGGAGGAAAATACACCTGGCCTGGCCAGAAACCTAGATATCCAGATATAAGAAGCACAGAGAACTCCTGGGAGACTCAACATAAAGAGGCAAACACCACGTCACATAATTATCAGACTGGCCAAAGTAAACACAAAAAAGGAAATCCTTTGCACAGTAAAACCAAGATAACAGATAACCTACAATGGAAAACCTATCAGACTAACTGCAGACTTCTCAAATGAAACCCTACAAGCCAGAAGGGACTGGGGACCCTTGCTCAATCTTCTTAAAAAGAACAATGGCCAACCTAGAATTCTTTACCTGGCAAAACCGAGCTTCATCTATGAGGGAGAAATAAAGACTGTCCCAGACAAGCAATCACTGATGGAATTTGCAAAGAACAGACCTGCTCTGCAGGAAGTACTCAGACCTGCGTTATACACTGAAGAGCACAATAGACACCCACCAAATTAAAAACACTCAGGACTTAAAGCCCAGAACTTGGATTCCACAATGGCTCAAGAGATAAAACAAAACAGTAAAAACCTACCCAAAAATATGAACAGAAATCTACCCAAATATCAATCCTCTCAATAAATGTCAATGGCTTGAATTGTCATTTGAAGAGATATAGACTAGCTGAGTGGATAAAATATTATAAGCCAACTATCTGTTGTCTCCAGGAAATGAATCTAACCCACAAAGACACTTTCATACTCAAAGTCAAGGGTTGGAAAACAAACTTTCAGGAAAATGGACACCAAAAGAGAGTAGAGCTAGTGACTCTGATTTCATACAGCATAAATTTTAAAATAGCAAAAGTCAAGAATAAGATGGTCACTACATAATGGTGAAAGGAAAAATCTAACAAGAAGACTTAACAACTCTTAATATCTATGCACCCAACACAGGAGCACCCAGATATATAAAGCAAACCCTGTATGAACTAAATAGCATGATAAACAGTAATGTCATAGTAGAAGGGGATTTCAATACCCCACTGCCTGAAATGGACAGATCTTCCCGACAAGAAATAAGCAAAGAAATAATGGACTTAAACAGAGATCTAGAACAAATGAGTCTAAGAGACATCTACAGAATATTCCACCCAAATAAAGCCAAATATACTTTCTTCTCATCAGCTCATGTAACTTTCTCCAAAATTGACCACATCCTAGACCGCAAATCAGACCTTGACAAATTTAAAAAAATAGAAATTGTACCATGTATTTTCTCAGACCATAGTGCTATAAAACTAGAGATCAATTCCAACAGAAACGCTCACTGCTTCACAAAGTCATGGAAATTAAACAATTTATTGCTAAATTACTGCTGGGTGAAGGAAGAGATTCAGATGGAGATCGAAAAATTCTTTGAATTAAATGATAATGGGGCCACAAGCTATCAACCCTGTGGGATACAGCAAAAGCATTCCTGAGAGGAAAACTAACAGCTTTAAATACTCTCATCCAAAAGACAGAAAGATCACAAATCAGCAAACTAATAAACTGTCTCAAAGAAATGTAAATGGAAGAGCAAATTAATTCTAAACCTGGCAGAAGAAAGAAAATAACTAAGATTAGAGCAGAAGTAAATGAAATTGAGAACAAAAAAATTATACAGAGATCAATAAAACCAAAAACTGTTTTTTTAAAAGATAAACAAAATTGATAGCCCTATTGCTAGATTGACAAGAACTAGAAAGGAAAGGACTTTAATAAACTCAATCAGAAAGGAAAAAGGGGAGGTCACTGCAGATATCATAGAAACACAGAACTTTATCTTTGAATACTATAAAAATCTATGTGCCCAAAAGCTAAAAAATGTGGAGAAAATGGACAAATTCTTGGAAACACACAATCTCCCTAAGCTCAATCAGGAGCAAATAGAACACCTGAACAGACCAATATTAAGTGCAGGAATTGGAGAAGCAATAAAAAATCTTCCAAAAAAAAAAGTCCCGGACCAGATGGGTTCACACCCAAATTTTACCAAACATACAAAGAAGATCTCATACCTATACTGCAGAAATTATTCCACAACATTGAGAAGGATAGTATCCTCCCCAACTCATTCTACAAAGCCAATATCACCTTGATACCAACGCCAGGAAAGGATGTAGCAAAAAAAGAAAACTACAGACCAATATCCTTCATGAATAAAGATGCAAAAATTCTCAAAAAATTTAGCAAACTGAAACCAACAGCACATCAAAAAATAATTCACCATGACCAGATGGACTTTATCCCAGGGATGCAAGGCTGGTTCAACATATGCAAATCTATAAATGTTATTCACCACATAAATAAAAGCAAGAACAAAGACCGTATGATTCTCTCAGTAGACACAGAAAAAGCATTTGATAAAATCCAGCACACTTTTATGATAAAAACCCTCAAAAAATAGGTATAGATGGGACATTCCTTAAAATTATTAAGGCCATATATGACAAACCCACAGCCAATGTCACATTGAATGAGGAAAAATTGAAAGTATTCCCTCTTAGAACTGGACCCAGACAAGTTTGCCCACTATCTCCATTTCTATTCAACATAGTTCTGGAAGTCCTTGCCAGAGCAATTAGATGAGAGAAGGGAATTAAGTGTCTTTGAATGGGGGCAGAAGAATTCTAACTCTCCCTCTTTGCTGATGGTAGGCTATTGTACCTAGAAAATTCCAAGGATTCATCCAAATGACTCCTGGAATTGACAAACAAATTCAGTGAAGTCTCAGGATACAAAATTAATGCACACAAATCAGTGACATTCATATATGCCAACAAAAGTCAAGCCTAAAATCAAATCAAAGATGCAACACATTTCATAATAGCATCAAAGAAATTTAAATATTTAGGAATATATTTAACAAAGGAGATGAGAGATATTTGTAGGGAGAACTACAAAACACTGGGAAAAGAAATTGTAGACAATGTGAACAGATGGAATTCCATACCATGCTCATGGATTGGTAGAATCAATATTATTAAAATGTCCATTCCACCTAAAGTGATCTACAGAATTAATGCAATCCCTATTAAAATTCCACCATCATTCTTCACAGATTTAGAAAAAATAATTCTATGCTTTGTGTGGAACCAGAGAAGATCTGGTACAGCCAAAGTAATCTTAAGCAAAAAGAAAAAATTGAAAGGCATCTGTGTGTCAGACTTCAATCTTTATTATAAAGCTATCGTAACTAAAACAACATGGTACTGGCACAAGAACAGAGATATAGACTTTTGGAATAGGACAGAGATCCCACATATCAAACCATCTTCATGTTGTCAACTAATCTTGAACAAAGCAGACAATAGTATACATTGGGGGAAAGAATCTCTATTCAATAAGTAGTGCTGGAAAAACTGGAAATCCACACGCAGAAGATTGAAATTGGATGCCTATCTCTTACCTCTAACAAAAATCAACTCATGTTGGATAACAGACTTAAACCTAAGGGTTGAAACCTTAAGAATTGTGGAAGAAAATGTAGGGAAGACTCTTTTAGACATTGGCCTAGGTAAAGAAGTTATGAAGAAGAACCCCAAAGCAATCACAGCAGCAAGAAAAATAAACAAATGGAACCTGATCAAATCAAAAACCTTCTGCACAGCCAAGGAAACTGTCCTTAGAGTGAACAGACAACCTACAGAATGGGCAAAAATATTTGCTTTCTACACATCTGATAAAGGGCTGATGACAAGAATCTATATAGAACTTAAGAAAATCAACAAGAAAAATCAAACAACTCCATCAATAAATGGGCAAAGGACATGAACAGAAACTTTTCAAAAGAAGACAGAATAATGGCCAGAAAACATATAAAAAGGTGCTCGACATCTCTAATCATCAGGGAAATGCAAATCAAAACTACAACAAGATATCACCTAACTCCAGTGAGAATGGCTTCTATCAAAAAGTCCTAAAATAACAAATGCTGGTGTGGATGTGGAGGGATTGGAACACTCTTACACTGCTGGTGGGACTGCAAATTAGTACAATCTCTGTGGAATGTAATTTGGAGATACCTCAAAGAGCTAAACATAGAAATACCATTTGATCCAGCAATCCCACTACTAGGCATCTATTCAAAGGAAAAAAAGACATTCTATAATAAAGACATCTGCACTCAAATGTTTATGGCAGCACAATTTACAATTGCAAAGATGTGGAAACAACCCATATGCCCATTAATATATGAATGGATTAATAAAATGTGGTATATGTATACCATGGAATACTACTCAACTACAAAAAACAATGGTGATCTAGTACCTCTTGTATTATCCTGGATGGATTAAGCCCGTCCTTCGAAATGAGGTATCACAAGGATGGAAAAACGTGTACCACATGTACTTGCCATCAAACTAGTACTAACTGATCAACAGTAAAATTCTCCCATGGTAGTAATACTCACTGGCTGCCGGTCAGGTAGGCGGGTTAGGGGGGTTGAGCAGGTGGGGTGGGTAAACCCACAGCTAATGGAGACAGAGTGCACTGTATGGGAGAAGGATATGCTTGTGTCCCTGGCTTGAATGAGGCAAATGCATTTCATGTAACCAAAATTTTTGTACCCCCATAATATCCTGAATTAAAAAAAAAGAAAAAGAAAATACTGAATGAAAAGAATCAAGTTACATCTATAAGATGATGGATAAATTTTATTTTAATGTGATAAGAAAATTATTGATTAATTATAAAAACTAATATAGAATTTAGACATAGCAGATGTTTGGTATATATTGAATAAGTGACTGAAAGAGTAAATATATTTGTAAACAGTTTAACTCAAAAAAAAAAGAGGAAAAAAATAATCTTAAAAGAAACCAAAGAGAAAGTACACTTTACCTATTTAGATGAAAAGATAAGAATTGCATCAGGCATGTCCCCTCAAATCACATAAGCAAGAAGAAAGTAGAGTGAAATGTTTAAAATACTGAGGGGAAAAAAAGACACCAACCTAAAATTCTGTATCCTGTGAAATTAGTTTTCAAAAGTGAAGAAAAAATAGATTTTCTCAGAGAAGCAAAAATTGGGATAATTTATTGCGAGTAGACCTGCCTTGAAAGAAATCTTAAAAGAACTTGTTCAAAGAAAAAAAAGATATAGGTCAAAAACTTGGATCTACATGAAGTAAGAAAAAGCATTGGAGAAGGAATAAGTGAAGGTAAAATAAAACTTTTACTTTTCTTATTCTCGACTGATTTAACACATAACAGTTTCCTCAATAGAATGATAGCAACACTGTATTTAATTAAATGCATATATATAATGAAATATACTTATGTACTGTGCATGTTTATGTGTCAGTGAAAATGAATGAAAGCAACAATACAAAGGGTGAGAGAGAGTAATTAGGAATATTTTATCATTATAAGGTACTTGCATTACCCTTGAAGTGGTGTAGTATTATTTAAAAATGGAGTTGGATTAGCTATAAATGTATAGTGTAAACTCTAGGGAAACCACTAATAAAAGTAAAAAAAAAAAGTGTAAATGATAAGCTAAAAAGAAAAAATAAAATGATAAAATGTTCAATTAAAACAAAAGTCAGGAAATAATGTGGAAGACAAAAATAGTAACAAAGAAAAAGAGCCACAAATAGAAAACGGTAAAAAAAAAATAGTTATTAACTATCACTTATAAAACTATCACTTTAAATGTCAATGGTCAAATGTACATTTTGAAAGAAAAAGAGCCACAAATAGAAAACGGTAAAAAAAAATAGTTATTAACTATCACTTATAAAACTATCACTTTAAATGTCAATGGTCAAATGTACATTTTGAAAGACAGAGACTTTCAGAGTGTACCAAAAATCAAAATCCAGGATTATGTTGTCTACAAGAAACCTCTTTTAAATATAAAAACACACATAGAATAAAAGTAAGAGACTGGAAAAAATTGTGCCATGCTAAAATTAATGAAAAGAAAGCAGGAGTAGCTATATTAATTGAGGCAGAGCAGACTTTGAAAAGGCAAGTTATCAGGGATTAGGAGGGGCATTACATATTGATGAAAGGGTCAATTCTCCAAAGAGACATAAAAATCTTTAATGTGTTTTGCCCAGCAACAGAGCATCAAAATATTTGAGGCAAAAACTGATAGAACAGCAAGGAGAAATAGATGAATTCACTATCAAAGCAGAGACCTTAACATTCCTCTATCACAAATGGACAGAACCAAAAGACAGAAAATCACTTAAGGATATAATTAAACTCAACAACACCATCAATCAACTGAACATAATTAACATCTATAGACAACTTCAACGGCAGCAGATTACACATTCTTCTCAAGCTCACATGGAATATTCACCAAGCTAGACCACATTATAGGTCATAAAATGAACTTTAAAATATTTAAAAGGATGGAAATCAAACAATGTCTGCTATCAGACCACAATAGAATTAAATTGGAAATCAATAACAGATACTTAGACAGCTCCAAAATACTTGGAGATTAAATGACACAGTTCTAAATAACACATATGTTAAAGAAGAAGTTTCAAGAGAAAATTTTAAAAATTGTTTGAACTAAATTAAAATAAATAGGCAATATATCAAAATATGTGAGACACAGAAAAGCAGCACTTAGAGGAAAATTTGTAGCATTGAATGTATGTAGTAGAAAAGAAGAAACATCTAAAATCAATTATCTAAGCTTCCACTTTAGGAAACAAAGAAAAAAATAAAAATTTGTTGTAAAGTAAGCAGAAGAAGAAATATAAAAATTAGAGCAGAAATTAATGAAATTAAAAAGAAGAAATTAATAAAGAAAAATTATCAAAATCAAAGCTTGTTCTTTGAAAACATTAATTAATTAATAATGATAAAAACTCTACCCAGGCTAAGGAAGGAGAGAGAAAAATATCATACAAATTAATAACATCAGAAGTAAAAGATGAAATATCAATACAGATCTCACCAAAAAGGATAATAAATTAATGTTATGAATAGCTCTATGCTTCCCAAATTTAATAACCTAGATTAAACAGACCAATTCCCTGAAAGACTCAATCTGCCAAGACTCAAATAAGAAGAAATAGACAATCTGAACTGGTCTATATATATTAAAGAAATTGAATCAATAATTAATAAGTTTCCGAAACAGAAAGCACCAGTGCCAGATACATTCACTGGTAAATTCTACTAAACACATAAAGAAGAAGTTATCCCAATTTTCTACAGTCTCTTTCAAAACATATAAATGAAGGGAATACTTCCTAACTCATTCTATGAGGCCAGTATTAACCTAAGGCCAAAACCAGACAAATACATTACAAGGAAAGAAAACTGCAGACCAAATACCTCTCCTGAATATAGATGCAGAATTCTCCACAAAATATTAGAAAATAAATTCCAATAATGTATAGAAGGAATTACAGAACACAAGATAGCAGAATTTATCACAGGTATGTAAGGCTAGTTCAACATTGAAAAGTGAAGGAATGTAATCCACCCTGTCAACAGACTAAAGAAGAAAAATCACATGATTATTTCAATAGATGTAGAAACAGCATTTGACAAAATCCAACACCTATTCTTGATAAAAACTCTCAGCAAACTAGAAATAGAGAACTTCCTCAACTTATTAAAGAACATCTCCAAAAAACCTATGGCTAACATCATACTTAATGGTAAGAAATTTGACACTTTCCCACTAAGATGAGTAAGAAGGTGATCCCTCTCATCACTGTTTTTCAACATGATAGTGGAATTCCTAGCTTTTGCAATAAGACCAAAAGGAAAGGAAAGTTATACTGATTGAGAAGGAAGAAATAAAACTGTCTTTGTCCTCACAAGACGTGATAATCTGTGTAGCAAAAGAAACAACAACAACAAAAACTTGCAGAACTAGTAAGCAATTATAGCAAGGTTACAAAACACAAGATTAATACAATTAATTAAAAGATGCACCACATAATATGTCATCAGGGAAATGCAAATTAAAAGAATAACGAGATACCACTACACATCTATTAGAATGGCTAAAATCCAGAACACTGACAATGACAAATGAAGATGATGTGGAGCAACAGGAACTCTCATTCATTGCTGGTGGGAATGCAAAGTGGTGCATGCACTCTGGAAGATGGTTTGGCAGTTTCTTACAAAACTAAACAAAGTCTTACCATATGATCCAACAATCACACTCATTAGTATTTACCCAAATGAACCAAAAACTATGTCCCACTAAAACCTACACATGAATGTTTGTTTATAGCAGCCTTATCTATAATTGCCCAAACTTGGAAGCCACCAAGATGTCCTTAGAAGGTGAATGGGTAAACTGTGGTACATCAGATAATGGAATGTCATTCCATATAATAAAAAAAAAAATGAGCCATCAAGCCATGAAAAGACATGACAGGAATTTAAATGCATAGTACTAAAAGAAAGAAGCCAATCTGAAAAGGTTACATACTGTATGATTCCAGCTATATGATGTTCTGGAAAAGGAAAAACTATGGAGACAATAAAAATTTAAGTGACTGCTAGGAGTTAGCAGGGAAGGAGGAAAGCACAGATGATTTTTAAGGCAGTGATAATATGCCATGTGATACTACAGTGGTGAACCTGTCATTATAAGTCAACACCCATAAAATGTGCAGCACTAAGAGTGAACTCTACAATAAAGATGTGTCAATGCAGGTCCATCTATTGCAACAAATGTACCACTGTGGATGTGGATAGTCGGGGAGGTTGTGCATGTGTGGGGACCTTATGGAAACTCTCTGTGTTTTCTTCTCACTTTTTCTGTGTACCTAAAACTGCTCTAAAAAATAAAGTTTACTAACTTAAAAAAAATGTAGTTTTAAAAATTTTGATCTAATAACATATGGCTGCTTATTCTTACTTCTTTAGTGCAAAAATTTGGGAGTGAACATAGATTTAATTTCTGTCTGTGTGACTTTGAGCAACTTATTCCATTTCTTTGACCCTCAGATTCCTAATCCATCAAATAGGGTTAAAAAACCTACTTCTAGGATTGTAATAAGTTTCTTATGTAAATATTATTACTGTATCTAATCTTAAATACTGACTTTTTAAATCATTGGAACAATA
>NW_012147189.1:6714807-6718008 GCF_000956105.1 Propithecus coquereli | reverse complement strand
CTATAGCCTTGTAGTATAGCTTGAAGTCTGATAACTTGATGCCTTCCAATGTTTTCTTTCTGCTTAAGATTTCTTTTGCTATACAGGCTTTTCTCTGTTTCCATACAAAGCGTAGAAGCTCTGACTTGGGCGGGGCAAAGGCAATATATGTAACCTAAACATTTGTCATTTGTACCCCCATAATATGGTGAAATTAAAAAAACGATATATATGGTACCTGTCCTATCAATCACTAATTAAAGTACTCATGGAGATTCAGCAATAACCCAAAGTGAACCAAAGAAAAAGCTACAGAGCTAAATCTTGAGAAGAATTCTGCTTGATAAGTCATGACACATTCTTGTACTACATACAAAACAATCCACATTCTGGACAAAAATAAATCCCCCAAATAAGATAGAACATGTGAAAAAATTCAGAACACAGTGAACAGCCTTATCTCCTACATACATTGGCTTTTCTCCCTCTTATAGCTAAGTGGAACTATGTTGATCCAAATGTTATGTTCAGAAGTACAGAATTCGAAAAGCAAGTAGCAGTACTAGGGAAGAAGTAAAGGAATTAGATAGGATATGGCTTTTTATGTTCTAAGTAGAATTCCAACAGTAAATGAATGTTGGAACAAGAAAATCTTAGCACTGAAGCAGCAGATGATCCAAGTTCAGTTTACAGAACTACTCTAAGAATTGCAAATCAAGCTTAGGCTGGTGCTTCAGGCTGAGATTTAAAAGGATAAACCACCTACCATTCAAATAAATTGTGACAGGAGACACCAGACCTGGTATCTACCCTGAAGGCAAACACTCTGCCCATTCAAGGCAAATAAAAATACATCTACAAATTACTACACCAGTATGAAGAAAAAGGAAATTATACCTAATAGTCACAGGAAAAATATAACTTTGAAAATAACCTTCACAAGAAAAATAGACTTTTTTTTTAGCAAGCAGCAGCTTGTTGTCCTCGAAAAAATGCAAGAGGAAATGAGTTATATGAAGCAGAAGCAAGAAGCCTTAAGGCGAAACTGACTGAGTTAAGATGACGGGGGAAGGGGGGGCTGGCAGCATCAGAGTGGCATAATAAAGATACACATTGGAGGTCGTCCCAATTGGATTTGATTACAGAAAATCTAGTTAGTTGTATGGAGGATAAATATGAGAAATTTACCCAGAATGCAGAGAAAAAGGAATTATTAAAGATTAAGTAAAATAACATGTAAAAAGGTAAAAGAATAGGAATCTAATCCAAGAATTAGAATCATTGGTCTTCCAGAAGACAAAAAAAGCATCACAGTGCAGAGTGACATAAAACAAAATTATTTCTTGATCTAAATAACAAACAAACAAAAACATCTAAATTCATATAAATAGGCTCATCAATTTAAGGGTATGGTAACTTAAATAAGGGTTCTCCAAAGATATTCATGTCCTTATCGCTAAAACTTATGAATGTCACCTTATAGGGCAAAAGGGACTTTGCAGATAGGATTAAATTAAGGATTTTTAAATGGGGGGATTATACTGAATTATCTGGTTGAGCTCTAAATGTAATCACAAGTGTCCTTAGAAAAAGGGATGAGGGACATTTGACCACAGACATGGAGAAAGAAGGCAATGTGGCCAGGGACACAGAGATTGGAGTGATGTGGCCACAAACCAAGAAATGCCAGCAGCCACCAAAAGCCGGAAGAGGCAAAGAACAGATTCTCAACTGTAGCCTCCAGAAGGAACCAGCCCTCCCAACAAACCTTGATTTTAGCCCAGTGAGACTTGTTTTGGAGTTCTGTTTTCCAGAACTGTAAAAGAAAACATATGTGTTGTTTTATGCCACTACATTTTTGGCAATCCGTTACAGCAATAAGAAACAAATACAGATTAAGACATAAATTTATAAAAAAAATCTTGAAAAATATTTGTAACTCAAGAAAGAAATAAAGCCTAAAAGAATCCAGGAAGAAAAACAAACCAAAAATTAACAAGTAAACTTGTAAAAAAATATGACTGATCTCGTGACTCTTCTGCACAAACTAAACTTCATAATACAATAAACGAAAGTTCACAGTTACAAAGAACTCAAAAAATTTCACTCAGAGGGAAGTTAACATTCAAGCTGTTCATATGAAAACTCAATTTAAGTGAGACATGCAAATCTCAAAAGATATATTTTCAACAATTACTAAGAATTAAATGCCCAAAACCTGAATGCTGTGGTATAAAATGCTTTCACGAGAGCGCTGAAACTGGTTAATCAAATGATGTTTCAATAATCACAATTGATACCATTAAAAATCAGAATAAAAATGTAAAACGATATAATTTTTAACCTTAATAATAATCTAGATTCCAAAATTTATATTATGGTTATATGATTGGGTAGATGATAAATATATGCCAAATTCCTTATCTTCAACGTGGAAAAACCAAGTACCATCCTTACCAGATTTAATTGTTTTTTCCAATTTTTAATTATGAAAATCTTCTAACATAGAAACAGCAGAAGACTAGTACAAGGTATAACCGTATTCATGCTGCCTAAATTGATTGATAACATTTTGCCATATTTACCTTACCTTAAAGTTCTCTTGTTTACTCTTTCAGATACACCCACCCCCCCCACACACACAAAATAACAACACACACCCCAAATAAAATAGAGTCATGACCTGCATGACCACATTTCATTCAATGACAGAATACATATATAATCATGTTCCCAAAAGATCATGATACTACATTTTTACTGTACCTTTTCTATGTTTAGATATGTTTAGATACACAAATACTTACCACTATGTCACAATTGCCTACAGTATTTGGTACAGTAACATGCCATAGAGGTTTGTAACCTCGAAACAATAGGCTATACCATATAGCCTAAGAGTGTAGGTAGTAGGCTATACCACCTCGGTTTGTGTAAGTAAACTCTGTGATGTTCATACAATGTTAAAATTGCCTAACTAGTCATTTCTCAGTACATACCCCCACTGTTAAGCGACACATGGTTGTATATATATGCTTTCTCATTATTTTTTACCAAAAAGTAAAATTCTATGTAAGCTAATCTTTATTATGTTTAGAAAAGAAAAAGTACCTGATGATAAATTCATACTAGTACAGAGGACCTCCCCAACTCTTTTAAAGTATCATAACATTTCATTTCATGTGTGGCCCACTGTTAAGCGACACATGGTTGTATATATAT
>NW_012147189.1:6704351-6704771 GCF_000956105.1 Propithecus coquereli | reverse complement strand
CAAAAGATGTTCACATCAGAATCCTCAGAACTTGTGAAAACGCAATGCCACATAATATGGGGGAATTGATGTTGCAGATGGAATTAAAGTTCTAATAATCACCTGGCTTGAACTGATCCTGGATTATCCATGGGCCAATTGTAGTTATAAAGATGCTTGTAAGTGACAGAGGGAAGTAGGATAGTCGGAATCAGAAAAGATGTGAGGATGAGAGAAGCAAAGGTCAGAGCAATGTGATTCCTGCCTTTGAACATGGAAAAGGATCATCACAAACTAAGGCTTGTGGGCATTCTCTAGAAGATGGAAAAAGCAAGAACAAGGATTCAGCTCTGACAACACCATGATTTTTAGCCCAGTGAGATCTACTTCAGACTTCTAACTTCCAGAACTATAAGGGAATTCATTTGTGTTATTTGAGGC
>NW_012147189.1:6701358-6701967 GCF_000956105.1 Propithecus coquereli | reverse complement strand
ACAGAAAAATGTATGTGAATATATGTGGAGTTGGAGTTGAGGAGAGACATCCTCACTTTGAAAACTGTATTGCAAGCCACTGAAAATTTTCTATATATCAAAAGACAAGTGAGAAACAAGAAAAAAATTGTTTTATGTGTAAATAACATCCTTAAATATAAAGATTTAATACATCTGCTCAAAAATTAAACAGTGTTAAAAGAAAAACTTTCAAAATTAAATTTAGCAGGGTTTAATTTAACAAAGAGCAATTTATGAATCAGAAGCACTTAGAACCGGTGGAGATTGAGAGCGCTCCGATATCAGTGGGCATGGAGTATTTTTAAATCAAAAATGGAAGAGAGGTACAGAAACAGCTTCACTGATTACAGCTCAAGGTTTGACTTATTTTGACATAGCCTGATCTGTTGGCAGCCAGTGATTGGCTGACACTTGGCTATTTGTTATACTCCTAAATTAGGATTTCAGTTTATTTACATAGTAAGGTAGGTTACAGTTCATTATGTAGCATCTCAAAGCATGGAGACAACCTCAGTCCAATGGCCTCCTGCTTATTTATTTAACAGTAGCAATTCACAAATAAAGTATATGCTTGTTTAATAAATGTAT
>NW_012147189.1:6700437-6701308 GCF_000956105.1 Propithecus coquereli | reverse complement strand
GCTTGTTTGTTTTAAATTAAGAGTTCCTATTGGATTTTATTGAATGTTTTTCCAGCATTAATGAGAATGATCAAACCATATCTTTTCTGAGTTAATTATGTGAATTATATACATTAATTTCTTGATAATGAATTCTCTTCATATTTCTGAAATAAACTTGGTCATGATTTATTATTTCGTAATATGCTAAAATTCTGTTTACCAATATTTTATTTAGAGTTTTTCATCAATCTCTAGTTTTCATTTTTTTGCAATACATTGTACATAGGAATCAATGCTTTCTTTTTTCAAAATGTATTTGGAGTTTTTTTATGCACTGAAACAATATAAGCAATATTAGAATTATCCGGTTTTTGCCAAATTGGTATAATTTCCCTATGATAACATTTTGCCCTAGTGCTTTTCTGAGGGATGTGGGGCAGGGATGGAATGGAATCATAGGTCTTTGATAAATTTGTATATTTATTCAATGGAAGTTTATCAATTTAATTTTCTTTGTCTACTTAGGTTGATTATATTTTCCTAGGAAATAACATAATTCTTTTAGTTTCGAAAGGTATTTTTAGAAATTGATTATTTAGTGACTTTATTTTCAGTCTTTTATTTATATTAATTCACAATTTCCTAGGAAATAACATAATTCTTTTAGTTTCTAAAGGTATTTTTAGAAATTGATTATTTAGTGACTTTATTTTCAGTCTTTTATTTATATTAATTCACAATTTACTTATGAATAATACTCTAGCTAGTATTTTAATTGTATTTAATTAGATTGCATAGAGCCTGATATGTAGTGCTTTCATCTTTTTTGTTTTTTGAAATACTGCAATATTCTATTCAATAGGTTTTTAACAAAGTTTTTAATTTCCAG
>NW_012147189.1:6686298-6688212 GCF_000956105.1 Propithecus coquereli | reverse complement strand
ATGCATGTGTGTGTGTGTGTGTGTGTATTTCTTTTTACCCTTTCTTGGTTTATCACTACATACTTTTCACATCCATAAGAGAGATTAGTATTCTTTCGGAAATGGAAATTGTTAATACCCATCCATCAACAGAGAACAGAATGAGCAGAGATAAACACAAAGAAGAATACATTTGGTTTATCACTACATACTTTTCACATCCATAAGAGAGATTAGTATTCTTTCGGAAATGGAAATTGTTAATACCCATCTATCAACAGAGAGCAGAATGAGCAGAGATAAACACAAAGAAGAATACATTTCATTTTTCATCAAATTCGGAGAGAAAATGATCTATTTTTCATTCAGTCAATGGATGGCTAAAAATATCCTGGACTTACCCTTTCTACTTATGTCTAAACACAATTCATAAGTCTTAATTCATTAGACTAATGTGTTTATAAGGCAGTTGAAATGTCAAAGCTCTGCTGGATTTAGTATAAACTTAAATTCCATTACCTGGCAGGCATTAATTGCTTATGGAGCATAGGGATTCTTCCCAAGGGTCTTATATGTTTCCTTTTGTCATTTTGCTAACTATTCTGTCTAGACGAACTTAAAGCCCTTAATCCACCATAGGGATCAATAAACTGCACAATAATTCAGTCCTAATAATTAGCTTTCACTTAAACACAAATGGTCATTTCATTGTGAACTGCAGTACAAAATGATAATGAAATAATTAAAAAGACAGATGAAAGAGTGACTTAATAGGAAAGAGGCCTTACTGTTCAATTAGAGGCATTACCATTCAACCTTTTTATTACTGCCACAACCTTTCAATTTTTAAAAAAAATAATACTCCAAGCTCTGCTCATTTAACCCATGGCAGTATCACTATTACATACATGGTCTTATGATGTGAGCTTTGTGCTACAGACTGCTGTGAAGCAGTTGTCTCCCTGAAATTATTAAAATGGTGAATGTTTGATTCAAAGGTCTATGAATTGTATATAAATCATAGTACTATATTGTCCTCGTTTCTCACATAAGGGATTTTCCTGAGCCTTCCCAATTTCTTTTTAAACAGGATTAGCTCTACATAGTTCCTTTGAAACAGCCTCAAAATTGTGTAGAACAGTTTTAAGATACTGGATGTTCTGAAATAAATTGTACAGGCATCTCATTTTTCCCTCCAGAGAATTTTCTAGGATAGTCTACAGTACAAAAATTCTTCATATTTGCTGACCTGACAATTTAGTTATAAGTCCAAAAAGGTACAAAACTTCATTAACCTTTTAATGCACTCTCACAGATGTAGGGTGATAGATATGTTTGAATCTTTATGATCAAAGCACTAGCCTAATAGCAAAATCTTTCACTTTACCTTTGCCATGTCTTGCTTTCATTTTAATTCCTACTCTATCTTCACATGGACATAGATGGGCTGTACTACAGCTTTGCCAGTAGCTAGAGACATTCATAATCAATTTCAGCAAAACTTGCTACTGTTCTTGCTATCAGCACAGGGGAAAGGGCCTTGGGTTTCCCCAGTCTCTTTGACCCTAAGGTAAAAGTCCATGGAAAGTCTCAGCTCATTAATCCTGATCAAACTTGGAAAGACTCACCATAAGCTAGACATCCCAGGTGGAACTACCTGTATTTTCAAATACTAAGGGGATGTCTCTTCAAAAATGTAATTTAGACCATGTCAATATTAAAAAGAAGACTACATGATCATATACAATTACAGTGCCTGCCAAAATAGGGAGATAGACTCAATAAATTTGGTGAATTAAAAAATGAAAAAGTTTCTAAGACTTAAAGACATTCATTTTTGCTGTGGAAAGCAATATGGAGATATCTTAAAGAGATACAAGTAGAAGTACCATTCGATCCAGCAATCCCATTACTGGGCATCTACCCAAAAGACCA
>NW_012147189.1:6680456-6685648 GCF_000956105.1 Propithecus coquereli | reverse complement strand
ACACACACACACACACACACACACACACATTTTTCTACATTCATTATAAAACACAGCTTCAACCATGGGGCGGGGGATGTAATATATAAAATATGTTCCACATTTCTTTTTAAAATCTGAATCATTATGACTTTCAAAACATCCAGTAGCATGGTTTTTTACTAATTGTAGGCTACAGCGAAATATAGCCTGTACTTAGGCACAGGTCTGACAAAATTTACCTTTGAAATTAAAGCTCTACTGGGCTCAGTCAGAAAGAAGACTGCACCCTCGACCATCAGGCAATGCATGTTTGTGGGCAACCTGGTGCTAAACCATTTGTAGAGGACCTGCTTCCTGGGTAGGGATTTCCAGTGTAGCAGAGCAGCTCTCTCTCTCTGCGCTCTATTGAAAGTCAACCCTCGATACAAGGTAAGAAAGAAAATAAAATAATAAATTGAAGCTGCTAATATCTACCCAGAATAGATGAGAACAATCAATATTTGGTGTGTAAATGTGGTACTACAGGCACTATGGTACTTTCTGAGTTTCTATAAATCAAGTTATGCTTATTTCTCAGGTAAGTCATAGGAGATAAGAAGTGTTCTCAGGGATGAACTATAATTAAAATAAATCTTAACTTTAGCAATTTAGTAACAGAAGTCAGAAATCTGCATGGACCATATTTGAAAAGAAGAATAAAGGAGCAAGAGCTGATTCATCATGGCAAAGTTTACAAAACTTACCTCATGGTAAAAATCATCTGAGACACTGTTAACAAATTTCTGATCCCACCTCTGGAAATCCTGAATCACTATATCTGGGATGGGCCCTAGAAATTCACCAAATATTAGGTACATAGACAAAATCATCTTTGAATTAGAGAATGGTATCTTGTCCATTTAACCTAGTTTTACAGCAATTCAAAAATCTCATTGTACTTATTTTAGCTGATGCCAAGCATGCAATATTCTCTCACAGTTTTTCTCCTGTGTAGTATTATGCACAGGAAGGAACGTCATATATAAGTCACTAGTGTTTTGTGAATGAATAAATGGAAACCATGATTTATAATTTAATGTTTTGTAAGTTCAGCTGCTCACAACTAAACTCGAATCAGGCCTTAAGAAGTTAATAATAATTGGATAACTTTTCAAATGAATTTCTAGAAATGTTAAACTGAGGGTCTGACTCTAAATTGTAGTAAACTCATTAGGGCCTTGCTGACCTACTCTTTTCTATCCATACTAGCCAGCTGGCCTTATCTTAAAATCTATTATAACGATATTTTTCTTTATAAAATTTTATTCTGTTTCTTATGTTAGCATGAGATGAAAATACCATGTGATATTTACAGTGTTAATATTGACTGGTTATATCAACTGAATTGAACCTGAAATGATCCACATAATCATGAAGACTAATTTTATACAGATATTCAGCACTAATTACCAATACTAACTTGTATGTGTGACTACCTTTACATTCCTAGAATAAATGCAATGAGTATTTAAAAAAATAAAACCATCTATGAATATTGGCATATGAATATGGCATGAATATGAATACTGTGAACACAGAATATCTTTCCATTTATTTGTGTCTTCATTCTGCACTGTATACCTGTATCATAATATCATATTGTGCCAAGTAAATATATACAATTATTATTTGTCATTAAAAAATCAAATAAAAATTAAGGTGAATATCCAAAGATTTATATTCAAAAATTAGAAATAGAAACTTTAAATTTATAGAATTAATATTTCCTTTTGATCATTTTGCCATTTTCAGAACTGATTTTATAAATCTAACTTGATTTCCAGTTGACCTTTAACCTTATTGTTTTCAATTAATAAAGACTTTTTATACCTTGTACTTTCTATTGCATGTATGTCATTTTCAGTTTGCATGTGCTCATACTTAGAGATGGAAAACTAGGGAAAAAAATGATCCAGAACTCTAAGTAAGATTCAAACATAATCGACTATTTTGTTATTTTCTTCTTTGATTATAATTATCAAATTTTTGGCCACAACTACCTTAAAATTTCTGAACATGGCATGCTTTTTAATGCCATTATGCATGCCCATACATTGGTCCCTGTGCCAGGCAAAATGAGTGCCTCACACTCATTTTGTGAAATCAGCTCATGAGTGCCATTCTCTGAAGCCTCCCTTATCTCCTCCACACCCTAAACTTGATAGAATAATCTCCACTGATAATGACCATTATTTCCCAGTTTATTTAATCTAGCCATCCAAGCTAGAGCCCTCATAACTATGCTCTTTCTTTCCTAATCCTCACCCTTCACCTTCTACAGCTTGTCTGATATTCTGTCAATTCTACCTTCTCCAGGCACATTGAATTTATTTCATAAGTTCCCTCCCACTACCATTATCTCTCAGGCATTAATTAACCTCTATGCCTCCATTTTCTCCTGCTCCAGGCCTTCCTCTACTCTTCAGCCAGGGTCATATTTCTAAAACTGCATTTCCAATCATGAGTAAAGTCAAAAGGCTTTATCAATATACACAAGTCCTTTCACAGTCTGGCAGCACTTCTCATTCTTGTTTTACCTCTTCCCACTCACTGCACAGTTTATAGTCTATATTCCAAGCACATCACACTTCCCATAATTTCCTAAATGCCTCTGATAGTTTCTATTATTGTTCAGTTATTCACTCCCTGCCTTTCCATAGAGGATCATAATCCCTGCTCATTGTCATGTGACCTCTAGTGACTCTTGAAAGAAGAATATATATCAATTCCTGTTGATTTGGGGCTTAGGCATGTGACTGACTTTGGTTAACAAGATGTGGGAGATGTGACACATGCCACATCCGAACAGAAGATGTGACCGTGATGGCATGGTTTGGCTCAGATTTTGGCTCTTCCCTTTTGAGATGGAAATGGGAATGTCCCAGTTTGGGCCACTCCTCCAACCTGGTCCCTACGTGAGAAAGCATGAGGGCAGAGCTGAAGAAGCAACGGTCTCATCCACCCTTTCTGTTTGTACTAATAAAAGCACATTTTCCTCGATCTTCAGTAGAAACATTTCTAGTAATTATTCCAAGAACTACTGAAACCTCCTTCATTAGGCCCTTTTTCAAGTCAAAATTTATAGCTTCTCCAGCACTATTTCATAGCACCAACTACATTGTATTTTAACTATTTATTTATATGTATGTTTCTGTCTCTTCAGCCAAAATGTGATTCTTTGAGGTCAAAGACTGTATCTTTTTGAAAATAATCTCCAGTACCTAAAATTAATCCTGGCAAGTGCTGAGGGTTCCACAATTTGTTGAATTAACAATGCAACATCTAATATCAATTGAACGAATAGATGCTTCCCTCTAGCATGTTTACCAATTGGCAGTCTTTCAAAGGAAGAATTTATATGTTTTCAGTGCCTTAACGAATTTAAGTGATTTATTTTGCAAACACTTATCCAGCACTTACTATATACTAGGCAGTTTTGAGTTCTTTAAAAACATTAACCTATCTTAATCATTACAACAACCCTATGAAGTAGACACTGTTATTATCGATATTTTCAGATGAACTAACCAAGACATAGAGAACTTAAATACTATGTCCAAGTATTTAGTGGTAGAGGTGGAATTTAAACCTCAGCATTCTGGGGTGAGAGTCCATTGATTTAATCACAAGTCTAACAATGTTAATAAATTATTTAGGGCCTCGATTTCCTCACTTGTAAAAGGAAGATGTAAAATCAAATACAGTCTGTGTAAGTCTGTTGTACCTAAAGACCAAAAATAAAATGCATTCCAGAAGAGAAAAGTTTTAATTTTCTGTATTAAATTTTAATTCTATGATAATAAATTTGAGGTATCTCTGCCATTTTTCATGGGGCCATATACCTCTGAATGAGGTAGATAGTAATCCCATTAACCTACAGGTTAGCCCACTTTGTGTCTTTGGGTTTTTATTGCTTCCAAAAACTACAAAATGCTTCCAAAAAGTGCTTCTTTTTGGTTGATGAAAAAGTCACACAACTACTGTATTCCCTTCTTATCCATGTTTCACTTTCTGTGGTTTCAGTTACTTGCATTCAAGTGCAATCTGAAAATATAAAATGGAAAATTCCAGTTACAAACAATCGATAAGTTTTAAATTGCACCCCATTCTGAGTACCATGATGGAATCTCAAGTTGTCCTACTTCTTCCTGTCCAGAACATGAGTTATCCCTCTGTCCGGCACATCCCTCTGTCACCCATTAGTGACTTAGTAGCCATCTTAGTTATCAGATCAAAAAAACATACTGTATATATAGGGGTTGGTACTATCTGCAGTTTCAGGCATCCACTGGGGAGGGGGTCTTGGAATGTATTTCCCGTGGATAAGGAGGAACTACTGTGTTAATAAGCATGAGGAATGGTATTCAATTTCTTGATGTAATATAGTAAAAGTTAAATGGACTATGATAAATCTAACAATATATGTGCTTCAAAACATTCACCTATTAACAGATGACTTCCTCGTTTGTGTGTATGAATATCTCTCTATTCCTAAAATGAATATAAGATGCATTCTTCATTTTTCAAAATATTTTGAAAGAAAGCTTAATTGTATTTCACATGTACCCAGAAGCCAGAACATATGAGAAATACCATGCATTAAAAGAAATGTAAGGTCAGGGAACTGAGACCATTGCTGTTGGCTCCTAGGAAATTAAAAATGTACTAGAGGAAAAAGAGGAAATATCTTAATATTAAGAGAGTGCTAAAAAGGAAACCATAATCTGATTTACTTAAATGAGTGTAGATAACACTTTTACTTATTGTACAAATGCAGTATTTTAGCACATAGTCATGCATATTATAAGGGAAATTGTAGCAACATATATTAATATATGAGGGGCAAAAGCATTACCTTATTTAGTTGAACAAAGATAGTCTAAAATTGCTTAAAGAATCATTTCTTTGTATTCAGTGTATTTCCCCCACTAATGTGTGAGCTCTCTTCATCTCACTACCCAGAAATTTTGCAAGTAATTAAAGTTATATGTTATCTATGAAAGTTAACTAGTTGAATAAGTTAAATCAATAATCTTTTACCCCTAGGACCTCAGAGGTAGTTATTAGGTAAAACTTTTCAATAGAAATTTTATACATCTTATTCCATGCTATTTATACACCTCACAGAATATGGAACACTTTTGTTATAAAGAATAACCAAAAGCAAAAAC
>NW_012147189.1:6679025-6680406 GCF_000956105.1 Propithecus coquereli | reverse complement strand
AACAATCTGAACTATTCAATTCTAAAACCTCTTAGGGGGAGCCTGGAGCATTCTTTTGGATTCAGGAAACCCCAAATGAAGAATTTGTCATTTCAGGTCTTGTGAGTTGAGAAGCATTTGCTCCACATTAGAAAGTGCTCTTCCCAGTAGCAGAAGCAGCTGAACTGGTGCCAATTATCTCTGAGCTGATCGGTGATAGTCTGGTGAATTTCCAGTCCAATGACTAAAGGACACACATCCAATAGGATTAATGTTCAGATTAGTTTAAGATCACTTTGATAATAGTTATCTTTCTGGATGTGCACTTTAAAGATAAATATTCTATCAGCAAGAGTTTACTAAATTTATCCTCAATTTTCAATATTAAACAAGTTAGACTTTTCCCTTTTGCAGGATATACTAATGCACTGGCAGTGATATTTAGGCCGTATGCACAGAACTTGCCATGTAAATTTGTAATATGTGATTTTGCCGTTTCTTCATCATTGCTTTATCAATTCTTCTGAATCTTTTATGATTCCATATCCTGTTTCTCTCAGGTCTTTATCTTTTCGTTGCCCACTTTCCCAAATTACCCAAATCCCATTCTACATGACTTTCTTTGGATCTCACCTTACAGGTCAAAGCTAGTTGGAACCTTTGAAAAATCCAGCCCAGCTGCTAAAGATTATTCAGGTAATCTGCCAAGATCTAGGACAGCCTGATTTTGCCCAAAAGCCTCTGCCTCCACTGCTTTCTTGCAGCTCTAAATATGCAGTTTTAAAATATGTCTCAGTCTGCATCCATCTTTAAATAATTTTAGTCTGAGATATAAATTTTAAATAAATTTAATTCAGTTGAAATCATATAAAGGACATTCTCAGAATGTGTTAACAAATTTGTTAATCATTCTATATGTAAGAAATCAGTCCTCTCAGGAAAAGGTAACAAATTACCCAAGTAAGATATTAACAAGGATTAATGCCTCAACCAAGCAACAAGGAATACCAGGAGTGATGCCTCTCTCAGGAAATTCAGTAATGAAAAGGATCAATGCAAAGCAAACTGTGGAAAGATTTGCTTGTTTGTTTTAATGAAGAAGAGACTACTGGAGATCCTTAAATCATATTAAATAAGCATCTTCATAGAATGCCTATATCTAGTTTTAGTCTGAAGTGACCTATTTCTTTTTTTAATGCTTTTGTTTCCCCCAATTTTATTTCACAGTTAGGATTCTGAGTTTTCAAGTCTCTCACAATGAAAATGCTTTCCTGAAATTGTCAATTTGTCTTCTAATAGTGTTACCTTGCGCTTTCTACAACCCAAATCTTTATCAAGCCATACTTTCTCAAAATATAAACATACCATAAAAGACCTTATATTTTTTAAATCCATAAAATTT
>NW_012147189.1:6675306-6678975 GCF_000956105.1 Propithecus coquereli | reverse complement strand
AAAAAAAAAACCCAGATTTATAGAATTAAACATTGAGATAAAAAGACACAGAATTAGGGAGAATGTCCATTAAAGTGGCTTTAAAAAGCAGATCAAATATTAGTTAAGCTGGACAATTCATTCAGTCCTGTATTTAACTTGTAATTATAAGATAAAACTATTAAAATGAAATAACTTAGTGGAGAACAAACTCAGCAATGCAAGAGAACAGGTACTCTTTTGTACTCTCTTTCTGAAGAGTTGGACACAATCCTTAATGAACTATCTAGATGTAAGTCAACATAAAATGCATGATTAAAATGTTATTAAAACAAAAAGACATAAAAGTAAATCTAGAAATGGTAATCTAATAGCCCATGAAGGAAGAATATAATGGTATTAAGTGAAAACATGGAGGTTGGGCCAGAACTTTCCATATCCAAGTTCCTGCTCTGCCTCTTTCCAGCTGTGTGATTTTGGGCAAGTTCCGAGCCTTAGGTTCCTTGCATATAACACTGAGGTAATAACAGAACCTACCTCATAGAGTTGTTACTGTATTAAAGGAGCTGATGCTCAGTATCATGTCTAGCACATAAATAAAGGACACGTGTGATAACTGTCACATTATCCTTTTTATTAATCACTTTTGCGTTTATTGATGTGCATGTATCTTAACTTGATAGCTCATTTAACATTGATTTTACAACAAAGTTACTCTAAATAAACTCATTAGCTTATCCAGTATTCTATATTGAGCCTTTCACAGACTCCCCACCACACAAACACATTTTCTCCATCATTCTTACTACCACAGGCAGCACAGATGACTCCCATTTGGGTATCATCTTTACTTTGTCTCTTGATCAGTTCTCACATCCAGCCACCACTGGATCCAAATGACTTTTCCCTATAAATGTCAAGGCACTGTGTTGTCCTCATCATCTCCATGGCTTTACTCCAGGCTATGATGTCCTCACTTTTGTACTGTTACAGTCTCTTCTTTATTGGATTTCAAACTGCTTAGAATTAAGTTCCAAAAAATTATTTTCTTTAGAACTTAGTATATATGCATTTGTGGAATGATACATGAGAAAAGTAAATGGCACAGAATCTAACTCGTGAGCAATTATTCTCTAATATCTTATCGATGGTTAGCTTTCCTTCTCTCAGAAGCTTCTAACAAACTCTTGAATCAAGCTGGACCCCTTGTTTATATTATCAAGAATTTACCTCTTTATTTCAAATATGGTATTTGCTGTTAAAGTTCTCCATGCTTTACTTCCCCCCTGTCACCAGAATTAATGTCACAATGTGGTCTTGGCTAAGAAATAGCCTCCATGTTTCCTTTACATTTATTAATTCATTTGTCGATCTTATATTGAGTTTTTATGCCTCCAACAATATACTGAGCACTAAGGATTTTTTAAAGCAAGCAAGATGTGCTAGTCTCTCAACAGAGAAACAAGGTCAATGAGAGAAATAACAGTGGTAGAGGATTAAATTATATCATACATAGACTTAGCAAAAAACTGTTCAAAACTAAACAAAAATATTATAAAGCAGGGAGGATCTAGTGGCAAATATTCCTGGGGTTTCTTGTTGTAATGGTCTAATTAGTCTTATCAATGAATAGAAATATGTTACAGTGATGGGCAATGCCATTCCAAGTTAGGTAACAGCATCAACAAAGGCACAAAAGCATTTAAAAACTGCAAAAGTATCTGGGAAATGGTGAAAAGTTTGGTGTGTCTGGGAAGAGGATTCATTTAATGGGAAGAAGGAAGAAGAGGAGCTGGAGAAGTAAAATATAGCTAATTTACAATTGCATGTATAGGCCACAAGGAGCCGGTGTTTTATATTATTATTATATTTTGTGGGTCCACCTCTGTTGATCCTGTCCCAGAAATACACATTATACATTCACAATTTGCCATTCATTCTCATGGGGTTTCATGGAAATCTGAAGCCCATTCAGTGTCTCCGATTATAAATTCCTGATTACTCAATGGAAACCCAAAAGAGATTTTTAATAAGTGGAACAAACTGATGACATTGTTTCTTAGGAAGAATACCCTGGTTGCAATAGGAAGGAAGGATAGAGGATGGATGAGAGGAGGAAATGTTACTGACAGGGAGAGAGAAGTGAGAAGGCTATTGCAATAGCCCAGGTTAGGGAAGATAGGCAAATTGGGTAAATGTCCTCATCTAGCCTCCCAAGGTTCTTTGTGCTCACTTCTACACATGTTATGTGTTAATACGAATGTATCTTTCGTTAAAATGCAAGATCCTCCATCCGACACAAGTAGTACTTCCTCTATACGGAGAATGCTTTAATAAGGTTTAGGACATCAACAATAAACAAGAGAAATAATCAGATATTGGGGACATTTCTGTGGTAAAAGTAATAGAATTTGGCAACTGGTTAAATGTAGGAGGGGAGGGAGAAAAAATAGCCCAGGATGATCTCAATATTTCTAACTTGGGATGCAGGATGAAGATTAAATTTTGTTAGATGACATTAATTTTGTTTCCAAATGCAGGGTATGTCCCTGTCTTGGTAGCAATACAGATAATGTATTCGGGAGAGAGGTCAAACAAAAGAAATAGAATCTGGCATCTCTAGCAAATGGATGGTACTTAATATACTGCCAGTGGATGAGATCCTGCAGGGAGACTATGCACAATTGGAGGAGAAGCACAAATAAAATCCTAGAAATTACCTGTATATAAATGGCAGATGGAAGAGAAGGAGCCAGAAAGGAAGACTGAGAAAGGATGGTCAGGATAATAGAAAGAGCCAAAAGGGAAAATGATGACCATAAGTCAAAGTAAGAATCCCAGGAAGTATTAATATTAATAATAGGGGAGTGGTAAAGAACACAGAGAAGTCAGAGAACATAAGACCCAGAAACGATTGTCAGTTTGGAGATATGTGTTATTTCATGAATACATTTTCAGAAGAGTGGTGGCAGCAAGAACCTATAGAATACTGACTCGTCACTTGGACATGACAAAGGAAAATCAGAGAATAGACACAAATTTTCAATCAATCTTCATTGATGGTAAAGGATGACTTTGAATAGTGGTGCTTTGATAGTAGGGACCAAAAAATTGTGGTTTGTAAAGTATTTTTTTTTTCCTTTGTAAAGGAACTCATGGAGACTTAGATGAAGGACAAGAAGAATCCTGAAGACACAGGAAAGATTAAATGGATAAAGCAATTCTGAGTCAGTGGAACACGGGGACCCAGTGCATAGCGCCCTTCTGAAGAATGAAGAAAGGCAACTATGCAAAGAACTGTCTACCACTACACTAAGATTTCACACACTACACTACATTACACACACTGTGTGTTACCATAAAACACGCCCATTAGTCTATATTGCTATGTAGTTCCATGGGGTTTTGTGATATTTGCGTTTACTTTCCTTTACCCATATTAGACAATGATTACCATGAAAGTAAGCAATGATACCTCCTTTTATTTCTTTAAATACTCACCTCGGACAAGTAGAAGTAAATCTCAATAAGATAGAAATGGATGAAATTTTTTGTTGTTTGTTTGCTTATTTTATATATCATGTGAATTCTCATTTCTGGATTCATCTCATCTCAGAAATTTTCCTTTTAACTAAAAATAGACTTTTCATGTTATCGTCTTTCCAACCAAAGCTCAACAAAGCCAAGTAA
>NW_012147189.1:6670521-6671781 GCF_000956105.1 Propithecus coquereli | reverse complement strand
AAAAACTATTGGTAGCTTATTCCATTTTTAACTCTCTTCTTCTAAATTTTGACACGTCAATTTTGGTGGTTTTAGAGGAGGAAGCAAAAACGAATTAAACACAACAAACAAAAACCAAAAAAATTATTAAAAACTGGAGAAAGTGTGAAGAATGTGCATAATAGGTAAATAGATTCAACTTTTTAAACTAATCAATGTATTTTCTTTATTATGTAAAGGTAACCACATTATATAATTTTCAATCAATAAAGTGGTAGGAAATTAAAACATTGCAACCAAAGAGGAGATATAAACAAGAAGCATAATTCCCAGTGTTATGATGAGCTGAACTGGGGTTTTGCTTTTGTTTTTGCTTTTTCAGATTATCAAATACAATTTCAAAAGCAATTATTTCAAATCAAACAAATGAAACACACACAGACAACTCTCTCACTAGGTTATGTAAAGTACTCACTGATTGAAAAAGGAAAGTCTTCAGCACCAGGGAAAGAGAATAAATAGGTTCAGAAAAATGTCTAACATCAAAGTTCTATGACAATTTTGTCAGACATAACAAATGAGATAACTATAGTAACTGCAAATTATAATTTGTGATATTTCTGAACTTCCATTTACTTCTTTACCAGGCATGTTATCTGTGTGATAAACTGTAAGATTTAATGGAGTCATGCTAAAAGGAATAAGCTGATATCTTGGAGAGAATAATAGAATAGCAAAGAGGAAAATCAATGATTCTAACTAGTTAGCTCTTTTGAAAATATTCACTTGGGTAAGGAGCAAGGGAATTAGATATCTACCTTTGTGCTTCTATCCTTGTAGGTCAGTTAATAGTACTATCACAGCACCAATAGGATTTCCTGATTCTATTTTATGCATGACAACCAGCCAAGTGATATATTGTTATTTAAATTCTAGCATAACATTCTCTTCGTCACTGTGCTTAATTTGAAAGTAAATTTACTACTCATAAAAATAAGCTGCTGAGAGTGATTGGATGCTGCATAGAAATACTGCTGTTTATCTGTTTCTCTATGTTCTCCGTTTCAAGCACCATCATTTAATGAAATGGTGTCCCAGTATGTGGTTTAGGGTATATGTGTGTGTGTGTTGTGTGTGTGTGAAAATGAAATAATCACTTATAACCTACTTTATAATTTTTATGACACTTTTTAAAAACTTTTGACACATAATAATTGTACATTTTTATGGGGGTACTGAGTAACTCTTAAATATTTTTCCTCTTTTCCATTTTATTTGTTT
>NW_012147189.1:6668637-6670471 GCF_000956105.1 Propithecus coquereli | reverse complement strand
AAGTAAAAATTTGAAATACATGTACAAAAATGCAATGTGTGCACTACATTTATAATGGCAAAAATCTAAAAATAAGTCCAATGTTCGACCATAGATAGAAAGTTAAAAACTTACTTTTGTGTGGTGAAAACTGTGCTTTCATTAATAAATCAGGCTATTTACTTATTTTTTGCAAGTATGCCATTTATATGTACTGCAAGGTCCTATGGAATAATATGTGAAATTAAAGATTAAAGAATGTGTTTCTTTGAAATATCTTAAGAGATTGGATATCAGCAAGCAAAACTTCTCAGTTCCAGAATATTTTACCCTCTGTATACAGATCTCTAGTAAAAAAAAAAAGTTGCCAGTAAACACCATTAACTATCTTTCCTATATACATATAGCATTTATCTATGGTGATCAAAATTATTTGCCTTCTTTTATATTTAGTTTAGCTGGAACTTAATACATAGTCTTCCATGGCATACTTAACCAAAACGGTTTGCGTGAGTCATTTTTTAATTTATTTTTTCATACAAAAGGTAAAAAAATATTGATTGAGTTATGGTAGAAATACTTGACGTGAGATCGAGCCTCTCAACAAATTTTTAAGTGTACAATATTGTTAATTATAGACACGATATTGTGCAACATAGCTCTAGGACTTTTTCATCTTGCGTAAATGAAAGCTTATACACAGTAAACAGCAATTCCCGTTTGCCCTTTCCCCCGAGCACCTGGCAACCGGCTTTCTGGTCTCTGCTTTGATGCATTTGACTAATGTTGACACCTCATGTGTATAATCATGCAGTAGTTGTCCTGTGACTAGGTTATTTCACTTAGCATAATGTCCTCCAGATTAATCCACGTTGCCACATATGGCAGTATTTTCTTCTTTTTAATGTTCCGGTGTGAGTATATACCACATTTTCTTATCTATTTATGTGTTGATGGACATTTAGGTTGTTTCCATATCCTGGCTATTGTGATTGATGCTGCAAGGAACATGGAGTGCAAATAGTTCTTTGAAATCTTGATTTTCAATTTTTTTGGATAAATAACCAGAAGTACTATTGCTGGATCATATGGTAGCTCTATTTTTAAGTTTTTGAGGAACCTCCATATTATTTTCCATAGTGCTGCACCATTTTATATTCCCATTAACAGTGCAGGGAAGTTACGATTTCTCCCCATCCTTGCCACAATTATTTTATGGGTTTTTTTTAAATAGGAACCAGTTTTTGTCACTATGGTTTTGATTTGCATTTGATTTGCATTTGACTGGTGATGTTGAGCGTCTTTGCATATGCTCGTCGGCTATTTGTATGTCTTCTTTGGAAAAAAATCTATTCAAGTCCTTTGCCCATTTTTTAAATTTTTTTTTTTTATTTCAGCATATTACAGGGGTACAAATGTTTAGGTTACATATGTTGCCTTTGCCCCACCCAAGTCAGAGCTCCAAGTGTGTACATTCCCCAGATGGTGCACATCACACTCATTAGGTGTGAATATACCCCTCCCCCCCACCTACCCAACACCCGATGAATGTTACTACTATATGTGCACATAAGTGTTGATCGATTAAGACCAATTTGAAGGTGAGTACATATGGTGTTTGTTTTTCCATTCTTGTGATACTTCACTTAGTAGAATGGGCTCCAGCTCTACCCAGAATAATACAGGAGAGGTTAGATCACCATTGCTTTTTGTGGCTGAGTAGTACTCCATGGTATACAAATACCACATTTTATTAATCCACTCATGTATTGATGGGCACTTGGGTTGTTTCCACATCTTTGCAATTGTGCATTGTGGCTATTTGTTTTGTTTTGTTTCGTTTTGTTTTTTGCTG
>NW_012147189.1:6655470-6658449 GCF_000956105.1 Propithecus coquereli | reverse complement strand
GGTGCGGTATCCCTATACAAAAGGATCTGAACAATTCCCTGACCATATTAAAATTTAATTGTTGAATGTTAATTGAAAAAAAAATGTAAGTTGCTTCTGTTCTCTGAGTTACAGTAATTATTCTCCTCAGATCAAAAACATATCTGTATGTCTAAGTTAGCAACACAAGAAAACAACATAAAGTGCTCTTAAAACTTACCATAGAATTAATACCCCAGGAAAAATAAATTAAAATGAAAATTGAAAAGTTTTTCCACAGAAGCTATCTTGTCTAAAGCCAGGACACATTTGATCTGAATTTTCTCTCCCTTCCTTTCATTCTCTACCTTCATGCCTCCTCCACCCCCCAGTTAAAAGAGTTGTGGTTAGTTATCTTGCTTTTCTTTAAAAGTTTTAAGAATGTTGGAAGTGCTAATGGCCCAAAATATTCTAGTAATTTGAAAATGGAAGTCTTCCTTAACTGCATATTTCTCTTCACAATTTTCTGAAAGTCTGATTTTTTTTTTAAATTAGGATTTCTTTTCTGTATTCACAAAAGGCAGCCACTTCAAATAAAAAAGCATTCTTGATCAAACTCATTGAGCATTTGTTAACACTATCACAGCCGAGTTTGCTTTTCCACACAGGATGGTGTCTCTCAAGGAATTATTGAGTAATATCAGTTCAATTCTAAATGTTTACATCACCATTCTGCTAAAAGAAATGAGAATTATGAAGTGTTATTATTTTTAAAGTGTTTCCACATGGGACAGTTACAGTGTTCCCCCAGAAGCTCAGCTTTTACTCTACCAGATCAGAAATCCTCAGGCCCTTGAGCTCACTTTCTACTGCGCAGGAATGATGAACTACACAAAACGCAGACTTTTAAACTCATATTTAATTGTTTAATGTCATGGCTCTTGGTAGAGCATTGTTGCTTGAAAAATAAATTGGGTAATTCAATTAAATGGCTACAGAAGATACATCACATCAGATGTAGAAAGGCACTAACCCCAGCTTGAACTTGACGTCCCACATCGCTTCACTTATTTGACAAATGGATTCTTGAAAATAATTGAAACACATGGCTGCCAGCATAGGTCAATAATACTTTTTTCCCATTCAGCCTCTTAACAGCTTCCATTTTTTCTTGCACTGTGCCATTCAGGGCAAAGATTGCATTTGCCTGGTAAATCATGCAAGCATTATTGCTAAAATGGGACTAAATGCAATGAAAATGGACTACATAAAAGTAATGGCACTTAAGTAAAAGGAAGACCATCTACTAGGGCAAACACTAAATGTCAGAGTTAAATACTATATGACATTACTTCCATTACAAGCTCATATTATGCACATAAGAAAGCAAACTCACTAACTACAGCTGCATACTACATTTTCGTATTATTAAGTTAACCAATGTTTTCAAGACACTACTGTTAATCCAGATTTAAAGCAGAGCTACATATCTGCTATTTGAAGTTTTTCCCTCCATATCTCTTTAGGGAGAAACAATATTATATTTAGGGAAAAACTGAATCACGGACTAAATCTTCAATTGAACATCACTAATAGATTTAAAGACTGATACTTGGACTATTTGAAAACACTGGGAGAAAAAACTGAGTTACACACAACAAAGAAATGTAAATATGTTGTCCAAATAAAAAGGTTATGACAGGAAAAAAGAAAATGTGTCTATGGCACTGGGAGGTATATTTAAAAAACCATTAGTTGCTTCTATAATCTCAATTTTATTGTACTAATATATTCTAAATGGTTAAGAGGGAACTAGTAGATAATGCAGAATATGAAGATTCAGATAGAAACTGATCATTTTTGTTTTTCATTTGGAAAAAGAGACTGACAATTTCTTAGTGTCTTTGGTTTGATGCGGTGCAATTTTTGATAAGAATGGTGTCCCAGTTTCATAATGTTCACATTTTCAACAGTTATTTCACAATTAGGCAATATTGTTTAGAGATAAGAATCCAATCAAAATGCCGCAATTGACTCCTGCCTCCTGTCACTGCTATCAGCAAGTAACTTAACCTCTTTATGCCTCAGTTTTCACATCTGTAAAATGAAGATAAAGATAGTTCCCACCCTCATACATTTCTTAAGAGGATTAATTTAAAAATGCTTAATGGAGTGCCTAACAATAAAGGCTCACTAAATGTCTGTGGGCATTGTAAATAAAAAGTGTGAATCAATCATAAGGTATTTTTATAATGAGATGTTCTTAAATGAGCACATGTGCATTTTGACACTGCTTAAGTATTCTCAGATCATTTTTGATTCTTGACCCTTTCTGAACCATAAATCTCTTCTAGCTTTCATTTCATTGATCAAACTTTCTCTCCTTTTGAAATAACTCCTTGAAGTTACACTGCAACCATCAGCATTCATTGATCTTAAACTACAGATGAACCCATTTATCTTCCTTTAGGAGTTAATTGAGCCACTTCAGCTTCCCAAAGTTTATTAGACAACTCTTTTCCCCAATCAAGGTTAGTAAATACAGTATCGGGAAAGCAAGCTACTTAGGCCGCTTAAAGAATGTGATTATTTGTCTGCAAAGCTCTCCATTTTTTAACAGATCCTCATTTCTTATTTCTTTCCCTTTTTAGGCAGTGACATCCTCTCCATGCACATACACACTCACTATCCAATTCCAATACAGCTATTCCATGAGTCTGTGTTACTGTAGCTAAACATGTCTATATTGGGGCAGGGTAAGGTGGGGGTGGCCAATAGGAGGACTTCAATCAGCTCTATGATTTTGCTGTTTTATGTTCCACAAGGTTTGGGATATTAAATAAAAATATTCAGTCAAAAAAATTTAATAGATCTGTGGAATTAGGTTTCTAAACTTTAGGTTTGTCTTGGGCTTTCAGTGAGCTAAAGCTTTGTTACAAAATGATGCTCAAAACCCCAAAACACTGGCTTAGATAAAAAAACAGAGTAATCTTATTTGTCAGAATTATTCTTCAAGCAATA
>NW_012147189.1:6647368-6654315 GCF_000956105.1 Propithecus coquereli | reverse complement strand
ATTACAATGATGCTTTGTATAATGTCCTCCAAAATGTCACATTTGTGAGCTTTCATGCAGATAAGTTTCAAAGTAAACATAATACTTTATGACGGGAAAAGGACACCTTGGATAAATTTGACTTTATTCCAAGAGTTCAGTGATTTATGTAAAGACTTATGTTAGTTTGCTAGTACTATTACAAATACCATAGACTGGGTGGCTTTAAAAAATTTTATTTTCTCATAATTCTAGAGGCCAGAAGTCCAAGATCAAGATATCTGCAGGTTGGGTTTCTTCTGAGATCTCTCCTTGACCTGCATAAAGCCACCTTCTCACTATGTCCTCAAATGGTCTTTCCTGTGTGTATAAACACTGTGTCCTAATCTCCTCTTCTTCTATCAGTCATACTGGATTAGAGACCACCCATATGACCTCTTTGTACTTGATTACCACTTAAGGGTGCTATCTCCAAATAAAATTACATTATAAGGTACTAGTTAGGACTTTCACATATGAAATTTGATGGGACACAAATTAACTCATAATAACAACAATACTTTTAACATACTATTTTTTAAATGACATGTCTAATTTAAATTCAGTTAAAAATGTTTGTACTGATTATTGTAGTCAATCTTTCACCTACATAACATAGTAGCTCTCAAACTGTAACATTTATCAGAATGGCCTAGAGAGCTTGTTAAACCACAGATTCTCCATTTTCAGAGTTTCTGATTCACTGCATCTGTGATAAGGCCTGAGAATTTGCATTTCTTACAAGTTCCTGGATAATGGAGATACTACTGGTCAGGGAATCATACCTTGAAAACTAGTGATCTTGTACAAAATTTCCAAAACTATAGTTTCGTAACATTGTTATGCCATGAGATGTCGACAGGGATTTGTACAGAAAACCAATAGTCAAATTATTCTGGATTATGCTACATGTCGTAGTATCCTCTTAGAGATTTTAACATATAATTGACATATTAACAAGCATATTTAACATATTAAAATTTCCAAGAATTCCTACAGTAACAGAAAATCCTTCAACTGATTTCTAAACTTATTTGACTATGCAACTCAGTTTTTCAAGTAATAACTTTTAACATATCACACATATCTTTGGAAACATTGGCTTAACATCTTCTATTGTCTTACATCAAACCAACTTTTCCCAAACTATGTTCCATGGAAGGCCAATAGGCATTTCATGGAAGTGTTAGTAGGTGCTTCAAAGAGGAAGAAAAGTCTTCCATAGTTCAGAAAATTCCTCAATAAAAATGTTTTACTTTATTTAATTCTGAATTTTACAAACTCATAGGAACAAGGAATATTTTTTGTAATTCATACCCTGTGTTTCATGAAACACAAGGCATGCCCTGAAACTGAGCTTTATAATTGCCTTACTGAATTATAACTAAAAAAATTCCAAATTTAGACATTTTGCCGTATGTTCATTTCCATGATTAATACTGCACAGAGTTTTATTTTGAAATACTAGTAATATAAACATATACATACACATGAACACACACACACATATACACACATAAGAGGCCATCTACTATCATCCCTCATTTGTTAAGTCCCACCAATTTGTAAGCAGTAAATGAAGAATGTAGATGATCAGTGTGAATAGAAACAGTTTTAGTGTTGCCATATGGAAAAGATATAGGAAATGCATTCAGCAATTGATTACATGCCAAATATAGGCCATTTTTGCTAAAATATTTTCACAAATTCTCATGCTCTTTTTTTTCTACACAGATACTTTTTTTTCTCAAATTCAAAAGTAGAAATTATTAAAGGAGAAAGGAAAAATAGAACTAATATTTATTGAGCAATAATTATGTTGTAGGAAATATTTCTGTCATTGCACATGCTTTATCTCAATTGATACTCTCATTATCCTTGAATATGGATATTGTCATTTCCCTTTCACTGAGGAAAAAGCTAACATTCATAAGTGCAACTTAGTTGTAGTAATATAAAGGGATGATAAAGATATTGCCCCTGACATCAATGCATTCAAATTCTTGTGGACCAAGAATTTAAATAATAATATATGAAAAATTCTATATGAAATTCAAGCCCTCAGAAGGAAGATGTGAAGAAATAGGAAAGAGTGACAGAAATCTCCTGGATAAACCAAAAAAGGCCACTAAGAAGGTACAGAAGCACTGAGATTTAGTGGCTGAGAGCTACAGTTCATGAGTTCAAATCTTTGCTCTGCTGTTAAGCAGTTGTGTCGAAATAGCCATGTTACTTAAGCTCTCCAAACATGACTTACTTCTTCATCTATTAAACATGGATCATATTAATAGTTGTATGTACACCATAAAGCAGTTGCGAAGATCAAATGAGTTAATATAGACAGCCTGGCTCATATTGATTGCCAAATAAGCTATCTATTATTATACTTTATCAGGGATATGAGATCTAAATGAAAATACAATGATCATATTATTTTATATTTTATATAAAATTATACTTTCGTAGTAAATTAAATTAATTCTGATAATACCAAAATTCCACAAAAGTTTAAAGCATAAAGTAAATGGTGACTTATGCTCATAAATTTATACATTAGGAAGCATATCTGAGTATTTTTAAGTAAAACTTAGGATTTTAAAATCTGCTTTCTGCATTTTTATACATTTCTCAATGAGGGTTTATTTTTAAAAGCAATGTTACTCTGAAAAGGACTAAAGATCATTACTAATCAAGAGAGAAGTCCATAATAATAATTATTTGAAGATAGCTAACAATGTATTTTTAAAAATACAGCAACCTAGTAAAAGAGGACAGTAAAACCACATTCTTCCCTTAGTCATTGAAGATTTTCTGTGTTTATTGCCCAAACTATGGGCATCATGGATGCGTCAGACCAGAAGATGAATGGGATAATTCCTTCTGTCCATAAACTTCCACTCTATAGTAGGTAAGATACGATCAGTTCACATAACGCTATGTTAAATCCCAAAAGGCAGTGGAGGTGAATTTTTTTCCTTAAAATCAAGAAAAAGTTCAGAAAAAAAAATTGACTTAGAATTGGGTTTTGAGACAGATGAAGATGGAGGGAGAGAGAAGGGCAGATGGACAGATCAGCAGAGGCAATTGCACAGAGGAAAGAATTGCATAGGAAAATGTTGCTTAGAGAGGAAAAATTCCTTTTTAACTAGAAAATCAAATTATATGAGTGTTATAGGACATTGTAAATTGCAGCTAGATAGGAGGAATAAGTTCTAGTGTTCTATATCACTGTAGGATGACTATAGATAGCAGCTACATGGAGAAAATCTGGTTAGCTTTATCTCTTAACATCTGTATTTTAATCTTTTTAAATAAATTTGACTGGTATTTATGAGAATGGGATGAATGAATAATTTACTAACTTTTAGCTTTAATAGTCTGAGGAAGAAAGTATATATTAGCACAGTATATAGTTTTTAAAGGCAAATATTATTTCACTTGATCTAAAATATTTATAAATTATAATTATGGTTAGTAATCTATAATAGTGGGAAAAGTCTGAATTAATGAATGGGTAGGAGAACAGTGATAATTCTGTTCCATTTTTAATATCTAGTCATCTTTCATTGATTACTTTGATTGCAAATACTTGAACTTTTCTTTAAACTAGGCCAATTCTCCTTAGGTATTATGTTATTTTAAAAGGCATTGAGACATTTTATACACTACAGCTCTGATGTTTATGCTGTAGAATTAGTCAAGGATGATTATGAAGACCAATAACAAGTTAAAATCAAATGATTTTCATTTCATTTTGAAAGTTTGAATAGTGTCATGGGTCCTCATTATATTGCAGGAACTTATTTTCTACCAGTTTAAAAAAAAACTGGGACACATTATTATTATGAATAACACTATGAACAGAGATTTCTTTAAAATGCATAAAAATAACATGGGAAAGGAATTTGCATATGTAAAATAAAACTACTAGAGAGAAATATAAAAATGTGACCTGATAATACAAGTATACAAACATGAAATTATCTAAAAGTATAACTGTCAACTCTGCTTCTTTGGTCCTTGGCAAATCTGTATCAGAGGAACTATGTAAAATCATCATTAATATTTATATAATTGGGCTTAATTAGATCTCAATAAATAAGTTCCAAACTTACCATCTCATATAATTTTCATACACACACATATATAACACATACATGCTCACACACATATGTATGCACACATACATATGTATACACACATATACACACATATTTTGTGAGTATATGCCTATACACACACATATTATGTACATACTCATGTGTATTTATGTATGTGTGTGTGTGTGTGTATCTCCCGTATTCTCATCTATCTTCCTATCTCTCCCATTCTCCCCTTTTACAGACAGAGGTAATGTATTGGCTGTTTACTGTGCGTGTAATAAATTATCACAAACTTAGTGGTTGCTGTGGTCTGAATGTGTTCCCCAAAATTCATATGTTGGAAATTTCATCCCCAATGGAACAGTGTTGGGAGGTGGTGCCTGATTGGAGGTGTTTAGGTCATGAATTAATGTCATTATAAAAAGGTCTTGTGGGATTGAGTTTTCTTCCTTCTGCTCTTCTGCCTTGTGAGAACACAGAGTTCATTGCTTTCCACCCTGCTGCCTACCATGTGAGGACGCAGCAAGAAGGTGCCCTCCCAGTCTCCAGAACTGTGAGAGAATAAATTTCTGTTCTTTATAAATTACCTGGTCTCAAGTATTCTCTTATAGCAGCACAAAATGGACTAAGACATTGGCTAAACACAAACACAATACACCTAGATAACTCTGAATAATCTCCCCAGCTCAAGATTCTTAATTTAATCACATCTGCCACATAAGATAACATACTCACAAGTTCTGAAAATTAGGATGTGGGACATCTTTGGGGATCATTATTATGGCTACTGTAAGTAATAAAGTCTTTACATTTCTTCCCTCTATATCCTCAACTCCTAATGCATTTCTTAAACTATGTCAGTGGACTTTTGCCCCAACCACTGATCTGAGATTGTTCTTCTCAGGTCACAAACATATCTTGCTACTGAATGCTGCGAACATATTCTTACCTTCTCTGACTACTGTTTTGCACTTTTATGTGTTACTCTTCCTTTTTTCCTCAAACTTCTTTCCCTGGGCTGCCAGGTTACTCTAGTCTTTTCCCCACTAACTTTCCATTGATCCTTCACAGTTTCTTTTATGGAAGCCTCTTCGTTTTCCCTTTCTCTCAGTGCTGGCTGTCGTTTTTCACTTTGTGCTAACTCTATCCATTTTCATCAGCTCCCATGATCTCATCTATGTCTAAGGCTTCTACAGGGACTGGTTCCAAATCTCTGTCTCTCATTTAGACCACTCTCCCGAACACTGTATTCAAGCTGCTTATCCTTTTGGATGGCCAAAGAAAACTTTAATAGTCAACTTCTATATAATTTCCCCTGTAGTAACCTTGCTATATATCATCTGAAGGTCTGACTCAAGCGTATTGTGTAAGTTATATTAATAGTTGGTCAATCATAATTATTCTTGTATGCCTTTCTTTTAAGATTTAATGGCATATATTCTTATTTCCTACATAAAGCCAAACCTTTCCAGGTAAATTAACAAGTGAACAAAATGAAACCTCTACCCTTGAAAATACTGTTACTTGACAAAATGTGATTCAATGGTTAATATCTGAATTTTTCTAGCTAGCAAAGAGTCAGTTGCAAATTCGTTTGAAGCTCCCTTTCCCTCCAAAAATCTATAATACTGACTAAAGTAGCTTTAATAAGTCACTTAACAGGATAGAGGGAGTTTTCTATCTTTCTCTCATCTTTTAAGGAAAATAAAACTAATTAAATCTCTTTAGGCAGTTAAGAATACATACAACATCCTAAGTAAATACAACAGATAATACAGCTCACATATACTGGCTCTCCTTCTGCCTTAGAAAGATTTTTACTAAAACTGTAGCCTAAAGTAATTACATGTGCATAACAACATTCTTCTATAAAGTGATGGTAAAGGGCAGATCTTTTCATGGGGACATACCAACTTAAATGTTTGACTCTAATCATATACTTGCCGAGATTCTTTCATCACATTAATCTTTGCATAATTTTCCAAATATGGCCTAAAAGTTTTCTAGAATTCAAACCCTAGTTGCTAAGAAGTCTAAGGTTAAGGATCTTCATGGAAAAGATCGTGATAAAGTAAATATTGTCACAGCCCTATTACAGTTTGTGAAACTCTAGGCTAAAACACACCTACTAATTAATGATGTAGAATATAGTAACAACTTTTAAAACACTGTATATGAATTAAATAGACATTTTTAAGGACTTTTTTAAAGAAGAGTTTTTTGTTGACAGCAAAATAGAAAGGAACAGAGATTTTCCACATACTCCTTCCCCTCACACATATATGTCTTCTCTTATCAATATCCTCACTAGTGTGGTACATTTGTTATAACTCATGAAACCTACACTGATGTATAATTATCACCCAAAGTCCATAGTTTCCATTAGGGTTCACTCTCGGTGTTGTACCTTCTATAAGTTTTCACAAATGTATAATGATGTGTATCCACCATTTTAGTGTCATACAGAGCGATTTCACTGACCTGAAAATTCTCTGTGCTCTGCTATTGTTCTCTCGCTCCCCCTACCCTCCTGTAACCACTGAGCTTTTTACTGCCTCCATACTGTTGCTTTTTCTGTAATAGAATGTCATTGTCTTAGCCCATTTTATGCTGCTATAAAAGAATATCTGAGCCTGGATAATTTATAAAAAACAGAGATTTATTTGGCTTATGGTTCTGGAGGCTGGAAAGTCTAAGAGCATGGCACTGGCACCTGGCAAAGGACTTTGTGCTGTGTCGTCTTCATCCAATAATGGTAGGTGAAAGGGCAAGAAAGAGCAAGAGCAAGAGGACAAGAAGGAGTTGAACTTACATTTTTTTTTTTTT
>NW_012147189.1:6631069-6643873 GCF_000956105.1 Propithecus coquereli | reverse complement strand
TAGAATCAAGGACTTGGAAAGGGAAGAGCTAACCAATCCCAATCCAAATAGAAGAAAAGAAATAACTAAGATCAAAGCACAATTAAACGAAATTGAGAACAAGAGAACTATACGCAAGATCAACAAAACCAAAAGCTGGTTTTTTGAAAAGATAAACAAAATTGACACCCCAGTTGAACTTACATTTATAACAGATCTACTCTAGTGATAAGTAACCCACTCTTGCAATAATGACACTAATCCATTCATGTGGGCAGAACCCTCATGACCTAATCATCTTTAATTAGGCCTCACCTCCAAACACTCTTATATTTGGCATTAAGTTTCCAACACGTGTACTTTGGGGGATATATTCAAACCGTAGCAGTCATATAGTGGAGGCATACAGTAGGTAGCCTTTTCTTATTGGCTTCTTTCACTTAGTAATATGCATTTATGTTTCCTCCATGTCTTTTCCTGGGTGGTTAGCTCATTTCTTTTTAGCCCTTAATAATATTCCATTATCTGGATGTACCACAGTTTATTTATCCAGTTACCTATTGAAAGACGTCTTGGTTACTTCCAAGTTTTGGCAATTACGAAGAAAGCTGCTGTAAATGCTCATGTGCAGGTTTTTGTGTGGAAGTAATTTTTAACTCATTTAGGTAAGTACTAAGGATTATGATTGCTAGATCATGTGGTAAGAGTATGTTTAATTTTGTAAGAAACTGCCAAACTGTCTCCCTAAGTGCATATAGCATTTTACATTCCCATCAACAATGAATGAGAGTTCTGTTTCTCCACACCCTCTCCAGCATTTGGTTTTCTCAGTGTTCTGAATTTGGGCCATTCTAACAGATGTGCAGTGGTATCTGATTGTTGTTTTAATTTGCATGTCCCTGATGACATATGATGTGAGGCATCTTTTCATATGCTTATTTGCTATTTGTATATTCACTTTTCAATTAAGGACTATTTTTGTTGATTCATTGGTAGAAACTTCATGCTATAATAACAGTTGACTAAGATATTAATAGTAAACAAAATATATTCGTTCTTTAAAAGAAAAACAGAGGTCATATTTATAAGAGTATGGTTGGAACAATGCTAAACAATAGTAGAAAAAACAGATATAATATGAATAATTTATAAAATGTAATCATTTTTTAATCTTTCCTATGGTATCATCATATTTATCTTTCATAGGGTAACTATATTCCCTGTCTTAATAACTTTCCTTATGAATTAAGCTACTGAATATTGTATATACTCATAGAAATAATGCATTGACACAAAGGTATGCCAAAATATAAAATCCCTTAAATTGTCTAATTTCCATAATTTGGAAAGTAGGGAAAAAATATATGTTGACTTAAAACAGTATATGAATTATTTTTGTGTTTTGCATATCTAATTATCTTAACATATCAAAACATGACATGCTATAATACATCAAGTTATATAATACCACACAGTAAATCATAATGTCATACCTGATTTGCCATGGCTCAGTGCTTTTAATAATTATGTAATATAAATTTATTTGAAAGTATGTTAAATACATATACATATATACTTTGCATTCAGCTCTCTTCTTAGTTCAAGAATGAAAACAAACTAAATATTAAGTATTGCTTTTAAAATGTTTTTCATAGAAGACCAGTATAACATTCTGAAGAAGAAAAGTCATAGTATAAAATGGTATTTTTATTGTTAGACTTTGTAGAGATTTCAATCTTATGCCTTTCATATGTCTTAATTTTCACATATAATAATAAAATCTTTATGATCTATGGATAATTGGACTGGATACATATAATCAACTCTCAATTATAATTTCAGAGGCAAGAAAGAAATTACATAGACAAATGAAATTCTCAGATAGAAAAAGAATCAGAAAATCACAGAATTTATAGAAGAAAGTAAGCTTAGAGATCAGCTACTCCAACTCTCTCATTTTTCCAAATGACTTAATTGAGCCCAGTGAAATTAGGAGACTTTCAAAATGTCACATAACCAAGTTTTTTTGCACAGAGAGGACAAGTGGTCTTCTGAGTCAGGCTCTTACCACAGTTCTACGCTGCCTTTTGAAGAAGTCCTTCCAGGTGAAGTTGAACTAGTGACTTAAAGACATCTAGAAACACTCCATTATAGCTTTCTAACTCTGCCTACCACATTACTTTAAAATTCTTCTTAATAGCTGAAAATGTTGCTTGAAAGTAATCATTGTTCATAAGACTTACAAGGATGCTCAGAATACTATTTGTCAATTGACTAATGAAAGCAATTAATTTTTGCTGAGTTTAACACTTCTAACCAATGTGTTCTGTTGAAGATATTAGGGACAGGAAAGGTAGGAAAGCCAAAGAAAAATATACTAATAAATGTCCTTGAGTAGGAAACTCCAAAGAAACAAAAAGGGATTCATTCATTCATTCAGTAATTAAATGTTTGTGATATGCAAAATTTCCTTCTATAAACTTTCCCTACCACCACTTCTCAGGATCCTAATGCAGTAGCCAGTGTGAGCCCAGGAATATGCATCCTTAATTGTGATTCCTACTATTAGATAAATTTGCAGAAACTTTGTGCTATGTGAACACAACCGTGACCCCTTTGGGAATAGAATGACTCATAAGAAAGAATCATTGGTTTTTCAGAGTTTACAGGCTAGAAGTAGAGATATAGATACAAAGACATGATAGCTGCATAGTGAGCCCCAATCTTATGAGAAAGAAAACTCCTTGGGATATAATATGAACAATGAGTTACATTTTTATATTAACATAAAGAAATGAAGAGAATACTGCATATCACGGGAATGACATGTGCAAAGTCATGGGGAAAAGAAGGAAGAATAAAAAGTATAGACCTAGTTTGTGAATAAGTGAAGAGTGAGATTTGGCTATACTTATAATTCACAAAGAAATGGATATTTAGATTGGGCTGGAATGGTATTTGGTATACAAAAGTCCAGACTACACAATCTCTGAATGATTTCGAACATGGGGGCAGTTTAATCACAAAGGTCAGGGTCTTTCATCTGAAGCAGTTTTTACAATGAATTGGATAGAGAATAAACTACAAAATAGGAAAATCATTTTGTGAATTAGAAAGCTTACTGTTAATTTTTTATTTGCATAAATTTATGGAGTAAAAATGTAAATTTATTAAAAGGATAGATGGTGTAGTTGTGAAGTCAGGGTTTTGGAGATATCTGTCACCTGAATATCATACGTTGTACCCATTAAGTAATTTTTCATCACCCACTCCCTCCAACTCCTCTACCCTTGTGAGTCTCCATTGTCAACCATTCCGCACTCTATGTCCCTGTATATACATTGTTTTTTTCACAAATATAAGTCAGAATATGCAGTATTTGTCTTTCTGTGTCTGAGTGATTTCACTTAAGATAATCACTTTCAGTTCCATCCAAGTTGCTACAAATGACATGATTTCATTCTTTTTTATGGCTGAATAGTATTTCATTGTGTATATATGACAAATTTTCTTTATCCAATTATCCATGGATGAACATTTACATTTATTTCATATCTTTGCCATTGTGAATAGTGCTGTGATAAACATAGGAGTGAAGATGTCCTTTTGATATAATGATTTCTTTTTCTTTGGGTAGATACTCAGTAGTGAAATTGCTACATCAAATAGTAGTTCTATTTTTAGTTCCTTGATAAATCTCCATAATGTGTCCCATAGAGTTTGTTCTAATTTACATTCCCATCAAGAGTATATAAATGTTTCCTTTTCTCTGCATCCTCACCAACACCTGTTATTTTTTGTCTTCTTATTAGTTCCCATTCTGACTTGTGTAAGATAATATCTCATTGTGGTATTAATTTACATTTCTCTGATAATTAGTGATGTTGAACATTTTTTCATATGTTTTTTGTCCATTTGAATGTCTCCTTTTGAAAAATATCTATTAATGATTTTTGTTCACATTCTAATAGGGTTGTTTGTTTTCTTGCTGATTGGCTTTAGTTCTTTATAGATTCTGAATATTAGTCCTTTGTTGGATGCAGAGTTTGTCAATCTTTTTTCCCATTCTGTAGGTTGTCTATTTGCCTTGTTGATTATTTCATTTGCTGTGCAGAAGCCTTTTAGTTTAATTAAGTTTCATTTATTTACTTTTGTTTTTGTTGCATTTGCTTTTAGGATCTTAGTCATAAATTCTTTGCCTAAGTCAATGTCTAGAAGAGTTTTTCCTAGGTTTTATTGTAGAATTTTATGGTTTCAGGTCTTACATTTCAGTCTTTAATCCATCTTGAGTTAATTTTTGTATATAGTGAAAGATGGGGATCCAGTCTTATTTTCTGCATATGGATATCCAACTTTCCCAGCACCATTTACTGAATAGGGTGTCTTTTCCCCAGTGTATATTTTTGTCTGCTTTGTCAAAGATTAGTTGGTTGTAGGTATAGGGCTTTATTTCTGGGTTCTCTATTCTGTTCCACTGATCTGTGTGCCTACTTTTATACCAGTGCCATGTTCTTTTGTTTACTGTAGCCTTGTAGTATAATTTGAAGTCAGGTAATATTATGTTTCCAGATTTGTTCTTTTTATCCTTCTTTTTTTATTTCAAAATATTAATCGGGTGCAAATGCTTTCGTTACATGGATAGCTTTTATAATGCTGAAATCAGGGATATAAGTGGCCATCACCCGAATAGTGTTCATTATATCTGTTAGGTAGGTTTTTACCCCTCCCCTCCTCCTCCCTTCTTCATTTCCAATGATTTCTACTTCTCTCTGTGCCCATCAATTAGTTCCAAATTATTACAGTACATGTAGTGTTTGTTTTTCCATTCTTGATATACTTCACATAAGATAATGGTCTTCAGTTTCACCCAAAATGCTGCAAAAGACATTTTTTTTTTATTTCAGCATATTATAGGGGTACAGATGATTAGGTTAGGTATGACGCTCTTGCCCCCCCTGCAAAAGACATTAATTCATTTCTTTCTATGGGTGAATAGTACTCCATGATATGTGTGTGTGTGTGCGTGCGTGCGTGTGTGTGTGTGTGTGTGTATATATATGCACCACATTTTGTTAATCCACTCATGAATTGATGGGCACTTAGGTTGAATTCACATCTTTGCAATTGTGAACTGTGCTGCAATAAACATTTGAGTGCAGGGGAATTTTTTGGTAAAATGACTTCTTTTCCTTTGGGTAGATACCCATTAGTGGGATTGTTGGATCAAACGGTAGATTCACTTTTGGTTCTTTAAGGAATTTCTGTACTGTTTTCCATAGAGTTTGTACTAATTTGCAGTCCCACCAAGAGTGTATAAGCATTCTTTTTTCTCTGTATCTGTGCGAGCATCTATTGTTTTTGGACTTTTTAATAAAAGCCATTCTAAGTGGGGTAAGGTGATACTAACTGTGGTTTTAATTTGCATTTCCCTGATGATTAGTGATGTTGAACACTTTTTCATATGCTTTTTGGCCATTTGTCTATCTTTTGAAAAGCTTCTATTCATGTCTTTTGACCACTTTTTAATGGGGTTGTTTTTTTTCTTACTGATTTGTTTGAGCTGTTTGTAGATTCTGGATATTAGCCTTATTCATATATATAATTTGTGAATATTTTCTCCCATTCAGTAGGTTGTCTATTGCTTTGTTGATTATTTTCTTCGTGGTGCAGAAGCTTTTTAATTTAATCAAGTCCCATTTATTTATTTTTGTTGTTGCTGTAATTGCCTTTGGAGTCTTAGTCATAAATTCTTTGCCTTAGCCAATATCTAGAAGAGTTTTTCCTACATTTTCTTCTAGATTTTTTATGGTTTCATGCCTTACATTTAAATCTTTAATCCATCTTGAATTAACATTTGTAAGTGGTGAGAGATAGGGATCTTATTTCATTCTTATGCATGTGGCTATCCAATTTTCCCAGCACTGTTTATTGAATAGGGCTTCTTTTCCCCAGTGTATATTGCTGTGTGCTTTGTCAAAGATCAATTGGTTGTAGGTAGATGGTTTTATTTCTGAGCTCTTGATTTCTGTCTTTTTATGTTGATTTTTGCACATCTGGAGCAAGATTTGCTGCTTCTTTTCAATTTATATTCATTGGCTGGGAACGGGACTTTTTCCTTAAAGATGTTACCATTATGTTGGTTAGGTAGGGCCCTTTGGCTTTGCTTCTGTGTGTGGACAGGGGCAGAGACTCTGTATGATTTCCTTCATTACATATAACATAAGTGTGGTGGCTTTCTCAACTACCAATTGTAGTAACAGAATGCAGTGTGGGTAAAGAGGCTCGTAACCTTCTGGCAGCTGGGGTGGCTTGGGCATTGGGACTAACAGTGACCTGAGTAGCTCTTTTCACTCCTGAGCCCCGTGCCCTTGTATTAGCAGTTGTTGTAATAGGCTTGTTGTAATGTGGGCCAGCCTGCAGGCCAGTAGGTTGTCCTTGTAGGAGAGAGCTAGCTATGGTGGTGGTGGTGGTAGGATTGATGCCCAACTTCTGTTCCCCAAGAGAAGTTCTCAGGTGTCCTAGGTTGTGGATTGGGCTGTGGAGTATTCCACACCGTCTCCAAGGAGTAGGGGGAGGTAAGCTGGGTGATCTGGACTGCCCAACGCTGCACTCAGGCTCCCCAGTGGTGGATACAGATGCCAGCCCTGAGGGGATGGCAAGAGAGTCCTCAGGCTTTTGGCAAAATGCTTGGGTGATGGGCAACTGTTGCTGCACTGAGGTTTCAGCATGGAGAAGGAGAGGCAGTCCCAGCACCATGGCCCTGGCTTGTAGGAGCAAGACTTACTTCCCTCTTACACCCCACTAGCAATGGGCTCACACCCCAACCTGCTGTGGCAGCATTCATTCAGGATATTCAGTTAGTTATTGCAGTTTTATTTAAGTTCACAGTGTAGCCCTGGGCCATAGGATTCACTGATCTGGAGGATCAACAGCAAGCATCTATGGCAGCTCTCCTCCTGCCCAGGTCTAGTGTTGGTAGGAAGCCCAGTGCAAGTGCCAGTGGCTGAAGGCCACACCACACTCATTTCCCAATTCTGGCTGTGGGGGCCTCTCTCCACTCAAGCCCCTGTTCACCAAGCCCCAGCCCAGTCTCTCTAATGCCAAAGACTGCCACCACCTCTAGCTCCCCAAATCACACACAGCTTGCTAAGAGCTAGAATCAAGAATAGCATCCTCCTATGGGTTCCCAGGTGTGAGGAAGTGCATGGGACACTTTCTAGATCAATGCCTTCCCACAGTTTCCTTGTTGCTACCCAAGTTAGATCCATGGCTTAGGAGGGTCAAGGTGCTCTCCTGTGGCCTGAGTTGCAAGATTTCCCAGTGAGAGAATGGACTGCAGAAAGACATTTACTCAACTTCTCCACTATTGGGGATTCACTCCCAGTTTTGGGCTGGTCCTGGCCACTTGGGCCGCCTGCCCTCCTTCTCTTTCCAGGTCTGGACTTTCTTTTCACTTTTCTGTTGAATTCCTGTGTTCCGTTTCATATAATATGTTCAAAGGGTGATCATTAACACCCTATTTTAGTTCTTCTAAGTGGTTGAGGTGTGCTGGAAAAGCCTCTAATCAGCCATATTGGGGGAACAAAAAGCACACGAATTTTTTAAATACAAAAACTTTAAAACAATTTTAGGGTTGTTTATACTTGGCAAAATAGACACACACACACACACACACACACACACACACACAGAGTAATAATATCCAGAATAAATGAGGATGCAGTAAAAGATCAGGCATTGTTGGTTGTCATATAAAATGGGATAATCTTCTTTGAAAGCAATTTGGCCATATCAAACAAAATTTTAATGTGTATTTCCATTGTTTCTTTTGCAGAAATTGATTCTATAAAAAAATTCACAGAAGGATGCAAAAATATGTGTAGAAAAATGTTAATTATAATTTTGTCTTTAGTAATAATATACTGAAAATGATCTAAAGATATGCTCTTTGGATAAAGTACAGTTGACCCACACATAAGAATATTATGCAGTTGTTAAAGATGAGACAGAACTACAGCAACTGAAACAGAAGATATTCATAATATTAAGTGAAACAAGCAAATTGTCAATATGTACCATACAGTATTCTTTTGCTTTTTGTACATTACTCTTGTTAGTATATACCTACAGTTCAGGGGGATAATATAAAATGCTACTGGAAGCTCTTTCTGAGAAATTAGATTACTGAGGATTCCAAACTTTTAACTTTACTACTTTCTATAATGTTTAAATATTTCACAATAACCTTGTATTGTTTTGTAAAAAGAAAATAACTAAAGAGTATTTTTAAAGTAAAAGCCCTATAAATCCATTTTTAAAAATTAGCATTGGTAAGAAAATTGTATCATGTCCTTGATTTCTAAACCTAGTCCTTCATTTCTAAAACTAGCACTGACTGAGTGGAAATTGAAGTACTTTGCTAAAAGCAGATTAACTGTACCGTGATAAATTACTTATTATTTTGTTGATTTTTTTCTGAGTTTAATCCCTAGTATGTAAACAAGCTCTAGGATTCTGAAAGAGTTGCATAAAAAGTAAAAACTATGGATTCTTTATACTCATCTGGGAGTGAATGATGGCAGGGAAGAAATGGATAATGCCATTACAAGTGAAAAACACTAAATTTGTCTAAAATACAGTTTCAGTGGTGACATGCATTTTCGATCAGAGGAAAAGTATAAGCTATCTCATTATTTCAACACAGTATCTCTCAAAGTTTGGACTTTTTCTTTTTGAATAAGGTAAACCAGACACCAAAGTATACGCTTCAGCAGCAAATTCTTGTCAACAAAAGCTAATATATCAATTACTGGTGATATAAAATTTCAAATTAAGTGGACGGGTTTTGTTAGAGTTTGTGATAATCAAAAATGGAAGGAGATTGACATGGTAGAATTTAAATTATAGTTTTTAGAAAAAATCAATTTCAGAAAGTTTACATAAAAGTTTTTATGATTTCTGAGCCTTGGTTAATAAAAGAGAAGATGGCTTAAGAGGGATGAACCATTCTCAAAATTCTCACAATATGAAAAAAATAATAGTGCTTCAGAAGCAAAGCATCTAAACATTTAGTATAACTTTAACAAAAAGAGTAAGTTAAAGAAAAAAGTTGAAGTGTCATATAAGCCCACTTCAGATTATCAAAAATGTTATGAAGGACGCAAAGTGACATTTTACACAAAAACAGAAAAAAAAAATAAATGTTCCCTACTGCTGAGGCAGATAATATTCCAGTGAGAAATGATTGACTGACTATGCTTATTTGATTTTCATCTTGTTGGATAGATGATAAAAACGGTAAGATTATCCTCATTATTCTTACATTATGTAGCATTTTGTATTTTAGTTGAAGCATTTCACATACATTATGTCATATGTGTGTCACTGTGTTTCTAGAGGTGTGTATTGCCATTTTGTCATTCTAATTTGATAAAGATGAAACAGAGAGGCAGTGGTGTGACCAAGTCACATAGTGGTAGTGTGGCACTCTAAGACCGGCTGATTCCAAGTAGAATATTATATACTGTGTTATCCTGCTATTTCTTGGAATTAAAAGCCCACATGATACGAAGCATATTTCAGGGAAGAAAGTGATAAGGTGATAAATTATATATGGGGTGAGTGGGCTTCTAGGAGAGGATCTCCAGTGGGCAGTGGGATACATGTTTGTATTCAGGAAGAAGCCCATTGCTGGACATAGAGGATTACTCTGCTTTGTGAAGCCAGGAGAGAAGAGTATTTGAAGAATGGATAGAGTGAAAAAAAGAGATCAGAGTGTAGGAGAAGCTAAGGGAAGAGAATATCTCTAGAAGAGCGCTGTCAGCCATGAGCTGAGAAGTGGATATTATCTAGCAGTGGTGAATCCTTCAATAAGTGTGCCAGGGAAACGTGAGAGAGGTAGATCTCTGGAGGGAAACATGAAAAAACTGGAAGAGATTTGAGCATGGCTTTAATGCTGACATGAAGGAGAGAGTGGAGAGGAAAAGATATATACAGTTAGAAAGGTGAATAACAGAAATGAGGTTTTATGAAATACATCCAGAACATTGAAAAGGGATTTATTTTAAGAATTAGGGTCATGTTCTCATTCCTTATTGGGACGGGGGTGGATTTGGTAGTGGAGAGTGTTTCTATCCCATTTCTAGCCATTTCTCAGTAAAGCAGGAATTAAAACCATTTGCAGAGTGATAAATGATGTGATTGCCTAAGACATTTGAAAGATAAGTTTCAGAATAGGTACAATGGATAGAAAAGAGAGCCACCTGAAGAAAGGAGGACTGCCAGGAAGCAATGTGGACCCACTTGAGGTTGGAAGTCATAGACTTACGGTGGTTATACAGTATGATTTTTTTTTTCCCATTAGCATTCAGCAGCCTGTGTATAATCTATGGAAAGATGGATAATTGAATTGATTTAGAGTTAGAATTTTGAAAAGGAAACAGAATCAGAAGGGAGGTAATTGGCAAGGGAGTGGTTGAAGTGATATGCTGTAGAGTCCACATTGCGTAGCAAAGCAAGTGAAGGCAGGAAGTTTTAATAAGGGTCAAGTCATTAAAAATCTTGACTTTGTTGAAGTACAAGTATAAAAAGAAATTTGTCTTTAATCAGAACTTTGACAACTATGGTTTATAAATAATTTTAATCTCTAAAAGCAACATCCGGTAAAAGTACCCAGCTTTGCAGAATAAGTTTAGGATTTGGTGACATCAGCCTGAAAGCACCAACTGCATGAGTCAAAAATATATTCAGCCTGCAGTTCATACTGTATGAAATAATGTAGTCTTTGGCAAACTATTAAACCATATTTGTTTTTAAAAAGGCCAAATTGATTTGATATATCCACTAGATTATAGGGTTCACAATTATAAGATTAAAAATATCTTTTAGCTCAACTAACATAGCAGTGGTTCTCAAACTGTTGTCCCCAGACTAACATAATCAGCATATCATAGGAATTTGTTAGAAATGCAAATTCTCTACAGCCCACCGCCTATTAAGTCAGAAACTTTGGAAGTGGTGTCCAGTGAACTGTGTTTTAATAAGCCTCCCCAGGTTAAACCAATGCACACTACAGTGTGAGAACTACTGCAACACGGTAATCTCAAGGGTCAAGTTGATTTGTCAAAAAGGTCAGCCTGGATGCTTTTTGACAGATCTCTAAAATCTCTAATAATTGTAATTTTAACTTATATTCTCTGCCAAAATTATTTCAAAAACCACAATCTCAGACCAGTTTCTTACAACTGAGGACAGATGAACCAAGTATGAGAAAGATTCAGTGGCTATATAGCCAAAAATAAAAAGAAGCATCCTACTGCCCTAAGGTTGTTAAAGGGAAAAAAACAAATTTCAAATTTTGATGGGATACTCTTGGCTTATGTACTTACAAATATAGGTGACTTTAATTTCTCCAGTTTTGGCTGTTGAAAGTTACATTAGAAGTAAATATTTCCATCCGTAAGAAAAAGAAACCAAAAATTTTCACAGACAGTAATAATGATTATATAGTTTAAACAGAATGCAACAAAGTCTCAGGATAAATGAAATGGCACTTGATAGGCATATCTTGGGTCCTGCATTCTGCCTCCAAAGGTTGTAAGGAAATCCTGAGGATGTTATTCATTACACTTTAATTGATATGGCAGTTTTAGCTTTCCTAAAAGGAAGAAGTAGAAAGGAAAGAAAGGGGGAGAAGAAGAGAGAAGAGTATGGGGAAGAGAGGCCACGCCACAAGAGAAAATAATTGACTGGTAGAGTTGTGAAGTTTCTTGAGACACTGGAACAAAGATCAAACCTTGATCCCTGGCATAGAATCTCTATAAAGCTCAATAACAGTTCAAGAAAATTCAGCAATAAATAGTGTAGTCACGGTACGATAAACATTGTGTTTTCCTGTTGAATTATATCTTCCGCTTTTTCTTTCTTCAGCAACTATAGGTAAGGAGAGTAGGACAAAAATCAAGCATCCAACATAAAATAACTTTCCAGTTTTCCCTGAAATAGGTCCATTTGAACTGAGTTGGGTAACATGTAAGCAGGCAAGTTTACTTAATAAGAGCTGATCATTCATAATAAATCTCTTTCAGTAGATAACTCATTACATCACACTAACTGGAGCTAAATCAAAATGAATTAACAAATTTATGGGGAAAGGAAAGAGAAACAAGATAAGAAACTGTTTGTAGCCCATTATAACCTCAAAATATTTTCTTGAAAGCATTTAATTTACAATAAAATGTAGTAAACTCTTCACTGTTTAAACTTGCAATTATAGGAGTACTTTTGTATGGCAATTTTTCAAATGCCATATATTTGACGAAACATGGTAATTTATTTTTTACTCTCAAATTTAGAATGCCATTCTTGTGACATAGTCGATTAATTCATGAACATACTGTAAATTCAGAAACAACTAATATTACGAGCAGATAATATTCAGAATTTAATTAGAAAATTGGTGTGTAAATTGTTGTGAATTATGAACTATTATAATGTCTTTCTTATATACTGAAATGAAACTATTCTCAGTCATCTATACTGTAGAGTATTTTAGATACTAAACCACTGCGTTTTCATTTCTGTAACAAAGAATTTCATTTTCTTGAAACATGTTATGGCCTGACCTCATTAATTCAGAAAAAAAGAAAATACAATTAAAGAAACTCTTCAGAGGTTCTAAAGTCATCTGAATTTTGGAGTGGTTAATGGCATGAGTGTTAGTAGTTTAAATTAATCCTGCTACTCTGGTAGGTTAGAAACTGTTCATATTATAAACTAAGAAATTTGTGGTAATTCCATTGGATCTCTATGAGAGAAATTTAAGAT
>NW_012147189.1:6627484-6629939 GCF_000956105.1 Propithecus coquereli | reverse complement strand
TAAAACTTAATGGGAAAGCAGCTCACAAGCAATGCAAATTAAAAACTGGTACATTTAATCTTAGACAGTTGAATAAAATCTATTAAGAAAAAATATAATTGTCAGTAACCGTTGAATGACTCCAGTAACTCCTTAATCAAAAAATTAGAATCATGACTATCAAATTTTCTAATACTTTTAAAAAGATGAAATATTAGAAGACAAAAAAGTTTCATCAACCATTATGTCTCTAAAACAAGACATAAAATACTACTTTTAAATAGATGAATGTCATGCCAACTTAATATTTGCTACTTGGAGAAATTATTTCTTTCTTTATATTTGAGGCACGAATACCATCTAATGTAATTAATCTGTTGTTTTATTAAGTTTGTTTTAGATAGATTTTAATGTCAACGACAATCGGATGTCTCTAGCTATGTTACTTTTAATCTATTTAGTTTTTTTTTTCCTCAATGCACTGTGATTTGCCGAGAGACAGAACATTTCATTCTAGATACAACTATCACCTGGTGTTTGCTAAATCACTGTGAAATTCTTGCAACAGCTGTTTGTTCCTGGGGAAACATTCACTTCATATTGCAGCAATAAACTGATCATTGCCAATTAAATGCCCATTAATTGTGTAAGCAAGGATTACTGCCAGATGTTTACATTAGAAAGAAAAATATCCTTTGCTATTTATTTTCCACTTATAGCCATCCCTTTTCATGTGGATAATTATGTATATGAGTTTTTTATAATATGCCACAAATTTCAATTCAAAATTTAATAAAATAATCTCTCCAAAGGTTTGATTTAATAGAATATTGGCTAGAGTACATCACATATGTAATAAAAAGAATAAACTTGGACAGAACAACTTTTTCAACACAAAAAAATTGCTCAATATTACACAGTGACTCAAATTTTCTAGTTTGTTTTATTTGCTATATTGCATGTTTCCTAGAAGTTATCTTTAGTTTTTCTTTTATTCCTTTTGGAATAAGAAGCCTATGAAATTGTATTTTTAAAAATTGAGATAGAATAAACTTTCCTTATAGCCTATTATGGAGAAGAATACTGTAAAAATAAAGAGACCATATAAAATAAAAGTAGGTGGTGTTTTTTAAATATTTAACTAAATCTCACCACCTTTGTATTTACCTGGGACTTAATTCTACTTCAAAATATTATTTAAGTTTTTCTCTAGAATGCAGAAGTGATGAAAATAAAACATGTACTTAATAATATATTGTCCCAAGTAATTTATTTTTCAACACCAAAACTAAATGGAAAATAAACACTATCCATAATGAATATATTTATCATCTCTTTTAGTGTCTAAATAAATGGCAAAAGTTAAAGAAAAAAGTGCTTTCATGGCAATACACACCTATAAATCATGTTTTTTAGACAGGAGAGCTTTCACAGAATATATCATATACATATATCTTTGCAGTTGTGCCTTCAGTTTTTATAAGGAATAGCAAATTCATATACATGTACTCTTTGTTAGAATCACTGATCCCAGCCTCTCACATGCCAGCCATACATCGTATGCAAACAACAACAAAAAGATTAGGTGGCGTTCTGTTCCTCACCATATTGAACCACACCTCCTCTTTGGAAGGTGATCACAGGACACATTCAGAGCTGCGGAAGACATGAAACAGTAGCATCTGGCTCCTTAAATATCTCCACAGGCATTTGTAATGGCATCTTTGAAGTTTTCTCTGCATCTGTCACATGTTTAGACTGCACATTGACTGCCCCAGCTGAGCACGATTTTGATTCTTTGAGACTTTGAATAGTGTAATCTGTTTAAGAATAAGGCTCAGGAAAATCCCTCATAATATCCATACACAGGCTCTTTCATGATTAAAAAAAGGGGGTCCTCATTCCCATAACTGTTATTTTTTTTATGTTGAAATGATGCCAGCCTTTGCGTTAATAATACAGCCTACAATTACATTCCAGCTTTGCACATTTTTTTTTTGAGAACCTGTACTCAAAAATCACATCTTGTCTACTTTTTTTAACCAGTATTATAGAAATTACTACTTGAGAAGAAGGCCTCTGCAAATGCGATGTGTGCATAATCATCTTGGCACTCAACTATAAAAGAAATCTGACCACTGTCAACTCACTTTTAAAATCATTTTTGATTCAATTTATTGAGCATCAAGTGCAGCATGTAAGAATAAAGGGTGATTTGACTTTAATGGTAGTTTGACTGCTATTGACTTTCATCTATTAAATTAATATACTTCTTACAATTAAGTCCTAAGGACTCTATTTAACCCACCTTCATATGTGTACACTGTTTCCTACTATCAATATGATCTCAAAATATATCAAACAGCCCATAAATACAAATTAGGCTATTAAGTATAGGTTCATTCTTTCCAATTCCATGGTTGTCTTATTTCAAATTTTTGTAAATTAACAAAATCTGCCTTTGGTGCTTCTAAAC
>NW_012147189.1:6611148-6613017 GCF_000956105.1 Propithecus coquereli | reverse complement strand
AAAAATAAAATAAAAATATAAAAGAGGAACAAAAATGTATTAGTAAAAATAAAAGGATTTGTTCTGTAAAATTTGGATTCAGTCAAAAGGCTGCACTTAAAATCCTAGAAGGCCACATATGGCCTTAATTCACAGGTGCCTCACCCCCATCCAAGACTCAGTCTCTCATACCTACAGTACGCTGTCATACCTCCATAAACTTTCTCTTTGCAGCATTTATCCTCATGGAACTGCTGTATCACAATTATCTCCCCCCCTAAACATTTTTTTTGCATTTTCTCTTTAGCATAGTGCCTGGTATATAGTAAATTTTCAGTAAATATTTATTAAATGAAAGCATGAATAAATGTATATGCAATACACCAATAAATGTATACATAATAGTACCAGGTCATGTTTAGTCTTTATTTTCAAGAAACACTTCAAGTAAGAATAAGGTTACAGGTGATACCTTAAAGCGTAAGATTATTACAGCTTCCCATCAAAATATTTGTGATTTTTTATTTGTATACTTACCAATCTTAACTTTTATATAAATTGACTATGTTGCTACTAGATTAGTATAATTCTTACTCTCTGTGCAGAATAACATTTTTAAATTTATTTTAAAACTACTCAAATTTTGAATGGCCCCCTCAGCCTATTAATTTAGAAATTCTAAAAAAATTTTAAGAGCTAACTTATGTGATATTTCATGATTTGGGAGATATTGCTCATATCACTTTCCAACCACAGTAGACTCTGTGATACTCCACACAGACTCCCTTTACCAGGTGCGTGCACCTACCTATTAACCAGCACAAGTGTTGGCTTGTAACAGCTCATAGCTGACTCCTTCTCCAGAGAACTGCTCTTGGTTGACAGGGATCTTCTCTCTTCTGGAAAAGAAGATGATGTTCATAGCCATCAGGTACACATGTAAAAGTACTGATTAGAAAAAATTTCAAAGAAGCATTTTTCTTCCAAATAAAAATATTTGTTATTGCTATAACTAAACTGAAAAACTTTGTAAATATGACTCAAAATTTAGTTGCAGAATTGAGACTTATAAAGGTAACTCAATATACCAGAAGGAATTTATCCTACTGTCTGCCTCAGCCAAGTGTGGATTCAGCAATTAAATCATTCTAATTTTATGATATGTTTAACAAATAAATTTAGTTAGTAATTAGGTCATTGGTTCATATAAAAACCAAATCAACGTGGCACTATACATGAAAACCTACATGTTGAAAAAAATAACTAGACAGTTTAAACCGTTAAACTCTTATTTTAGATGCCAAGAAAAATAAACTAAAGTACTAAAATGTAGTGGCTGAATCTACTATTCTGGACCAAGCAGGCTCAGTCACTTAGAGTTCTCTAGAGATCCAATAAGCGTTCACCAATTAAAATAAGAGAAAAAGATAAACAACTCTTGTCGAGATGGCTATTAATTTCAGAAGTATAGCAAGCTACTCAGTCTTGAATCCTGGTGAATAAACCTGTTGGTATATAACCAACCATAGTTCACATCAAGTGGCAGCTATGAGTCTCAGAGGTCCTAGATAAAGAGAACAGAGAGTTCTAATGTCAGAGATTGCAGCTAAGGGTCTTTCCAGGAAGCAGTGCTTTGAGGTCAACTTTAATCCTCAAGCCGAAAGAAGTCACAGTGACAAATATATGCTAAGTATTTTTATTTAATGCAAGAGACTTAAGTTTGTTATCTAAACATTTGTATTGTGGTAAAAACAAATAAGTTTAATAAAAATTATGGCAATTATATTACCAATTTTAGGTTTCTAAAATTATAATACAAAAAACAATTTAATATGCTATCAATAGCCATAGAAAGACTTTATCTAATTAGATTGTTATATCTTCTAATTA
>NW_012147189.1:6607708-6611098 GCF_000956105.1 Propithecus coquereli | reverse complement strand
AAGAAATATGTACTAAGTTGCTATTATGTTCTAAGAATTGTGAGAAAGTATAGTACAGTGGGAAAAAAATACTAATTTGCTAACGGTTTTAATTCTGGTCCTTCCACTAACTGGCTGCTAACCAAGAGTAGACTACTCTACTTTTATGAGCACTAGTTTTCTTATTTGTAAAATAGGAAGAGTAAAATAGTTAACCAAGTATCTTCTAGCTCTAAGCTCATTACTGCATTTTTCATTTTTCAATCAGACAGTGCACCATATTGCACATTTAGCCCATGGGTCTTCAGATTGCTGCTCCAGACTTCTCACACTGAGCAGGGTATTTCCCATTCTGACAATCAGGCTCATATCCTGAGATTACTCTTATATTAGGCCTCAAATACAAAAATAATGGAAAGGGAAAACACCCAATGCCTGGAAGAAGAGCACAAAAGAAGAGATACTTCAGAATACAAATAGTAGGGCCTCATGTCCAGAATAAAAGAAAGTTTCCAAATTTACCACATGAATCTTCCAAAATCCCAGGTGTGTTTCACGAGATATTAGTCCCACAATGTTCTTCAGAAGAAAAAGTTTGGGGATCAAATATGTCTAAAATATTCTCTAAACAACAAATCTTAAAAGTTCAGGAATGACAATTAACAAAAGTTAAAAATAAATGCCTAATGCTTACCTTTTCCAAATTTATCTAAGCACATCACTGCAAAATCCAATTTAGAAAACATTGTAACAGAGTATGAAATCAAAATTTGGCTTAATGGATTTCTTGGAAAGAAAAAAAAAAATAAGACAGTTAATACCAGTGAAGATTCCATAACATGGCCTGCACAGAAGGACATATATAGCTAGGAGCGTGCTCTTTGTTGTTAAACTTACCAGCTATTTCAAAAGCTTCAGGACACATAATATGGGTCAAATGATGAGTGCCATATACCTCTTACCTTACGGAGGGCAGCCTTATGGAGGGCAGGCTGTTGTCATGACTAGCTATTATTGCTGAAAAGAACACAGGTATTTAAAGTACAGATATGGCATACGGTGAAATTCCTCATACAGTTTCATGGGAATGAGATTTTTGGATATAACTGGACTGGATCTTGAATGTTATCCTCCCAGCAACTTTGGAGATGGCAAGAAGGGTTGGCAGCCTCTTCTTGGAAGGAAGTGGGTAGATCCTTGAATCTACAACATCCTCTCTACCCAACCTAGATTGGAAAGCAAAATGGGTACCATTTTTCATTTTGTGAATCACTCCAACAACATTCCATTGGCAATGGAGGTTGCTCATCAACTTCCATTAATAAATAAACTAGAGCAGACAAACATCACCAGCTGGTGTCAAACCATGACCAGAACAAATGTGATCCACTCAGAAGCACCCAGGGCACTCATGAACAATTTTAATAGTAAACACATTTGTCCCAATCATGTGATTATTCTTGCAAAAACATGATTTCACATCCATTTTACCTGATTGAATTTGGGGGCCAGTTATCACTTAATGGTAAGGTTTTAGTGTATTTGAACTTAAAATTCATTGTAATGGAATCAGTGACCATGACCATGTTGAACAGCTTCTCTGTGAGAGGGGTTTGTGGATAATTCTTTAATAATCATCTCTTGGCTCGTTGCATCACTTTGGAATGTGTTTGCTGCAAACACCTAGAAAAATTGATGAAAAGTGTCCTAAATAAAAGGAGTTAATTTTTCTAACATCAAAGCAAAACAACAAATAAAAAACCAGCTGTGAACACTCAATATTGTTGAGCTTAATAAATCAGGTCCAGTATATTTCTTTTTGGCCTTTCCCTCACAGATGCGAGATTGCCCCTACAGCTCAGGAATCACTTCTATATTCAAAAATGGGCGAGGGGAAGGACATTATCAACCACGATTGTCACTTTTATTATTTAAAGTGACAGGCTTCCTAGCAGGCTAAAGAGAATTTCTACTTGGGGCATAGTAGCAAAGGAGCCCGGGGATGCCTGTGTCAAAGGAAAGGAAAGCAAGAACAGTTAAAGGATGCTGAGCAGCCACAAAGAATGGCATAGCCCCTCTAAAAATAATTCACTTTTAGTGGTTGTATTTACAAAAAGCCCTCCAAATCCAAAAAGAAGCCAAAGAAAAATATCTAAACAGTGAGTTCTGCAACATTTTTTACCCTAACAAAAAAGGAGGGTTTTCAATTTTAGTTTAAAGTAACGTTGCTGATTTTTTTCCTTCTTGAATGGGAATGAAGGAATCACTAAATAATAGTGATTTACATATAGCAATATTAATCCAAAACAATGCAATTTCCATTGATGAAATCTCTGTGAAGGGATCTGTGACAAGCTCATTCAAATCCCAGGTTTCTTTCTTTGCAGGCGTTACTATACTTACCGGTGTTTGTAGGACATCCTAAAGTGCCTATTCTCTCAGCATGGTTATTAAAAACACCCCTTTCCTTTCAAAAGTGTCCTGGCTTGAGCAATAAATTATATGGTCACTTGATCCATTACTCTACCTATGCAAATGTTTCTCAAATTTACATTATTACCCCAAACCACGTACCTGAACCAGAGAACACATTGAGAGTGGCCTCCTGGATATCACCACTTGAATACTCCACCAAAAACTATCCGCAACTTATGCTGTCCATTTTGTCATTCTTACCAAATCTTCTTCCCTTAGTGACTACCACCAGGGGCCTGAGACATTGGACAAAAGTCCAAGCACTTTCCTTTAAGTATGTGCTTAACCTATCTACTTCGCTCTGCTCCACACACTTCTGAATTGTCCCTACAATTTGGAAGATATTAAAGAATGAGTAAGCAAGTTTAGCTTCATGCTAGACACTTCAATTACGATTGCCAGACACAGAAAAAGGAGGCAGAAAACCAAAGCTTCTATGAGAACATATTGATGCTGCAGCCAGACTCCCTGCCAGAATCACTCAGATAATTTAAAGGTGTCAATTCAACAAGCCTTTCTGAATAGGGCTTATGAGAACCACAGATTTAGAATTAACTGCTGGCTTCCTGAAAGGAATGGCTAGAGATGTGTAGAAATAACAACATGCACCAGAATTGCTAAGAGTTAGGAAACCCTGTACCACTTTATTTAAACTTCAAAGGCAACACTGCATTTCTGTGGCCCCTCTACCAACTTCTAGTCATGAGTGTAGCCAAGACTGCAGCATGAGAGTAAAACCAGGTTGACAGAGCAAAGAAAACATGCCTATTAAGAATGAGCATTGGCCGGGTGCGGTGGCTCACGCCTGTAATCCTAGCACTCTGGGAGGCCGAGGCAGGCAGATCGTTTGAGCTCAGGAGTTCGAGACCAGCCTGAGCAACAGCGAGACCCCATCTCTACCAAAAAAATAGAAAGAAATTAGCTGGACAACTAAAA
>NW_012147189.1:6606166-6607598 GCF_000956105.1 Propithecus coquereli | reverse complement strand
CACATTAAGAAGCAAAATCCTTCCCACTAAATCATGACTAATTTGAGCTTACCCACACCCCCACCCCTGCCAAATAAAAACCCAGAAACCCAGAAAACAACAGTTGTTTTAAGGCAGAAGATTTGTTGAATCAAATTAAATTATATCATTTTGGTCATAATCTTCTCTGTTTATTTATAAGATTACCCTGACGGAATAGATTACTTTGTATAGTTCACGAAGAAGGCTTTTGTCCCTTATTTAACAAGAATAACATCACTATTTAATTTAAAAAATGTAAAAATAAAAATCAGCACCAGGGAAAAGTTGCCAAAGTACTGTATACTCCTACCTTGAACACTGTAGGTCATCACAAGAAATCAAACAATTTACACAAATGAACGGACCTATGAATTTCAGTAATCAATACCTTGGGTTGAGGCATAGTGTGAGACACAAATGAACATGAAACAGCTTGGAGAAACTGGGAGTTTGTAAAGAAGAGGTCTAAATTCACACTTTATCTAATATAAAGAGAATTAATAGTATTCAATTTATCTTTCTGAAATGTTTCCACACTACTCTGGGGAGCATATCGCTGAAGAATGTGTAGCAGCTTCTTTCTTACCTCCTTCTGTCAACTTGAGGGTGACTCTCTGCAAAGTCTTAGATTACTAGGGGCAATATATTTACCATGAAGGTCACAGTGTATTGATGTAGCTTTGTTTCCTTATGTTCGTGACTTTCACTTCATGTATGTTTGATATACAAAGGTACAAATTTGCTCACCGAATAGCATGCATATCTGTCTTCACATTCACAAATATGGGTCTCCCAAATCAGATTTGGGGGAATGGTTGTCTAAAATTTTGGGCCTGGGAATTCTGATTATATCCATGTTGCAGTCCCAAATAGAATGGAAAAATGTCAGAGTGTGCTCCCTATTTCCAGAAAACACAATGATGAAAGATCCTAATGGGGAAGTGTGGGTCCAGTGATTGAGAGGCCTCTGTTTCTTCACAAGTGAAGAACACAGAACAATGACTACTGGGAACACATTTGACTATCACAGTGGATCTGTAAGTGATGAAGCCACTTTAGTAACTGGTTGGTAGAAAATGGTATGAAGCATGATTGGAATTCTTTTTCTCAAGGAATACCTTATCAGCCTTACTTTTATCTTTCTTATCACGTCTCCATGCCACAAAGTATCTTCCTTATTTCCATTATAAGTAACTTAGAAAGAATTCTGAAATAAATTATTGACTTTATGATTATTAAAAAAGAAACTTGGATGACAAATTCATTTACTTGATATCAGAATAATTAAGATTTTAAAAGGATAAGCTATAAAAGACTAAGAGAAAGATTCTAGAAATATCAAAGGAAAATCTAAAGAGAAAGCTTTGAGAAAGTATTCATATATTGAGATTAATTTAATAATTTATTTATT
>NW_012147189.1:6599925-6602621 GCF_000956105.1 Propithecus coquereli | reverse complement strand
AAAAAAAAAAAAAAAAAAGAATGAGCATCTATCCAGCAGGACATGTAGAAATGTAAGATTAAACGTTGCCCCTACCTTTTACTCCCAACGTATAAATCATATAAGTCTTTAACCTTATCAGTTACCCCTCCTTAGTCCAAACTCACGTACTCTCTCACCTGTACAACTATGAGAACCTCCTCACTCCCCTTCCAGTACCTACTCTTGCCCCACCCTACAGAAACTAGACAGATATTTAAAAATAAAAAAGTCATTAATCTTATTTGCTTAAAACTCATCAATGATTTCCCACTGATTTTAGAATAAAGATCTAGATCTTTACTATGGTCTATAAGATTCTTCATGAGCCAGTCTATGTTTATCTATAAATTATCATTTTAAAACACTTTCCCACATTCCCAAGTCCTTTTCTACCCTGGATTTTGTTACTAGAAAGTACCATTATCCCTTCCATCTCATAACCCATGAGTACATTCTTCAATCTGCTTGAAATAGTCTCCACTTTCTTTAAGTTAACAATTGTCATTTTTCAGACCCTACCTCAAATATCATTTCCTCAGGGAATCCTTCCCTAAACTGCACGACCGGGGTGGGGGACATTTTCATGTTAATTTAGCTGTAATCAAATAAGGCTGCATTCAAGAAACTTCAATTAGATATACTTAAAAGTATACATTATTTTGCAAAAATGTAACTATTATGTATTTAATAATTTCAAACAATGAAAACTATTTGTTAATTTTAGAGTTAACTAACCTTTTAATGACTTTGTTCTGTATGCTTTCTCTTGAAAAGCATTTGAATACAGATTTGCAGCAATAAGTGTTTGAAAAGCAAGAAAGCATTTTTCAGGCATGTTGCTGAAGGTGTGAGTATTCTACTGCATTTCTCCATATTTCAATTGGATCTATCTTAGCTTCAAATAATGACTTTAAAATGTCATCTACTGAGAGCTCAATCAGTTCCATCTGTAGTTCTTTAGGTGCCTTGGTGATATCAACTAGGTGAGGCTAATATGCTAATTTGAGCATGAAGTCATGATTCTCAAAGTCTGTGAGCTTTTCATTGTATTCTCCAATTAATAGGTCTATAACAGCTGGGTATTCCTCAAATGATTTGCATATATCATCCTGCTCATCAATGTCCTTTGCTAACTATGGAAGATGTACATCTGAAATTTCCTTTTTGAAGAAGTGTTTTGAACAAAAGATAGCTTTTTTCTAAATGCTTGGCTTTTTATCACATATCATATATGGACTTCAATTTACCTTGTAAAGAAATATTCAAGTCCTTTTCATTCGACATGATATCATACAGAAATGCTGCATTCCTATAGAAATCTTCTTTTAATAAATCACATTGTTGATTCTGTTCTTCATAAAACTTAACTATCTGTTCTTGCAAAGATAAAATTTTGGCTAACACCTGCTCCTGGAGATAGCCAATGCACTTTAGAATGATATGGCAGATCCACACTGAATACCTCATCATTCAACTTTAGCATTTTCTAAAACTGACGATGCTGTGTTGCATTTGCACAAAGATAGTTAACAATACTTATAACTTGTTGCAAAGTGTCACTTCAAATAATAGCTTTAGCACAGAGATTTTGCTGATACAAGATACAGTGAAAAGGAATGAGAGTATCTGGATCTGTTAATACTTTTTTATCTATGCAATAAACCCTTCATGTTTTCCTGTCATGGAAGGTGCACTGTCTGTACATACACTACATTTATCAAATTCAGTCCACTTCATGACATTCATCTTGAAAGCTATTGAAGATATCTGTTCCCCATGTTCTGTTTGTAAGAGTACCCAAGGCAAGTAACTCTTTTTAGCAATGAAAATCTTCTCTTATGATCCTAAAGAAGTATAAAACCTGTGTTGAGTCAGTAGTATCAGTTGATTCATCCAAAGCAATTGAATAATATACATTTTCCTTTTGAAGTCTTGCATGAAGTTGTTCTGTTAAGTTGAAGGCTAATTCATGCTGCTGATCAGTTATGGTTCTCCTTGCAAGAGGCAGTTGTTTGTACTTTGAAATGTTATCAGGGTCTAAACATCTGACTTCGACAATGCATTCTTTCACAATTCTACATCACTGAGTGGCTTCCCTTTTTTCCCAAATATATAAGCTATTTTGTAAGTTGTTTCAGTGGCATTATTTCCAGGTCTTAATTGCTACTTGAAAGAATTACCTTGGCTTTTGTTTTTCATCTTTTAATTTCTGCAATACAATGTTTTCATGACTCTTCCTCTAATATAAAATATTTGTGGTCCTTCTGAGTGTTATAATGCTGGTGAGCATTGAATTTCTTTAGTGTTGATATTGCAGTATCACAAAGCAAGCAAATCATCTTACCCTTAGCAGAAACAAGATAATAATGCAGTTCCCAATCCTTATTAAAAAATATGTTTTCTTCTTTCAGCATTCTCTTGGTCTTCTTCAACATGATAGACTGTTAAGCAGACAGAATTTAAAAATACTGTCAAGCTATGTAACTATTCACAAATTCTACTTCAAACAGATACACGGTATGCTGTTGTCAAAAGCTGATAACAGACTGGCATACTCTACCCCCATAAACTGTAACCAACCAGCGTCGTGCAGTAGTGGCACTAGTCAGACAGGAAAAGTTAGAACTAAATCATGAGTGTAGAAGTCATCAATTTAGCCTTTATGGCTTTCTAAT
>NW_012147189.1:6594128-6597282 GCF_000956105.1 Propithecus coquereli | reverse complement strand
CTCAGTGCAGATGGGGAGGATCTCATCATTGCAGTATTTTCTACTGGACAGTGCTGGTCTCGAGCACGGGTCATTTGAAGAGAATAATTTCTAAGCAGCATCAGTTCTTGCTAAAATTATTAGCAAAATATTCAATTCAGGTAGTGATTGAATAAAAAATAAATCAGAACACCTGAGTGCAAATAAAATTATTTCTATTAAGCAGAAAAACTAATTAAAAGTATTTGAGTGTCTGTCCTTATCTCTACAGAGTAAATTTAGAATCACTGGCTGAATTTTAAAATATATATACGGAAAGTTGGAATTGGAAAAAGTCTTACCTTAACCAAACTGTTAATTTTGTACAGAAGAAAACTTACTTTACATTGTGTTTCCAAGGTCATTTAAAAATTTTGTAGTCAAAGCAGAACTAAAACTTCCGATCTTCAATCTATTCTGCCTAAGGGAGAATAAATAGAAGAAAATTAAGAATTTAAATAATTATTTCAAGAAAAAATGTTTATATACAAATAATTAATAAAAATCCCATATTACAAAACTTCCTAGGCCATATATTTTGGTTCCTCAAAGTGTTGAAACACTGTGCTTAAGCTTGCTAAACCTCCCGATTGCATCTTAAGCAGACCAGCAATTCCTGAAAGGCCGCACCAAGAAGCTTAGAGATGTCATTGCTAACCTAAGCACTATCTATGCTGGATTCTGAGACTGTTTAGAAAAATGAGCTACTCAGAATTGTTTCATATTGTTTCACTTCAGTATATGCCTTTATCTAGCACATACCTTATAACTTGTAGCTTAAGCTCAAATAAACTAACCAGAAAAGTGTGTTTCTGTTTGTGTGTCTTGGTCCCACATATCATATGACAACCTCATTCCTCAGGCCTCAGCTGATTGGACCAGAAATGGACAATTGACCTATTAATAGAATGAGCTAATCCATTGGCTAACTCAAGTGAATAGTCAATTATTTTTCTCAAGAATTTGAATTACAAATTTAAGACTGAAAAAGTTAAGGTTAAGCCACGTTCATGTCAGAGTGGATGCTACGATGAAGGTCCAGGAACTTCTACTATTAAGGGCATAGGTCCATCTTGGTTGTTCCCAGTTATGAGCTTTTCTTAAATCCATATAGCCAATAATATTTCAAGATATTCTTAAACTTATAATGAATATGCTGGATACTTAGGATTTTTTTTATTATTGATAGTACTTTTTAACTACATCTCTGCAAAGACTTTGCATATTATAATTCCATCATCTTAAGAAACAGGCATGTATTTAAATCTTTTGTTACAAAAATGTTAAATATATATGAAAGTAGAGAAAATAAGTGAACTACCATGTATTCATCATTCAGCTTCCATATTATTAATATTTTAGATAGCAATTTTTGATTAACTTTTAAAAAATTTTGTTAGTTCAGGTTATCCTGAAATATTCATTCTTGAAATTCCTTCAAACTTGAAATGTTTGAGGGATTAATTTATTATCAATCATCAGGCTAGTCTAAAGAAATCTGACTTTTTAACAAGTTTCTGAATTTTACTTTGGTAACATCCAGGTGTTAAACTTATGCACATTTTTAAACAAAAATATGATTCAACATTTTTAAATAGGTTACAACTTGTAAGTAAAATATAATATATCTGGTAATGTAAACTGATACATTGTCATTTTATCATCATTTCATATTAATTAATAGTTAAAACAAGCTACTCCATACTCAGAAGGTATTTATATTATACTAAATATCTTGATTTTCACCTTCCACGTTAAGAGGACTTTATTTGCAATATTTGTTCTGATTTTTAAAGTTTAATAGTAAGTTTTATGAAGTTTTTAGTTTATATTGTCTACATTTGTATGGGGCCTTAAGCACTTCTGCGAGGTTGGAGAGGAGAAAAATATATGATAACAAATTATTATTGCTACAATTTAGGGCTGCTTTTTAGTATGGAGAAGTTAGAAGTAAATCTCTGTATTGTTCTATGTGCTTACCTAGTAACCTTTTGGAATTAAGTATATAACAATTTTGCAATCTTACATTTATTCACATGCATTAAAGCATAATGTTTTGGGGGAAGTATAATACTAAGTAGGAAATCAGAAAACTTGGGTTCCAGCCCAGGATCTGCTACAAAATAGCGGGGAATGTTGGACAAGTTACTTTGCCTCTTTGGGATTCAGTATTCTTATCTGTAAAATGTGCTGTTTAGACTTGATCTTTAATTTTCTTTTAGCTCTAAAATTTAATTTCTAGCTGTCCTTTCAAAATGAACAAGTAGATTTTTTCTTTGTAAGTACCATATTTAAAGTTAAAGAAAACCTTTCCTCTTCTCCAGTGATTTTCGCTCACAGCTTAGGAAACTTGAGCTTCAAAAAGATCATTTGTAGTATGTGTACTAAGGAAATCAATGCTCAAGTATATTTAAGTATTTTGATTTGGAAAGATTTTCTCTCCACTCTTGAAATGCTTTATCCTGCAAAGTTGTAGGAGCTCAGGAAAAAATGTTACGTAAGGGTTACCTCTTGTATTAGATAACTTAAAAGAAGAGGATGGGTATCTTGGATTACCTCAAAAACAAGGGGTCTGGAGTCCTAATAATTATTTTCCATACAAGCAATAGATATTTGTAGAGAAAAGCTCAAGTTAAAAAAACTCAGGTGCTACTATTTATCTTAACATTTCATCAAACTTCATGTATTTAACAGGAAAACCTTCCTCATCCTTTGTTCAATTTTTGTTGTTATGTTAGAAGCTTGTAAAGATTCAAGTTTGATCCCCAGTAAGAAGGGGATCTATGTTTAAACACACACCGTGCAAACATGGCAGCACCTGTGCCTCCTGAGCACGTGAAATGTGGCCAGTGTCACTATGGAACTCAATTTTTAAATTTAATATAAATTCAACTAAATTTAATTTAAATTTAAAATTAATTAAAACCTGTTTAATTATGTGTGTAATAACTTGAGGGTGTAAATCTACTTTTTCAGCCATAAATCCAAAATTGAAATACAGATAGTTTTTCTGATATAAATGCAGTCCCTGAATTGAGATGTACTGAGAATATGAAATACACAAGAAAAAGGAAAGTAAAATATGTTATTAATAAATTTTAAAATATTGGCTACATGTTATAATGACAATATTTTG
>NW_012147189.1:6570273-6593293 GCF_000956105.1 Propithecus coquereli | reverse complement strand
CCATATAAGCAATATATTCAACACGACCACCTATTTGAATACATGAGGCCAAGAAAGGGTTAAGGATGGGAGCAAACTTAAGGCCAAACTGAATTCAAAAAGTTGCTGATGTGAAGTACCAGGTCTCCTGGGGAAACAACATACAGGCTGCACCATTGACTTGCCAATTAATCCAAGGAGCTACATGGCTATTAGTTCGGGAAAGAGACGCTTGCTTGCCTGCTTGCCTAGAGGTAAGAGCTAGGTTTGCAGCTGCCAAACAGCAGGATGACAGAAATAAATGGGAAGAGAAATTAGGACTACAAATCTAAGTATTTCATTTTCGTGCTTTGGCTTCAAAGGAAAATCCAAATGTCAGCAAACTACTATGATATCTTGTATAATATACAGAAGATTCATTTATCATGAAAGATGTCAAAATATAAATAATTTTCTAAGAATCTTTAAACTAGCCTTACAAGAGGTACATTCTATTAAGTCCTACAAAATTCTAAAACAAATCTTCAAATGTAATGATTAAAAACCTGAAAGTTAGGCCCATAGCACTTTGCAGAGCTATAAATAAGTTTTATATGGTATACACATATATGTGTCAAAGATACCAAATTCAAAGAAGTTATTAAAACTGCATGTTAATTATTATTATTGTTTGTGTGGTACTATCTTGTTCAATTTTGTCATATTTTCCCTTTTTCGTGTACACTTTGAATGTCGGGGTTTAGGATTCTTTTAATTGCTACATAATTAACTTTTCTATGGGAATTTCCATGTATGAAATGATCCAGTGAAAATCACTATATTTTAGGAGAGCAGGTTTATTAAGAAATAAAAAAAAAAAGAAAATTACTATATTTTGATCTTGACACTGAGAAATTGCTAGCAGCTCATACCTGCTCTGAAGTTAATTAAGAACATCCTCGATATGCTCTTTGGAGAGGTATTTCATGATAATGCAGTGGGAAAAAGCATATTCAAGTAAAAACATCCAAGTAAATAGTTGAAATCTCAACTCTATTCTTTTAAATGTGCCTCAGCAAATCAGAAGAGTATTGGGTCATAAAATGCAACTAAATGAAGACACTGAAATTATATTTAGAAGAGTATTTGTAGCTTCCTCTCACCCCCTGTTGCAGAAAAAAAAAATCAGTGTACAATTAATATATTATTTTTAAGACCCTAAAATGGTTTCTGTCAGAGATGTGCTTCTTTATTCTACATTATTTCTGGTGTTAATTGTGATCGTGTTCATGGCACAATACTCTGGTTGAAATCTAGACTGTGTAGAACTGAGTTGGGTAACTTTGCTCTGTGCCACCCTTTCGTACTGAATCAGAGTGAAGGGAACCTTGGGCAGTCGACAGCTTTATCACTGCTTCCAAGTTCAGGTTGGCTGGGCTCCCAAACCTCTAGGGACGTGTTGGCTGCCAAAGCAAATTAGTCTCACTTTATCTTTGGGGCAGTGACTTTGCTAACTTTATTGGCTGTGGGGGGCCTAAGCTTTCTAACATCAGCAGGTGACACATTAAAAAAAATGTAGTTAAGATATTGATCCTTTTGCCACTCCAAAATGGCACTAGTGAAAAAATAATTAGGAAAGCTATGAGGGACGAAGAATCAAGTTAGAAAACATGAAAGATTCAGGGCTTACATTGTAATTAAAAGAGGCAGAAAGAGTACTGTAAGATCACCATAAAAAAACGTTGACATTAGGCTAAATTTATAACATGAAAAATATGAGTGCCATTGATGAAGCTGATGAAACAATAGATTATATCCAATGTGTATTATTAAATATATATTTTAATAGATGGTCAGAGGAGGAGCATAGAACAGAAAAAACAATCAAATGTAAAAATCATAGAAAAATTGGACAGGTTTGAGCAAGTTGATTGAAGAGTTCATGTTAATACCTAACAGAAACCTCCTGCCCGGACAGAAAAGTATTAGATAAGCTTTTAGTCCATGTCTTAAGTCCCCCAAGTTAGTGAGAAAATTGGAGGGTTGTCTGTATGTGTGTGCGTGTGTACACACGCATGCTTGTAAATCAGGAGAGAACCCTTCATTTATCCCAAATATGCAGCTTTTAGGAAATAGATGGTGAAAAATTATCATTTTTTTACAAGTTGTATCTCACAGAAAGGATCGACAGTGGGCATTTTTTCTCCCTATTAGCAATGTTCACTACAGATTAGGACAGAAGTTTGGATAGTCTAATTATCATATACTCTTATTTGGAAGGTTGATGATGGAGCCCAGGATAATTTTTTTTCTAACAATACCCATCTGCAGTAGCAAGAGAAGAGACTTTCTTAGTTTCATCACTGCAGTTCCAGAACATTAACCAATACTTGTTACAGGATAAACAATAAATAGTTGATGAAAGAATGAGTAAATAAATTACTAACAAATGAATAAAGCACACATGATTCTGATGCAAATTGTTCATAAACCAAGCTTTGAGAAACAGTGATCTGGAGTCTTCATTTTCTAATTTAACTTTGGAAAATGGTAAAAAAAAAAAAAAAAAAAAGTCGTAATAATAATTAATTAATTAACATTCATTGCCCTAACAGACTATTTAGGAAATATTTACAATCTGTGACATCTACTTGATTGAGATGACTCTGATTTATTAATATATGTTCAAAAATAATTAAATACAGTATCAATTATTTTTATAAAGGATTTTTTTTTTTCGGTGATGATTTTTTTTTTTTTTTTTTTACTTTTGGTTGTTAACTCAGACAGTAGTGCTAAAGTTAGTGGGATAGGGTGTAAACTTGCTTAACTCCATAATGATTCCTCACTGTCAGTCTTTCATCTTCTTAGTTATTATCATGAATTCTCTGAACTCCTTGCCTATATTGATAGGCAACAAAAAGTGAATTTAGTGAGAGTAACTAAGCACTGGCATAACAAGTTGGTATCAGGCCTCCTAATATGATCTGCTTGTGGTCACTGATCTCAAATGTCTTTGTTCTATTCCAGGCAAAAGGCAGGAAAATGGAGGATTAAGCAATATCAGGACTTCTGGAGAGAACTTCGGGTGTTTGGGAGTTTGGGATTTGAGGACCTAATATTGTGTCAGATCCCCTTTATGGTACAGAGGATGTCAAAGATTTAGAGTCATTTCAACCTCATAATAACACCTGCTTTTCAGTTGCTAACAACTTTAATAATACTAACCCAAAAATAAGCTTGTAGGACAAACAATATTGTTGTAGGAAGTATTTTAACTGCAAAAGTAATAAATTATGCAAAAGTGACAGCAATAAAGAAAAAAATTATTTTCTCTCTTTTGTAAATTTTGGCAAGAGAAAAAGGTTAACATGTCATATTTAAATTTAAAATATATTATCCAATAAGATATTTAAACCTAAAGATTAGAAAGCTATAAGGATTTAAACAAGGCAGAGTTCAAATCTCATTTTAGGAATCAAGGAATTATTAGAGGATAAAACACTTCAGTGATTTGCATATAACAAATACCAAACAAATATTTGTTATAGGAATGGTATTCCAGGGATGATCTTCAATAAGTTTAAAATACGATAACAATTTGTTATTAAGCATATTTTTAAAATTGCTTTTAAGATATAAACCTGACAAGGTCCCTCATGGTCAGATTTCTGCCGACCTCTCCACCTTTTCTTTGAATCATGTACTTCTAAATCTGCCACAACATCTGTTAATTTTTCAAGCATAATATCAAGTGTTCATACGTTACATAATATTTTCCTTTTATTCCTTTTGAGCCAAGATAATCACATTAGATTTCCTCTGCATATGTCTGGAGGCAATTTTGCCTATGGTTCTTTATAGGGCCTGGTGATCCAGAGAGAGATAAGGAAAGCAATCCTAGTTGATATACAATAACACAATATCCGCACCTTGTGGCTGAGTGGTACTCCATGGTATACATACACCACATTTTATTAATCCACCTATGTATTGATGGGCACTTGAGTGATTTCTACATATTTGTAATTATGAATTGCGCTGCTATAAACATTCTAGGAGCAGGGAGGAGGGGATGGGTATCTTCATACCTAATAGGTGCAGTGCGCACTGTCCAGGGGATGAACACGCTTGGAGCTCTGACTCCGGTGGGGCAAAGGCAAAATATATGTAACCTAAACATTTGTACCCCCATAATATGCTGTAATAAAAAATAAATAAATAAAAATAAAAAGATACTAGAAGGTTTTTCATAAAAAATACTTACACATTTTAGGATTCTCAACATTGCACAAGGCGCAGAGGCATCTGGCCTTGCTTTGGTATTATGGTTTTTAAAAGTGGCAAAGGACAAGATACATGTCAGCTACCTGCTCCTTCCTTTTTTTTTTTTTTTTTATTTTTGTAAATTCTCAAAACCTTGGTACCAGGAGAATTAGAAGACAATACTGTCACAATGGGACTCTCCGACTCTAACTTGCATTTGGACAGTACTTGACTGCCATTTGAGGATAAATTTTATTCCAATTCTGGTTTTTATGCTTCTGTGAGTCAAATGATCCAAGTCCAAGTCTTTGTTTCTCTGACACGTGACGGGACCAAAGCTTGTGGGAGAGAGGGGGTAAATTAAGAATTCAGCCAATCCAGATGGGAAGGGACAGAATTGCAGACATGGAACCACTGGAGAAAAACAAACTTGAATAAAGGAAATGACAGTAGAGATTTTTACGTAAAGGTGAGTTTGACATGAAGATTTGATGCATGCCAGAAAAAATGAAATAATGTTAAGAAAGGTTTAGACAAGGTCAGGGGAATAGAGACTCTTGTGTTTTGATGAAGTACCCATAAACTCATCCTGAGTTCAAAGTCAGTTTATGTCCCTTCCCTCTTTTCATCCCTTGCCTTTCTTCCCTGTTTTGAAAGACATATACAGGAATTGAATGACTTGACATGTAACCACAAAACTGACCAGTGCATGTCATCCCATTGGAGATAAAAATATCATTGGGAAGGTACAATAATGGGGTCAAGTGACAGCCTTTATCAAAGAGGTATATTTTTCTTGAAAATTTATTTCCCAACAGGTGACCCCTTTCAAATAATCTCCAATTGCATTTACCATATGAATAATGACTTCATTTGTCTTAGTATTCTATAGTCTCAGTTGTCTCCAACACACTCTATTTTAAAAGTACTCTTGCCCACTTTCTATGATGTGGTCTGATCTGTTCTTTAGAGCTGTGGTTCCCAAAGCCCAGGCCACTGACTGGTTCAGGTCCATGGACTGTTAGGAACCGGGCCGCACAGCAGGAGGTGAATGGTGCATGAGTTAGTGAAGCTTCATCTGTATTTACAGCTGCTCCCCATTGCTCACCATCTCCCCACATCCCAGTGCATGGAAAAATTATCTTCCATGAAACCGGTCCCTGGTGCCAAAAAGGTTGGGGACCACTGCTTTAGAGCATGCATGTATGTATCTAACTACCAAAAAAGAAAAATGCAAGACAATAGCCCCAGTGTAAATTCAGAAATATGTTAAGTTATAAGAAAATTGATGGATAATCTCTGTCAGTAAAGATTGAGTAACTCTGAGGAAGTCTTTTGGCTTTTATTTTACTGCTTTCTATTAGGCCATGCTTATTCTTCACTGTGCATAGATTTATTTACCAAATAGCGTGCTGTTCATACTTGGAATAACAAAATAGAAGTACTCCCAGCAAAAAAGTGAGCGTGTAAATAAACCTGATCTCCAATCATAGAACAGTTGTGAAACCAGAAGAATTACTCACTGACGTAAAATTGAATAACAGTATCAACGTAAGCAGTAAGAATTGTGCCCTTTGGGATAGGAGAGATGCTAAAAATCCTTTTCAACTCAAAACAATCCTGAAATGCTAAGTGAAAATACCAATACATATGTTTTCCTCTGAAGTATCTATGTCTTCCTAATATTGTACTAAAATCTTGTGTTTATAAGTTTATGCTTAAGTGATCAAAATGATAATCAGTCAAAACTTTAGAATTTAAACTCTTGGGTTGGTTCCTGACGCTTTTGTTTATTTATCTTCTCTCTTTACACTTCCATATATAAAACATAGTTTCTTGGATGACACATAATTAAACTATTTTTCTTATGTTTTCAACTGCTTAGTTTTACTATATGTAAAAATGAAAATCCATTTAGCATAAATATTTGCATTTATTTAAAGATCTCTTTTGCCCTCTGGGCTCTTAAGGTCAAGAAAAATTACTTCATAGTGACCTTTACTTTATAGAAAATAGCAAGTCACTATCAGCTTAAAAACTGACCCGTAGTTGGGGAAAAATATTCTAGAAGCAACATAGGGATTGATTAGAATTTTTTTTAACAATAACCTTTATGAGTGTTCAAACTAATATGATTACAAAAATAATTAGATAAGAGCAATATTGAGTGATACTGATACTGAGAAATATTGGGCTGATAATTAGCAACATTTGGTAATTGATGATATCAGCAGAACCAGATAAAACAAAAACCAACAGTAACTACCAAATTTCATTTCTGCTTATTTGGGGATAATGGTAGTATCACTAAGAATAAGATAAAATTAAAAATATAAAGAGTGGTTTGATGATTAAAATATATGAATTTGTTAAAATGTGAAATTTGAGATATTTCTAGAGAAACCATACAAAAGTATCTTCAGCTCAGACCTTTCCTCTCAGCTCCAGATTCAAGTGCCTATTTGGTGTTTCTTCCCAAGTACCTCAGAGTTAAAAGTAACTCAACATGAGCAAAACCTTACTCATGTTCTCTCCTTGGTTCTCCTCCATTGTTTTCTAATTCAGGGATGGCAAGTCAAAAATGGAGTTGCCAGATTTAGCAAATAAATTAGAATTTTATATAAACACCAAACAATTTCTTACTACACGTATGTCCCAAATGTTATATGGGACATACTTATGCTAAAAAATTCATTGTTTATCTAAAATTCAAATTTAACTAGACATCCTGTATTTCATCTGGCAACCCTATTTAGAAGTCAAGATTTGACCATTGAATCTTCTTTCTCTCACTGCCCTTTCCGCATCAATCCATCGTCAGTTCATCATGGTTTCACCCCCTAAGTATCTTTTGAAAAATCCATCAGATTCCCTCCTGGCACTGTCACACAGCTGACTATGCCAGCATGACTCTTCACCTAGAGCCTCTGTGGTTTCTTCACAGTCCCCTACCTCTGTGGTCTCCCTTCTTCCTTTACTCCAGTCTGCATCTGTTTGTCATACCACACCACTCCTCAATCTGCTTAAAATTTTGTTCTTAAGATAAAGATAAAAATCCTTTGTCACAGTGCACAAAGGACATTAAGATTTTGCCTCTCCTGACCAGCTTTATTTCACATGTCCTCCAGTCGCAATGACCTTTTTCAGATACAAACAAACCAGGACATTCCCATTAATGACTTTTACACCTGTGTTTCCCATGTCTGGAACACTCATCTCTCTCCTCATCTAGATAATGTCTACTGTCAGTCTCTACATCTCAGTTTAAGCATCATTTCTAACAGCAGCTTTTCCTAGCTTTTTCATATCTTCTTATTACATGCTCTTATATTAGTAACATTCTCACTCATAATCTTCATCATATAGTTAATTTCACATTGATTTGTGTGATTACTTGAATTCTGGTTTTCCCACAAGGATTGAGGCATCATGATGTCAGTGACCACAATGGTTTTTCCTCACATTTGTATCCTCAAAAGTAAGCCTGGTATGATATATATAGTTACCAGTGAATAATGTTGGTTGATTGACTAATATCCAGTAGACACTTGGAAAAAGGAATTAGCATTGGCAAGGTAGGCTAGGAAGAGATTCAAAAAGGTTTATTCCAGAAGAGTCTATGAGATTCTGTTAAAAACTGTAGAAAGACAGGGGAGAAAGGGTAAGAAATTAATCAAGATTATTTATATTCAGGAATCAGACAATTGGTTAAGGACCATGACAGGAAAACAGAAGAAAAAATAATCAGAATAAAGAAGTGAAAGCTTTAAGTAGGGGTTGATCAGCATTTTTAAAAACTACAGAAAGTAAAATGAAGAAAAAGAATGAAAATTGGTGTTAATGTATCAATTAAGAGGTTATGGGTAATCTTGAATAGAGAATTTTTTAATAGCGAAATAAAAAACAGCTACAAAATTGTAAGGAGTAGAATAGAAGATGGCAATATAGGCAATGAGGGTAGACTTCCATTTTGAAGAATATGTCCCTGGAACCCTTTGTATTGCTGCAACAGGTTTCACTTAGAATTCAAAACCAAAACAAATAGATGAGCTATATACCACCTACAGTCATGGTTCTCTGTAATAATGTCGGGTCTATAAATGGAAATATTATTTATAATTACAAGAGTTTCCAAACCCAGAGAAAAAGGAAAAATTGAACAATTATTCAGTACACCCTTTGTGTGGAGATTTGTACTCAGGCACTTTTCTTGTAAAATCCATCAGCTATCAGCATGGAACAAAGGCACAAGCCAACTCTCCTTCCACTCAACTAAACCTATTTTTTTATGGAAACTGCTCTTCAATTGTTACAAAATTATAGCGAAATGCATTGGAAAAATGAATCTTGTTAAAATAGGTTCAAAAATTCCTGTAAAATTATGGGAAAAATTGGGATAAATGTTTTAATCATTTAAAAAATATACTTGATAAAAAAAAACTAGCAAAACCTCACTGTGTATCTGACCTGGAGTTTATGTGCTCTCATAGATCCTAATGTCAAGCTAAATGTTGACACCATTCATGATTATGCCCCGTTATAGTTTTTGAAGAGCCATGCTGCTTATTAGTTTTTTTCACCCATTTATCATGAACTATTATTTTCCTTTTCCTGTTTCGCTCAATGCAACATATAACATTTGAGTTAAATGGATTTAAATTGGAGGAAAAAAACAAAAACAGAAACAAGAAAATGTAAGTGATCAACCATGCTTCAGATATAGTGCCATCTTGAGACATCTTTCTGCTCCCACGTCTTACTATAATTTCTTTGAGGCAGATTCTTTGTGTACCTTAATAGTTTTCAAGGGCTATTTAATGCTGGCAGCCAAATATTTAAATGAGAGGCTACTGTAGAAGACAGCTCTGCCTCTCTTCCAGAGGGATCCACCCCTTGCTAAAGCCAAATAGTTTTAAATGCCAGGAATGGAAAGGCTGTGGACACTATCGGAAAAAAACACTCACTTTGGAATAGTTTCCCAATCCTCCCTCAAAGTGAACCAGAAATGAAAATTCAGCACTACACCATTTTTTATCCCTCTACATATTGTTATGTGAATGAAAAATTATTGCAGAGAAAAGCATCTTTACTTTTACTGCAACTGCCATATGCCTTCCGTGAGCAAATATATCTTTCATTACACTACTGTAAATTGGTGTTTTAAGATGTGCTTTTTAAAAAACTGTATTATGCCTTTGAAGTACATAATAACCATGTTAAACAACTTTATTTTTCCAAGAAATGGTGCATTTTGTGAGTGTTATCTACTGTAATCATTTTGTATTTAACGTGAATTGAACAGACACTCTCCTGCAGATGAACTTTCTGGTGACAAACTTTGAAATTGACAGATTAAAGCTGATTTGCGGTTGTCAAAATACTGTATAGCTATCTGCAGAAAATATGCATAAAATTTTACAGTTGGTGGACTGCTGGTTTACCTGGCAGCTATGTTAGTATATCCACTGCCAGTTAAATTGATAGTGTCACAATTTATCTTCCATGACAGGTGTAAATGACTTTTAGCACATTAATAACTACTTTACAATGATGTCCCTTCAGTACTTAAGATTTGCCATTGATTTTGTTTGTGTTTTGTACAACATAGCACACATATAATTCCCATATTTTGTTGTAAGAGGTTTTAAAATAAACCAAACATTTACAGACTTGAGAACAATCTATTAAAAATAGCAGAGCTAGTCAATTACCAAATTATCTGCTAATTATTCCACATGACAATAGGGATTCCAAGTTAATAACTTTCACTTTACATGGATTGGCATTGAAAGTGAACTTTCAAGATTTGATATGTAAATGAACCCATGTAAAAAATATTCCTGAAATAGCTGTTATTATAATGTGGACAGTTCAACAATTTGGAAGGTATTCTACGATGAATATTATATTAACTGAAGAACTCCTCATGGCTGAACTAGCCTTTAGCAAAGGCTACTGGTTTCATGGTCACCATCAGTGTAGCTATTATTATTCATAATAATACCTTAATTTTCATAGCACTTTACAATCTGAAAAGTATTTCTACATATAAAGTAATCCCTCTCCAATTTTAATTTCTGTTATGTGAATTTCAAATATATGCAAATTTATTTCTATATATTTTTTGCAACTACTAGAATATCGGTTCCATTCTTATTGAAGATCATTTTGAAAATGGAAACTGGGTGTTGGGAACCTCAAAAGGAAGTTAAAGTGGGTTGTCTAGAAATAGAGATTCTTACAATAGAATCTTTGAAAAGATGAAGAAAGTAAAGGAAAAGAGATTCAAATCAGAAAACCTCTTTCGGATGGGAAAAGGACGGATTGATGGTAAATGCTTTGACAGGAAGTTATTTGGGTGAGATTGCTAAAATATGTAACCCAGGCTACAAGGGTGGCAGTTTGGAAAATACCTACCCTGTGATATTGAGGCGGTCATACAAAATGATAACAAGCCATCTTGTAGCTTAAGCATCCAAGTTACTCCACATCTTGTAGTCCACTTTCAGAAGTGGAAGTTGCGAATAAACAAACTGAAGGCATAAAACCATGAAAACTTCAAGTATTTGAAGGCACAGATGCAGTAGAGATTAAAAAAAAAAAAAAGGCTATTCAGTGTACTCGTTATGTGAAAAATGAAGAATTAATTTATAAGCATCTTATTTAAACTTCGGAAAAGAAAGAACCCAAAAAGCTTATAGAAAGTATGAGAAGATAAATGAAAATGGTATAGTACCAATTATTACTACTTTAAAATGTGTAAGATGTTATTGATATTTTTAAATTGATATCTTAAATTGACGCTAGAGTGCCGTGGCGTCAGCCTAGCTCACAGAAACTTCAAACTCCTGGGTTCAAGCAATCCTCCTGCCTCAGCCTCCTGAGTAGCTGGGACTACAGGCATGCGCCACCAGGCCCGGCTAATTTTTTCCAATTTTAGCTGCCCAGCTAATTTTTTCTGTTTTTAGTGGAGATGGGGTCTCACTCTTACTCAAACTAGTCTTGAACTCCTGATCTCGAGCTATCCTCCTGTCTCGGCCTCCAAGAGTGCTAGGATTACAGGCATGAGCCACCAAGTCTGACCTTTAAATTGATATCTTAATCTCATGTGCTGGCTTTATTTTGGTTTCTGTACAAATATTGATTATATCTATAACTCCAAGTCTCAGTCCGCAATCCTATTTCATTTTTCGTTATTTTTTCCTGTTAATTTAAAACTACTGAGATTTTGTTAACTTAAGATTCACAATGATCTTTTCAGTATAAATTTGATTTCTCATGTTTTTCTCTATGATTTTCAAACTGTAAATGGAAAGGCAATATAATAAAAATAAGAAATTAAACTAGGAAGACTACATTCAAATTTGACCCAGAATAGGTAGGAATTCTCATATTCTGAAAAACAGTGCTGTGATAGACTCTTACATGACTGGTGCCAGATGAATCAGACCTCCAGATACTCACATGCCTGTGTTGTCTCTTCCCACATTGAGTCTGGGTTTGGTCTTGTGACTTGCTTTGTCCAGTGGGACGTTAGTAAGTATGAAGCAAACAGGAACTTGTTAAAACATTTGCACATTGGAGATTTGCTCCTTCGAGCATCCGTTCTTGGAACCCAGAAACCACCCTGCTTTGAGGTAGCCCACGCTGGACATATGGGGTGGCTACAGGGAGGAGAACCTAGAAATGAAGTCACAGCCAGTGACCTGCACATACTGCCCCACTGAAGCTCCCCCAGCTATGCCTCAGTCTTTCCTGCGATCCTAGTTGCAGATTTTGACATTGTGGAACACAACTGGGAGCAAATAAAATACTGTTTAAGTCACCAAATTCTAGAGTCATTTGTTAAGCAACTTTTAAGCGACTTTTAACAGTGCTTGGTGAATTTCAAAATGTAGATGATGATATAACAAAATATTAGTAATTGTAGAAGCTGAACATCGACAAAAATCGTAAAATGGTCTTCAGTTACACATCACACTCTGATTTTAATTGCATTTACCAAAGCATAGTCTTAGTTTAGTTTAAAAACAATAAAAAGTATACTTTGATTACTTCAATTGGCATAAATGCTATGAATTCTTTGATTTTTTTAATTTATAAGAATAATATACTTTAATAATTCTGATGCTTGCATGTCCTAATTCTTGTTAAGAACATCCTAAAGGAAAGATAAAAGGTTTAAATTTTAGTGTGAAGAACAATTGAAAAAAAAATTATATTTCATGACAATCCCATTAAAGTTTTAGACATAGAACATTTGTTTTCAATTTGTACTACAAACATATTTATTCAACTTTATTCTTAGTTACTAATTAAATTTTTGGTGGCCTATGTTATCGAAGATATAGTGGCATCATATATGATTCAAATGCAAATAATCTTGAAAGATTATCAAATAAAAGAAATTCAGTATATTTGGTCATATTTTTATTATTATATAGTCAAATTAGTGTTAAATTCTTCTACAGGGGAGAAAATTTGATTCTAAATCATTATAATGCAGCTAATATAGTTTGACACTGGATATAAAGAAAAAAAGCTGGCTGGGCGCTGTGGCTCACACCTGTAATTCTAGCAGTCTGGGAGGCTGAGGCAGTTGGATCACCTGAGGTCAGGAGTTCAAGACCAGCCTGAGTAACAGTGAGATCCCATCTCTATTAAAAATAGAAAGAAATTAGCTGGAAAACTAAAAATATAGAGAAAAAAATTAGCCGGGCATGGTGGCACATGCCTATAGTCCCAGCTACTCGGGAGGCTGAGGCAGGAGAATCACTTGAGCCCAAGAGTTTGAGGCGTGAGCTAGGCTGACACCTCAGCACTCTAGCCTGGGCAACAGAGCAAGACTCCGTCTCAAAAAGGAAAAAAAGCCATAAATTACTCTCACTATCTATATTTGCCATACATGTTTTTGTGATGGAGAGAGTAAAAATGGGACGGAGTTATTGTTTAATATAGGGAAATAGTGAAATCCCAAGACTAAAAGAAAATCTATAAGATTTATGGCTGCTTTATAATTTCCTGAACCTATGAAAATGATGTAGAATTTAATTGTGGATATAATAAAGAGTGCATTTTTCATACATCTCCCCTCCTGCCCCTCAAAAAACTTGGGAATTTGTCATCCTTATTTCCCATTCGTTTACATTTGTTTTATGTTATTTATAATGCTTTGGGGAAAGCTGTGACTTTTGACAGTTGAAAATGAACCAAGAGAGAGAGAGAAGAGGCTGCTGAATTTAGAAATATGAATTTAATCCAACATAAACAGAAGTAACATTCAAATCCACATAATTTCACAGTAAAATTTTGCACACTGGAGGTGCTACCTATCAATGAACCTCTACATTCATCAGGGCATGTTTTGTCACAGGTAAAAGGAGTCTATCATTAGTAATCTCGTCAATTGAAATTAGAACCAATTCATAAGTAATGCATATTATTAAAAAAGAAAAAGCTAAAGAAGATGCTAACTTACAGTGTAAAAGAGGTCTTGGATGTTACCAACACTTTACAAAAGTTAATTTTGCTAGAATTGAGGCTTCAGTGATACTCTGTATAAATCACTGATGCTACATAGGCATCCCATTGATATGAGGTTAATACAGTAAGTGACGATGTATCAATACAACCACTCTGTTTCCTTCCAACATTAAAACCCACCACCCTGGAAGAATCAATAATGAGTGATCCACAATCATCATTTGAACTGAAGAACTCAGCAAGTGAACTCAGCCAAACCAATTTATGAGATTTGGATCAGCTTCTACATGTTATAGTTAAAAGACTGTTCCCACTTTATCTGGTTTAATTTTTTTATGTGATGATACAGTACATGTAAATATATATCTATTGGATTAATATTTGCTGTATATTAAAGTTCTGAATTATCAAAAGAATATGTTCAACTCAATATATTTTTTTCTCTTCCTTGTTACTTAACCTTGATATTTTTAAAGAATACTCACAGCACACTTTTTTTAAAATTAAAAGTAATTAAAAATGTCTGACATTTTTATTGCTCATCAAATTTTAAAAAACAAATTAGTAATATATCATATTTTTACATAACAAGCTCCATATCTTTAAGGTTTTATTGTAAATCAGAATATATCTTAACATAAAGGTCCTTTTTATTATTGTTTTCTTACACAATCCTGTGCAAAACTGAATTCATCTATAAATATAAATATAAATAGCAACATAAATAAATACAAATATATATAATATACATATGTACAGATCAACTTAGATTTGGGTGTTTTTTGGTTAATGCTTGGGAATACTAGAAATCTCATATTGCTTATGTACTAAAGGCAAGGATATGGTGCTTTAAAAAGAGAGAGAGAGAAAGGGCCAGAAAGAGATAGTTCAGGGGGAAACCAGCAAGGTGTAGCAGCTGTGTTAATTCAAAATTGGGGGAAGGGGTGTCAGTCAGTCAAGACATAGAAATATTGTGAAAGTAGTGAAACATTGCCTCTAGAGTAAAAGGGGAGAAGAAGTAGCCATAAAAGTTTAAAGGGCACTAGAAATTTACTCAGATGCCAAAGGGAATCTGTGGAAGAATTTATTGGATTCTCTGCATGGGAAATTTAAAGTTCAAATACAGCATCTCTGTGCTTATTGACTGATGCACTAAATGAATAGGAGATGACTTTTGTGTTTTCTCTACAGGAAAGCAAATGTATCATACATTCAAGAACAAACAAAAACCCATATACTCCCATATATAACAGGATTATATATTTATGAGAGATTCAGATACGGAATTCTTTTAATTTGAACTCATTACATAAAATATAATTTCTTCAGAATTTGCAGGGGATAGCTCATTTATACTATTTAAGAAACAAATCATTATTTTATTTAGTAGAATATTACATAGCTTTATGAACATTACCTCAGTTGTAGACTAACCTATGTATGACATAATGCTTATCAAAGCAAAAATTACACCAAACAAGGTTAAACAGACAAAGTAGACTTCATTCAAGACTATTGCAATAGAGGAGAGAGGCCAGAACTCAGTCTGCTGAGCTCAACTCCATTGGAACAAAGAGCTGAAGAGTTTTTAAAAGATAGGGTAGGGACTTGGTGGGGAGAGCAGGGGTGGATCATAGGCCACCTCTGTGTGCTAATTGGTCTTATCCAAAGGAAAAGTAAGCTTTCTCATATCTTTATGACAGGAAGTAGTCTTATAATTTAGAGCAAAATGCCCACTGAAATTGGGCTCCTACCCTCACACAGACAATGGTGAGAGGGGGCTCTATCCTCCCTGATGAATACGTTTCAAAGCAATGGCTCCCAGGTCATTGAGGAAGACATTCTAAGGCTATAAAATCAGCAAGAAGCTTTTAGAAAGATTTACATCTTAAAAGGAAAGAGAAAGAATTTACAATTACAAGTTTTCTTAAGTAATGCTCTAAGAAAAGGAGGTCATGGGCCTAGAGTCAGGAAGAAGATGGTCTAGAATTTATTTAAGCTGAGGAGAATGTTAAGGCCATTTTGGTCATGCTATAAAAAGTATTTTATTCATTTTTAAATGATGGTTTGCTATGCATCTCTCTTACTTCTACTTTTCATTCCATATTGATTCACACATTAATTATTAATATTTGAATACATATTTTTTAAAATTATAAATGAAAACATAATCTCATTTCAGAGTACAGGTCTATAATTTCTGAGTTTATTTATATCTTCTGTGAATCCACTATCCTGAGAGCATTTTAACAGTATAATCATTTTATACTCAAATTTTGCTAAGGAAAACAAACAATAAAGCAACACATTCTGGTTCCTAAGCACTTAGAAGAGATTGCTTTATGAATTGTGGTATCTGCTTCTCAAAAGCCCCCCTAATTACTTGAAGAAATAATTTAATTTTGAGTATATCATTATAAGATAAGCTGACAGTAAAGCCTCTTTTAAAAAACATAATATAAAAAAGTAGAAAAAAACAGATTATATCTTTTCTTTCTATTTTAAAGTTTCTATCCAGGCATAATATAATTTTATATTATTAGAAAAGGTATCTTAAAAAATTTTTTTAAACTAAAAGTTACATTAAAAAGAAGTTGAAACCTTGTGATTATCAAAATTATTGTCAATTATAAAATATACTATACCATATGTTAGTTGAATTCAGGTTGGCTATTGATATCTAAGAAGGTAGAGTAGAGGGTCAAGAATCCCTGGGATACCAGAGTGGAGCATGAGACTAGGGTCTGGAGCTTCTCAGTCTACATGGAGTTCTCCGAAACCAGCCATTCCCTTTGCTAGAACATTCCTCTCTTGGGTTCCTTTGAAACTCATTGCATATAATGAGAGGTATTATTAAGGTTGTATTATGCATATATTTTTTTCAGAGACATGACAGGGAGTGAGATTGAGAAACAGTATTCTAAAACAGTACTTGGCACAGAGTAGGCCTTCAATAATCACTTGTTGAGTGGATGAATAGCCTCACTTGGCAAATTTTGAAGAAAACTAATATAAGTGAAAATTGTCAATCTGATTTCTATTCAATTTAATAAATATTTTTCAATACCTGATAAGTTTCTGCCATTCTTATATATGATACAAAATTCCTCAAATTAGCAGAGAAAAGTTAATTTGAGGAAACTAAGGCAGTCTTCAGTTTATTAATTAAGAAAGCTAGAGTGTCCCCTTCCTACCATGTACAATGGAATGAATTGAAAGTCATCCTTTTTTTTTTTTTTCTGTGAGAGATAAAATTAGTCAGATTCTATTGGTAACTGTTGACACCACCTATCCTGAGTGACACAAAGTTATTCTCAGCTTATATGGCAGCCTATTTTTATAAACTGGCTTATAAATTGGTAAAATACATGCACCATAGTGAAATAATGCTCAGGTTTTCTTTTTAAGGAATTGGGTCAAAATCACATTAATGAAAAGTATGTGCCTTCTTCCTGAGATTAGACTATCTTAACTCCTATGGTAAGTGTTTTTGATTGCAAGTAATTCCTGTAGAAATTTACCAGGGATGCTCTAAACTGCTCACTCTTTATCTTACTCTTGACAGAATCTGAGATCATAAAAAAAGTTTGGGGAAAGGCCTACAACTGAAGCCTAGGAGAGCGGAGAACACAAGAAACACACAAATATGCTGAATGCAGGAAGGTACTGGCAAATCAAATATTAGAGGTTAAAGAGGGTCTTAGAGGAGAATGATCTCTGTATGTGTGTGTGTGCACACGTGCTAGTGCATGTGCACATGTGTGTAGCATATGAAGAGGCAGTACAGGGAGATTTTAGAAGCACTGATGAAGATTTGGAAGGGAGACGTTACATGCGGAAGGCCTAATGCTGTGAGTCCTACTCCCCTTTGTGGTACAAGAGAATGAATTAAGTAATGAGACAAATCTTGGCCTCCCTGTCTCTTGTCACTCTGCCATATATGCCTATCTGGGTTCAATCGGAGTTCAGTAGAAGAAAAAGATAGCTGGGAAACATGGTCCCCACTTTCTGAACACTTTCAGTAGCACCCTTCCCCAACATATATCCCTAGTGGAAGATTGATATTTAACAAATAAAAGAGAATCATCACATCTCTCAGAGGTATCTTCTAGAAAGCCCAAGAATAAAGAAAATCCTGTTCTAACAATGGTGAAAGAGAGGTGAGGGTGGAGTCAGGAAGAAGACTATAAACAAACATTACTCCTAGCAATAGCTGCCTTACCAGCTCTGGCAACATTTTACACTTTTCTTTTTCTTTTTTTTTCCCTATTGTTCCTACATACCAGTTTTCCCCCATCCTCTCACACAGTAATCCCTAGTCTCTGCTAGCTGTTGATATGATTTAGACAAAAGATAAAAAATGAATGATCCATGGTTCTGTCCTTCCTGGTGGTTACTTATATTCCCAGAAGAGCTTGTTAACACAAAAGAATTGAGTTGCCAGTTAGAGGAAAGTGTGAGCAAGAAATATATGCTCTTTCTCTCCCCTATTTCTTTTTTCTATCCCTACCACCCATCTCATATAACCAAAGTAAGCACAGCAGGGATTTAACATGCTTCTCAGCAGCTCCTGGCTATAGCAACCTTTCTTTCTACACCCAATGTCTCACCTCAAGGAGTATGAAATGTCTGTATGGAAATTATGTAGATTAAGAAAATTTTTTGCAGTTATTCAGAATTATGAAATATAAAAAACAACAAAAATGATTTTTGAAAGCATGTGTATGTTTAAAGTAAAGAGAGGTAAAACTAAAATATCAGAAAATAAACAAATATGCCCTTTCAATAGTTCCAAAGGGTAGGGGTTGAGAAATTATGAAATTCTTCCCTGTAATATGTTAACAATAACAGTGTATGTGAAAGCACTTTAGAAACCCTAAAACATTATTACTGACTTTACTATTATCTCTTTGATATCACCAAAACTATAACTTTATTCTTTATTTTCACTTTGTTTCCATCAACAGTTCTTCTTTGCTCAACTATCTATTCCATATTAAGTCCTCTTAATTATCTATCCCTAGTCTGGGGAGATACCCGATGTATCAAGAGCAGCTAGCTTGAACCAGTTGAGAAATTGAACATTATATTAAGAAAATCAGTAAAAATTAGATTTATTTCAGTATTCTATCCATCATTTATATATTGTCTATTTTTTTTTCTAGAACTCTGTATAGTACTTTATCATGAGGTCAGTAAACAGTTTTAAATTAAAGTCATAACTCATTTTATTGCCCTTTGTTTTACTGTTTCATGGGTTTTTCATTTTTTTTACAAATTGACTGTTCGTAGAAACCATGCATTGAACCCCACCATTTTTTCTAACAGCATGTGCTCACTTTGTATCTCTGATACATTTTGATAATTCTCACAATATTTCAAACTTTTTCATTATTATTATATCTGTTATGGTAATCTATGATCCGTGATCTTTGATGTTCCTATTGTAATTGTTTTGGGGAGCCACAGACCATGCCAATATAAGACAGTGAGTGAACTTACATGTTATGTGTGTTCTGACTGCTCTACCGACCAGCTATTCCCCAGTCTCTCTCCCTCTCGCTGGGTCTTTCTATTCTCTGATACACAAAGATATTGAAATTAGGGCAAGTAATAACCCTACAGTGGCCTCAAGTGTCCAACTAAAAGAAAGAGTCACATGTCTCATTTGAAATCAAAAGCTAGAAATAATTAAGCTTTGTGAGGAAGGCATGATGAAAGCCAAGATAGGCTGAAAGTTAGGCCTCTTACACCAAACAGTAAGACACATTGTGAATGCAAAGAAAAGTTTCTTGAAGGATATTAAAAGTGCCACTCCAGTGAACACGCAAATGATAAGAAAATGAAATAGCCTTATTGCTGATAGGAGAAAGTTTTAGTGGTCTGGATAGAAGATCAAACCACCCCATAATATTCCATTAAGCCAAAGCATAATCCAGAACAAGGACAAAAGTCCCTTCAATTCTAAGAAAGTGAAGAGAGGTGAAGAAGCTGCAGATGAAAAGTCAGAAGCTAGCAGAGGGTTGGTTCATGAAGTTTAAGGAAAGAAGCCATCTCCAGAACATAAGCATATAAGGTGAAACAGCATGTGCTAATACAGAAGCTGCAGCAAATTATCCAGAAGATCTATCCAGCTAAAATCACTGATGAAGATGACTACACTAAACAACAAATTTTTAATGTATATGACATGGCCTTGTATTAGAAGAGGATGCCATCTAGGACTTTCATAGCTAGAGAGGAGAAGTCTATGCCTGGCTTCAAAGCTTCAAAGGATAGGCCGACTTTCTTGTTAGGGGCTACTGCAGCTGGTGATTTTAAATTGAAGCCAATGCTCTCTATCATTCTGAAAATCCTAGGACCCTTAAGAATTATGCTAAATCTACTCTACCTGTGCTCTATAAATGGAACAACAAAGCCTGAATGACAACACATCTGTTTATAGCAGGGTTTATTGAGTATTTTAAGCCCACTATTGAGACCTACTGCTCATTAACAAAAGATTCCTTTCAAAATATTGCTGCTAATTGATAATGTACCTGTTCACCCGAGAGCTCTGATGGATATGTACAAGATTAATGTTGTTTTCATGCCCAATAACACAACACCCATTCTGCAGCCCATAAATCAAGGAGAAATTCTGATTTTCAAGTCTTATTATTTATGAAACACATTTTGTAAGGCTATAGCTATCATAAATAGCCATTCCTCTGATGGATCTGGGAAAAGTAAATTGAAAATCTTCTTAACTATAATGTTTGTACCCTCAAAAAACCCTGGAATAATAAATAAAAAAAAAAAATCTTCTGGAAAGCTTTCACCATTCTAGATGCCTTTAAGAACATTTTTGATTCATAGGAGGAACTCAAAATGCCAACAATAACAGGCGTTTGGAAGAAGTTGATTCCAATCCTTGTTGATAACTTTGAGTGGTTCAAGACTTCAGAGAAGAAAGTAATTGCAGATGTGGTAGCAATAGCGTGAGAACCAGAATTAGACATGGATCCTAAAAATTTGACTGAATTGCTGCAATCTCATGATAAAACTTGAACAGCTGAGGAGCTGCTCCTTATGGATGAGCAAAGAAAATGCTTTCTTGAGATAGAATCTACTCTTGGTGAAGATGCTGTAACAACTATTGAGATGACAACAAAAGATTTGGAATATTGTGTAAACTTAGTTGATAAAGCAGTGGCAGGGTTTGAAAGGCTGACTCTAATTTCAAAAGAACTTCTACCATGGGTAAAATGTTATCAAATGACATCACATGCTACAAAGAAACCATTTGTGAAAGGAAAAGTCAATCAATGCAGCAAACTTCATTATTATCTGATTTTCAGAAATTGCCACAGCCACCACCCTGATCAGTTGGCAGCCATCAACATGGAGACAAGACCCTCCATCAGCAAAAACATTATGACTCATTGAAAGCTCAGAGGATTGTTAGTATAAAAAATTTTAAAATTACTTATGTACCAGTTATCATAATATAATAAATATATTTATTGAGTGCTCATGATCTTCCCTGAACTTTACATCTATTAAACAGTTACCTTTACAGCCATCCTAGAAGACCAGTACTACTGTTCTTCTGGTTTTATATATGTGGAAACAAGGTCCCTGAGAGATGAATTTAAATTTTTCAAGTTCCCACAAGAAGTAAGTGGAAAAGTGGGTTTTCTAATTCAGGTTGTGTGACTGTAGAGTCCATACTCTTAAGAATTATAATATTTATTTCTCATATTTCATAGATAATAGACTGTAGGATGGGAGAAAGATAACTACAAAGGTAAAAAGAAAAACGATTTTTCTAGATAATGCATTAAAACAGGTTATTGTAGTATAGTAATGAAAGCAAAGAATGTTAAAGAAAGTTGAGTCAAAATGGTAAATAGATGAAGATATTTCTCAGATAATCTTTTGTACTTGATCCAAAGAATAATTTAAAAGAGTATGGTGTAGTCCAGCCCATATGTTTTGCAAATAGTTCTGACTACTGTATACAGGACTATTTTTAAAGGCAAATTATATATTGGTGAAAATTTACTAGAACTGTAATTCATTCCCAGGCCATGAAATCTAATTCTATAAAAGGGAGTTGGGTTAGATCACCTATAAGATCCTTTTTAAATCTGACATTTTATATTCTTGTAGTAAAAGAAAAGAAACTTGCGACAAAGCCATTTAACAAATTTATTTCTGCTCTTAAAATTGTATGCTCTGCTAGTTTTATTTCTAAGTGAATCTTTCATGATCATGGAAGTATATAATGTATTTTTATTTCAAATTTATAGGAAAATGAACAATTTTAATAAAGTTTTAAGAATATAATTAATCAATAGATATTTATTCAATATTTATTATGCACCAAATACTGTACCTGATGCTGGGAAATACACAAAATGATTTTGAATTATGGTCCGTATGCTTTTAAATTTTAAATAGAGATATAAAACCAACATGCATGAAATAGCAAACAGCCATTTGAATATCATTTAACAATTTATTGCCTTTATTTGCAAGTTTCAAAAAAAGCCAATTCAAAGTGGCTCAAAAAATGGACAAATGTATTACGCATGTTAGAAAAAGTCATGCGTTAAGGCAGCTCCGGGATTGGTTAATTCAACTGTTCAATGATGTTAATAGAAACTTGGTTCCTTCCATCCATCAGATCTACCATGTCTATGTATCAGTCAGGAGCCGTTGATTCATTTGACAAAAATTGAAAGAAGCCTGAAAGTCAATGGTAATGTATTGATGTCTATTTTCTGATTTTGATGGTTCCATTGTGGCTATGTAGGAGAATGTTCATGTTTTTCAGAATATGCGTTTTAAAGTATGCAGAATATGGTCTGAATGTTTGTGGACCCCCTCAAAATTCATAAGTTGAGACCTAACCCCCACGGTGATGGTATTAAGAGGTGAGACCTTTAAAAGATGATTAGGTCATGAGCAAAAAAGCCTTCATCAATGGGATTAGTACCCTCATAAAAGAGGCTTGAAGGAGTCTCCTTTCCTTTCCGCCTTGTAAAGACACATAGAAGGCACCATCTATGAGAAATGGGCCCAGTTCACCAGACACTGAAACTCCTGGCACCTAATCTTGGACTTTCCAGCCTCCAGAATGTTCAGCAATACATTTCTGTGGTTGATAAATTACACAGTCTAAGTTATTTTTTTACAACAACCCAAACAAAATAAAACAGGGGTTATGAGGCGTCCGTCTGGCAAATTAGCCTAAATAGTTCAGGAAAAAATATATTCTTTATATTATTCTTGCAATTTGTCTATACATTTGAGATTATTTCTAAAT
>NW_012147189.1:6554377-6567777 GCF_000956105.1 Propithecus coquereli | reverse complement strand
ACAGAGCTCCTGCCCTCATAGAGCTTAAAGTCAAGTAGACAATACAATTATGTAAAGGGAAAATCAAGATATGATAATTATCAATGTCCCTTATTTGAACCAGTCTGTATCATGTTATCCTCTGTGCCATGAAAGCTGGTAAAAGATTTTAATCACATGTTCCAAAGCAAGGACTTTGCTTAAATGATCAGGTCAATCACATCCAAGTGTATTAAAAATATCAGAAGAGCCATAAGTTTATTGATCAACTATTTTCATAAGTCTAAAGTGGCTGCATAGACTATTCTGAGGCAAAAATATCAGTTCATTAAGAGCAGGAGGAACTTCTAAGATTTACTGTACTCTGCACCACTGGCCAGCAAGAATGGCAGAGGAGTACGTAGTACTCCAGAGGAAACTACAGCTATGTCTTCTGAGGAGGAGCCTGGTGTTACAAGATAGTTGGAAACGAATGGACGTCATTTTTTCTCTTCTTTTAGAGGATGTCTGTTTTCTGACGTAGAAAGGATTTCTTTGTAATAAGTAATTTTAAATTTTAAAGAGGAATCAGAAAACTTTTTTTCTTACTATGTCCATGTCGATCTATATGTAACTTTACAGAAGTCACTTTTGGCTCTAAAATTCATTGTTTTTAATTTTATGGTAGGGATGACACTGTATCTCCAACACAGATGTTGTAAGCTTTCATAAAATATTTACAATACTGTATAAATACAGATTACTAAGAAATATAAGGTATACAAACTACTTTAACAAATAAGTTTTTTTACCAAAATCAACATTTCCTTATGTACTTAATTTTAAATTAAGCATGACTGCTACAAATTTAAAGGGCATGTTTAATATTTCCTTCACAAAAAATATTGGAAGAAGTACAAAACCATCCTTCAAATTCCGTATTCAGTTTGGAAGCATATTCTATAAAAGAAAATATATTCAACACTCCCAAAGAGAATGCCAGAAGAATGAGTAAAGCAGTCATGCTGATCCTACCTTTTATATCAACAACAAGAGGAATAAACCTTCATGCTTTCAACCAGTTTTGAATACAGGAAAGCAGCTGGGGCTTCGAATCTTCTTTCATCACCTCAGGGTGTGACATGATTATTCAGGAAAAATCAAGTTGACTTTATAACTTCGGAAAGATACATCTACAAAGAACTGAAATGAAAAACTGTAAATTATAGTTCTCTATTTGGGCAGGCCAAATAATTAGCCATGGTCTCAGGAATTTCTCCTGTGCTTCAAGGATGAAGCATAGTTTCTGTGAGAAAAAGGCTAAAGTTAAGTGACACCAGTTAGAAATAGTTTCATTATCCCTTATATTTACTTGTTTTTTTTTTCCCTTTCATCAGAGAGCTAAGAAACTACTTGAAAAATTGTGTGTGTATATATTTGTATATATACATTTAAGAAAAAGAGTCCTCATAGGATAAAAATTATATAATTTTGAAAGATTATTAAACAATTATTAATTTATTTAAACATTTTTAAATTGGTAATTCAAATCACAAATGTGCAAATAATGTAATCTGGCCAAAACTGTGGTTCTTATAGTGGCCTGCATGGAAGGGATGCTTATTGGAAAACAATTGCCCTTATTTTCACTTTCTAGTATAATATATTTTGAGTGTGCCAATAATCATAGCCCATAGACCTTGAGGGGAGAAAGTAAGCTCTTTCTCTAGAGAGCAGATAAACAGCACAATTTAAAAATCCCTTCCCCACAACACTTGTTGATTCAAGTGTGAGGACTTGGATTTTACAGCCATTTGCATCCATGAATAAAATTACAGAAAGAATACTACCTTCTTCTATTTTCACTGTCATGTCTTCAAACATTGAGTTGAGTGACTTGCTTGAGAAAATCCAGTTATTGCCTCAAATAATTTAATACTGCCCTCTAGAGGCATTATAATAGCATTAGATTTGCTCCTTCTGATGAAGTTTTATTAAATTTTATTTCCTTGACTTTAAAAGCACAACTTTTTGAAAACCCACAAGAGTAACATATTTTTTTAAAGTTGTATCGGTTTCAAGTTTTATTTGAAAGTATCACATGGTATTTAAAAATTTAATAAAGCTCAATAGATTAATATTTCCTCTAAAATTAATCTTATAAAAAATTCTAAATCCTCAGCTAAGTGGCAATATGTACACGGCAACATTCCTAGTTGCTATGGCTTTTCTGAGAAGCCCTGAAGCACATGGAAGCAAGTGGTCAGTATAAACAACTCCCCCACCCAACTCCTCCAAAAATCTTAATTTAAATCAAGAATTTTAAAAATAAGAAATATTTCTTTCCCTCCAAGGAAAAAGTAAAGTAGGAAACTAAAAGCATTCTCTTCAAGGCATGAGTAATAGGCAATTTGCTTAAAGTATGAGTCAGTGAAGAAGAAAAATAAAATACTGTTTTTAGAACTGAATACTGGGAAGACTTTTATGGATAGATAACTGGATTAAGCAAAGTAAATTTGGATTTACCATAACAACAGTTATGAAATATATTCAAAGAAAAGAGGATAGCCAATTATTTGGAATTTCTGTGAGAAAAAATTCAGGTAGCATGAACTTGATACTGAGAGAAAATTGAAAGACGTCTAAGAACTAAGAATCTTTAGAAAGCTTTGTCATAAAACATTTGGTCATTTGAAGACTAAAAGACTGGTCATAGGATTCTTATTTTAAAAGAAAAGTTTTCTAAATGGGCCTAAAATAAAAATTTTACTTTATAATTTTTAGTGTTAAGAAATGGTGTGTAATGACTACCTTTCCTATTGCCACTTAGAAACCTATTTAAAAATAAAATCCAGTGTCTGTTTTCTCCAACTAGGATGATTTTCTGAAATATTTGTATTGAAAATGTTGGTTGTTATCAATGCAAACTAATAAATTGCTAAACTTGTTGCATTATATAGCAATCTTAAGGAAAAGAAAGTGCTTGCTGAACAAATTACTTCACAATTATCTATAAAATAGATTACTTCAAATCAGTTTTCCATCTTGTTGTTTGTAATCAACAATCCACTTCCATAACCCAGAAGCCTATAATTTTTGTATATCAGTAAATGTTGTGCACAGATTGAAATACGATTACAAAAACAAGTATTCAGAGTTAAATTTTGTCAAATTTAAACAATTTGTGCTAAATACAAGAATATGTTGAGAAAAGTTTATCTGCATTTACAAATAGGCACTTATATAGAGGTCATATAACCTATACAATTTATAATTTACATTACACATACTTAATTTGAATGACTTTTCAAAAAGGAAATAAATAACTTCTTCCCTCAGAATGAGTAAATTATTGGAATAATTTTATGAGAATTTGAAAAAAACAAATTTGCATGAAAAATAATCTGGGTTTTGACTTACATATTTAATTTTATTATACAACGTCCAATTCCTATAAAATATTCATTTTAAAAATTAAATTAAAGTTCATGCATTCATGTTTTCTCTCTCTCCATTCTGGATTGCCTTAGCTAACCATTCAACTAGTACGGAAAGGTCTAATAATGTAGGAATAGATTTAAAAATAAAATTATTAATGAAAATTGTGATTAAGCACAGCTATAATGTATCATTTACTCTATCAATTTATTTATTTAGTGACATGAAATAATATAAAGTACAAATAATTTAAAACAACCTCAGTAGCAAGACAGAGTTTGCAAATTCATTCAATTTTATTTACATATAAGAAGGTTAATACTTAAGATAGAGGTTAATCAAATTTTTTAAAACTGAAGAATTTATGCTAATTTTCTAAAAGTATGATGAACTAATGCATACTACTGGATAACTTTGATGAAAAAGTGAACTGGGATGTAGAGAATGGGCATTTATATGTTGTTACATACAATTTTTTTTATTAAGAAAATAGAAGCACTAGAAGTTTGTTTATTAGGCACCCTTTATTTTGTCTCATACATCATTTTCGAAATCTGTGCACACTTAATATCTTACTTTTGCTTTCTCACTCCGTGGATTATTAATAAGCACAAGAGCATTCATTCAATTAAATAAATAAATTATATAAAACTTCACAATGACACTTGATTGGTATGATTTCTGTGTTGTTACATTTTGAAAAATATTATTTTGTACCTTTGCTAATGAATAGAAATTTGCTAAATTTTGCAGGCTACACATTATTGTAGTCAACTATTGAACTTTTTGGAATACATATACAATAGAAGTTTACAGCTCATTTAAAAGAAATCAGAAAATTCTATGACTTTCAGATTTAGATAATTTGTTATAAAAGCAATTGGTGTGTCATCGAATTGAAAGAATTTACAATTATATATACATATAATTTGACAATTTTATTCATTAGAGAAATGTTGACTTGCATGTATAATGTATCTAATTCTTAGAACATGTAGAATGTATTCATACTCATTCATCTTCCCTTGAAATCACGTATGTAATATATAATATAGATAACTCCTGTATATGAATTGGTTTTAAAGCAGATCTTCATCTCCATATATTTAAAGTCAAAAGGTCTGAGTTTTGACTTAGTAATTTATAATTTTAAAAAGAACTCAAGGTAATACTGATACAGAATTCTGAAGCCCCATTTGAGAAATATTGCATTTCCTCTCTGGGTTACCTGTAGGCACAGATTCTTTATAAACCAATATTTGCCAACTTATCATTCATCTTATATTTGGACACTGTCTCTAATGCTAACCACTATGGATCCCTTCTGTCCTATTCTTCAGATGTTGCCAGCTATAAACTTCTTTCTCTTCCAGTTTAAGATACTCCACATTTTTTCTTTTCTTATAAATAAGTGTAAGTTTTTATGTAAGATTTTTTTCATGTTTGTTTCCATCTCTTTCTCTTCCCTTTTCAGTTATTGCTATATATGACTACTTGTCTTGCTTTTACAGCAAATCAATGCATTATTATGACTCTCTTATGGAGCACTGAACACAAGCTCAAATTGTGGATCTTCCACTTCTCACTAAAAATGATGGCAAGTTTCCTGAACTCTCTCGGCCTCTGCACATCAATATGTGTATGCCAAATGAAAATTTCCCTCCTAATTTCATTACATATATGGTTGTGTGATGGCTAAAAATATGAATTGCCTTTCTGAAAACTATTGTAATAAGAACTATTTGGCTTTTTTAAAAATCTTAAGTTTATAGGTCTAGGAAACTCATCCTCCTAAGGTCACTGATTTCCTCTCAGTTTCAAAATTGTATAGTCCAATAGCATTTGACTCATCCTTTCTTAAAACTCTTTCACTCGACTTCTGTGATTTCACTGTCCTTGTTTTTCATTTTCAACACTAAAACGTTTTTGTTAGTCTCCTTGTCCTCTTAATTTATCCCAGGCTTCTATTCTTGCTTTGTCTCTATGTTGTTTTTCTAGAATATGTTTTTTTCAAATACGGAAGTCCCCTCTCCCAGAGTGAAATATACATCCCAGATATCTTATTTGACTTTCAGCCTTATAAAATATCTACTGATACTCTGCATTTTCATGTGCCCCCGGACACTTTATACATTAAATATTAAATACATTTTTTATATCCTCCTAAGTCATCTTTCCTTCTGTGTTTCCAATGTTTTTAAATGGCCCTGCCAACTATCCATTGCAAGAACAACACTGAACTCTTCCTTTTCACTTACCCCCTATATTAGTCTGTGTTCTCTAAAGAAACAGAAAAAACAGGATGCATATAAAAAGAAAAAAATTTATTTTAAGGAATTGGCTCGCATGACTGGGGAATCTTGGCAAGTCCAAGCTCTTCAGTGTAGACCAGCAGGCTGGAGACCCAGGAAATAGATGCAGTTTGAGTGCAAAGGTGGTTTGCTGGCAGTATTCCCTCTTCTTCCTGGGAGTTCAATCTTTTTCTATTAAGTCCTTCAATTTATTGAATGAGGCCCGCCCACATTATGCAATGTACACAATCTCATTATGTAAGCAGAGTTATCTGCTTTACTCAGTCCATGAATTTAAATGTTAATCTCATCTAAAAATGACCTTCACAGAAACATCTAGCATAATGTTTGACTAAATATCTGGGTACCTTGACCTAGCCAAGTTGACACATAAAATCAGCCATCATAGTCCCTCAGCACAAAGTTGATTAGAATTCCTTTCCTATTTTACCTCTTAGTATCTCTCAACTTCATTGACTGTCTCCATCCCCTCTCTACTTGCTTTAAGTCTAGACTACCATCTCCCACCTTGACTATTGCAATAGTTGTTTAAACTCCAACTCCAACATTTTCCTTCCTAATCCATTTCCCACACTAACTGGAATGACCACTAGAGCAGCCATTCTAAAATACTATATTATGATTACGTTAATGCCATGCTTTGTATAGTCAAATAGTGTCCTTCACTTTCTGATAGTCCAACCTGATCAGCATGACATATGAGCTTCTCATGATATGATTCCTGAATATTTTCATCCTTTTCTTCCACCACTCTTCCATATACTTAATGCTCCAAAGATGCTAAAATATTCATAGTTCAAGGGGCTGGCCATGTGCCCATACATTTATTTGAAAATGCTATACCCTCTATTTAGACTACTTCCCCAAACTTCTTTGCTTGGTCGAGAGTTATTTATATTTAAGACTAAGATCAATCACCACTTTATTTAGGAAGCCTTCTCTGATGTCACAGGGATTAGATAGCTATTCACTCATCACATTATGGGAGCAGCCAGTATTCTATCACTAGCTCAGTTAATACATGAAAAACGTTTAGAACAGGGTCAGTCATATAGCAAGTGCTCTATTATGATTAGCTGGCATCATTATTTTTAATTGACAAATGAAATTATGTATATCTATGGTATACAACATTATATTTGGATATATGTATACATTGTGGAATGACTAAATCAAACTAAATAAAATATTCATTAAATCACATACTTATTTTTTGTGGTGAAAACACTTAAAATCTACTTTTCAATTTTCAAGTATACAATATATTGCTATTAACTATATCCAACATCATAGAAAATATATCTTTTGAACTTATTCTATCTACCTAGGGTTTCATATCCTTCAACTAACATCTCGCCTATCCTTTCACCACCACCACCCAGCTGCTAGTAACTACCATTTTACTCTTGATTTTTGTGAGTTCAATTTTTTAAATTGTTTTTATATTTCAGTAGATTTAGAGGGTACAAGTGTTTTCTGTTAAATGGATGGATTATATAATGCTGAAGTCAGTGCTTTTAGTGTACCCATCACCAGAATAGTATACATTGACCTGATGGGTATTGTTTATCCCTCACCTCTCTCCCTCCCCACTTCTTAGTTTCCAATGTGCATTACACCACTTATGACCACATATACCCATTGTTTAGCTTCCACTTAGAAGTGGCAACACGTGGTATTTGTTTTTCCATTCCGGAGATGCTTCACTTAGGATAATGGTCTCCAATTCCATCCATGTTGCTGCAAAACACATTATTTCATTCCGTTTTATGGCTGAGTTCTCCATGGTATATATATTAATATATACCACATTTTCTTTATTTACTCATCAATGGGCACTTAAGGTGATTCCATATTGCATTCTGTACCACATATTTGCAATTGTGAATTGTGCTGCAATAAATGTTCAGTTTCAGATATCTTTTTGATATAATGACTTCTTTTTCTTTGGGTAGATACCCAGTAGTGGGACTGCTGGATTGAATGGTAAGTCTACTTTTAGTTCTTTGAGAAATTCTCTATACTGTCTTCCATAGAGGGTGTACTAATTTACATTCCCACCAACAACAGTGTATAAGTGTTCCCTTTTAACTACATTCAGGCTAATAGCTACTGTTTTTTGACTTATTAACTGTAGTCATTCTGACAGGGGTAAGTTGCTGTCTCATTATGGTTTTAATTCGCATTTCCCTGATGAATAGTGATAATGAACATTTTTCATATGTTTCTTGGCTATTTATCTATCTTCTTCTTCTTTTATTTTATTTTATTTTATTTTTTTCTGAGACAAAGTCTCACTCTGTTGCCCGGGCTAGAGTGAGTGCAGTGGCGTCAGCCTAGTTCACAGCAACCTCAAACTCCTGGGCTCCAGCAATCCTTCTGCCTAAGCCTCCCAAGTAGCTGGGACTACAAGCATGTGCCACCAAGCCTGGCTAATTTTTTATATATATTTTTAGTTATCCAGCTAATTTCTTTTTATTATTTTTTTTAGTAGAGATAGGGTCTCACTCTTGCTCAGTCTGGTCTCGAACTCCTGAGCTCAAACAATCCCCCTGCCTCAGCCTCCCAGAGTGCTTGGATTACAGGCATGAGCCACCATGCCCAGCCTGTCTATGTTCTTTAGAAAACAATCTATTCATGTCTTTTGACCACTTTTTAATGGAGTTATTTGTTTTTTTCCCTGCTGATTTGAGTTCTTTATAGATTCTTGATATTAGCCCTTTGCCACATGTATAGTTTGCGAATATTTCCTCCCATTCCCTAGGTTGTCTATTCACCCTGTTGATTATTTTCTTTGTTGTGCAGAAACTTTTTAGTTTAATCAAGTCTCATTTATTTACTTGTGTTGTTGCCGTATCTGCTTTGGGGGTCTTAGTCACAAATTCTTTGCCTAGGCCAATGTCCAGAAGAGTTTTTTATACATTTTCTTCTAGAAATTATATGGTTTCAGTTCTTATATTTAAGCCTTAAATTCATTTTAAGTTCATTATTGAATATGGTGAGAGATAGGATCCAGTTTTATTCTTCTGTATGTGGCTATCCAATTTTCCTAGCATCATTTATCGAATAGGGCTTATTTTCTCCAGCATTTGTTTTTGTCTGCTTTGTTTAAAATCAGTTAGTTATAACTATATTGCTTTATTTCTGGGTTCTCTGTTCTATTCCATTGGTCTAGGTGTCTACTTTCACACTACTACCATGCTATTTTGGTTACTATAGCCTTGCAGTATAATTTGAAGTTGGGTAACGAGATGTCTCTTGACTTATGATTGCTTTGGCTACTCAGGCTTATTTTTTCTTTTTTTTTGATTCCATATGAAATTTAGGATTGTTTTGTCTACTTTTGTGAAAATGATGTATGTATCTTGATGATAATTGCATTGAATCTGTAAATCACTTTGATCAGTATGGATATTTTAATAATATTGATTCTTCCAATCCATGAGCATGGGACAGTTTTTCATTTGTTTGTGTTGTCTGTGGTTTATTTCATCAGTGTTTTGTAGTTCTCCATTGTGGAGATCTTTCACCTCCTTAGTTAAGTATATTCCTAGATATTTTATTTTCTTTACAGCTATTGTAAATAATATTTTGTTCTTGATTTGATTTTCTGCTTGGTTATTTTTAGTATATAGAAATGGTACTAATTTCTGTACATTAATTTGTAACCTGAAACTTTACTGAATTTATTTATCAATTCTAGGAGTTTTTGGTGGAGTCTTTAGTATTTTCTAGATGTAAGATCATATCATCAGCAAACAGGGATCGTTTGACCTCCTCTTTTCCAGTTTAAATGCTCTTTGTTTCTTTCTCTTGCCTGATTTCTCTGGTTAGCATTTCCAGTACTATGTTGAGTAAAAGTGGTAACAGTGGGCATGCTCGTCTTGTTCCGATTCTTAGAGAGAATTCAACATTTCCCCATTCAGTATAATGTTACTGTGGGTTTATAATGTACATCTTTCATTATTTTGAGGTATATTCCTTTTAGTCTAGTTGTTGAGAGTTTTAATCATAAATGGTGCTGGATTTTATCAAATGCTTTTTTGCATCTACTGAGATGATCGTATGGTCTTTGTTTTTAATTCTGTTTATGTGGTGAATCACATTTGCTGATTTGTATATGTTTAACCATCCTTACATCCTGGGATGAAACCCATTTGATCATGGTTAATTATCTTTTTGATATGCTGTTGGATTCAGTTTGTTAATATTTCGTTGAAGATTTTTTCATCTGTGTTCATGAGGGAGATTGTTTAGTAGTTTTCTTTTTTCTTGTTATTGTTGTGTTCTTTCCTTGTTTTGGTATCAGGGCGATACTGGCTTAATCGAATGAGTTAGGGAGGATTCCCTCCTTCTTGATGTTATGGAACAGTTACAGTAGGATAACTGCCAGTTCTTCTTTGAAGGTCTGGTAGAATTCAGCTGTGAATCCATCTGGTCCTTGGCTTTTTTTTCTTGGGAAATTTTTTATTACTGTTTTAATGTTGGTACTCATTATTGTTCTATTTAAGATTTCTGTTTCTTCCTGATTCAGGTTTGGGAGGTTGTGTGTTTCCAAAAATTTATCCATTTCCTCTAGATTTTCTAGTGTGTATAAAGATTTCCATAGTAGTCTCAGATGACATTTTGTATTTTTGTAGTGTCAGTTCTAACATTTCCTTTTTCTTTTCTAATTGAACTTATTTGAATCCTTTTTCTTCTTTTCTTGGTTAATCTAGCTAGTAGTCTATTGATTTTGTTTATCTTTTTAAGAAAACAACTTTTTGTTTTGTCCATCTTTGTACTTTTTCATTGTTGTTTCAATTTCATTTAGTTCTGCCATGATCTCTGTTATTTCCTTTCTTCTCCTAGTTTTGAATTTTGTTTGTTCTTTTTCTAATTCCTTGAGGTGTGAAATTAGGTTGTTAATTTATGATTTTTGTATCTTTTTGATGTAGGTATTTAGTGCTATGAACTTCCTTCTTAGTACTGCCTTTGTTGTGTCCCAGAAATTTTGGTGTGTTGCTTTTGTCATTCAACTAGGAATTTTTTTTATTTCCACCTTGATTTTGTCATTGACCCAAGGATCATTCAGTAGCAGGTTGTTAAATTTCCATGTGTTTGTGTAGTTTTGAAAGTAACTTATAGAATTGATTTTTAGTTTTATTAGACTATGGTCTGAGAAGGTACATAGCATCATTTTGATTTTTTTTTTTTTAATTTGCTAAGACTTGTTTCATGACCTAATATATAATCTATCTTGGGAAATATTCCAAGTGATGAAAAGAATGTATATTCTGCAGTTTTGGATAGAATATTCTGTAAATGTCTCTTAGGTCCATTTATTCTAGTGTCCCATTTAAGTCCAGTATTACTTTGTTGATTTTTCTGCCTCAATGATCTGTCTAGTTCTGTCAGAGGAGTGTTGAAGTCTCCAGGTATTATGATGTTGTTTATTTCTTCCCTTAAGTCTAGTAATATTTGTTTTATGAATTTGGGAACTCTTGTGTTAGGTACATATATATTTAGGATTGTTATATCTTCTTGCTTAATCAATCCTTTTATCATTATATAATGACCATTTTTGTCTTTTTTTTACTGTTATTAACTTAAAGTTTAACTTATCTCATGTAAGAGAGAAACCTCTTCATTTTTGGTTTCCATTTACATGGAATATTTTTCTACCACTTTACCTTACACTCTGCATATAAGTGGGATCATGCAGTACTTGTCCTTTTGTGCCTGGCTTTTTTCGCTTAACATAATGTCCTCCAGCTTCATCCGCGTTGTCACAAAAGACAGGATTTTCTTCTTTTTTAAGGCTGACTGGTATGCTATTACGTATATGTGCCACCTTTTCTTTATATATATTACAAATATATGATGTTTTCTGAAAAAAAATCCTTTACACAAAAAAATTCAATACCAGATATTTTATAATTTAAATATGATTATGTAAATTTTTCAATGTAATTTTATTAAAAATCTTCATAAACATAACCTGAAGTCACATATATAGAATTTTTGATATTATCATTTGCCAATCATATATAAAAAATGTGATTTTTCTATTACTAAGAATATTTCAGAAAGTATCTATTGAACGAAATGTCACTAAAATGAACTCAGTCTTTTTGCTGAACTTTCCAAGGTAATTTGCAGATCACTTTATTCAAAACCATAAAATGCATATTATTTTCTTTCCACTTTATATCACCACAATTTTTCTTTATAGAAATATTCTTGTCTTTTATAATTTGTCAACATTTTTGCCATCTCAGTCTTCTTAAAAAAGAATCCCTTAGAGTCTTAATCTTCAGGTATATGTTACTCAACTGTGCCCTATGTTAAATGCTTAAGAAGACAATAAGTAATAAGTAAAACATAGCTGCCAAATTTCAGTTTTTGTAAATTTAAAAATAAATGAGAATTGCACTTAAAATATGGCAATGCATTTATATTTTTTATAATTATGAAAATCTAAATTTTCTTTATAATGTATTTAAAATAAGTGAATTTTAAAATCATATAAATGACAAAACTACATTTACATCTCTCTTAGCATTCCCAGCTTAGCTTATATACTTTGCAAGCACTGTAATCGTCTATTGCAATGACACTGTCTGCACATGAGAATCACCTGGGAAGACATAAAAGTTATTGATATTATTCTCTTACCTCCAGGGATTTAGTTCTTCTCAGGTCAGAAATGGGATGTGTTTTTTTCTATTTAAACATACTAGGTAATTTTAATTTGAGTAGCCACGGTTGAAAACCAATAAGGTAGACTGTTTCTCATTCTTACGTAAGGTTAAATAGTTATGGGGACACTATTCATATGAGGATTTACGGATCTCTGTTGGTCCTTAGACATATTCTGGGAGATAGATAATTTCTCTTCAAAAATTTTTATGTTGTGCTTTCTTTTTTATGAAAAATTTAAAAGCTAATTAATATAGGCATATTTTGGGTTATTTGTGTAACCAGTGCAGTCATAAATGTTTTAGTTTTGCATTACATTGGGTTTACTCTACTGTCAGCTCCAAGTACTTCTCTCTTAATTAGAGTCTAATGAGAAAAATAACAATGATAGAATTGACATACGAACAATGTATTCATATAAGCCCATAGTCCCAACCTTAACTTGGCACCTTGATTTGTCATTAGGTTCACCTGGGAGCATTTAAGCCATCCCAATGCTCAAGCTACATCCCAGCGCAATTACATAGAATCTTTGTAGGTAGTGATAGGCATTGGTATTTTTTAAGCTTTCCTGGGTTAGTTTGGTATGTGTCTAAGCTTGAGAAACACTGCACTGAGCAAAGCCAAGTGAGGCACACACACTCATATTAGATAAAATTGAGACTGGAGTCTTCATACCACGTTTTGGTAGTCTGGGATTGCCACCCTCAAAATAATTTGTGCCATAATAGTTAGTATCATATTTAATTTGTAAATAATTATTTGGATTTAAAATCTTATGTTTATGTTAATCATTTGAATTTTATTGGTTTTATAGTTGTTTTTATTTCAATTGGTAAATTTTTTTTGGCTTTATTGTTATAAACAAGTTACTTTATTTCTTGTTTTATATTTACACATACTTAGATAACACGATAAAAACATTTAGTAAATTGTGACAATCTGGAGATTATTAAGGGGATATAACCATAAATCAAATTTGACAATAAATGTCTATAGCCACAGCTATAG
>NW_012147189.1:6550819-6552728 GCF_000956105.1 Propithecus coquereli | reverse complement strand
AAAACTTACCTAAAATGAGAACCTGATACAAAGATTGCTTCACTGCTAAATTTTCCAAATACATAAAAAAAAATGCCAATTTTAGACAGTCTTCCAAAGAATAGAAAAATAAGAAACACTAAATTATTCTATGAGACCAGCATGAATTTGAAACCAAACATGAAAAGAATATTATGTAAAAAAAATTATAGGCCAATGTATTTCATTAAAAGAGATCCTAAAATGCTAAACAAAATGATAAAAAATCAAATCTAGTGACATTTTAAAAGTATTATACATGTGGACCAAGTTGATCTTATTTGAAAAATGCAGGGTTGGTATTATAATAAAAAATAAATATATGCACTAGGAAATAAAAAAGAAATTTGTATAATCATCTCAATAAATACAGGAAATTACTTGTTACAATTTTTCAACTCACCAAGGTAAAAACAACAAATAAAAATAGAAGAATTCCTTAATCTAGAAGATATTTGTAATATTTATATACAAGATATGATACATATCCAGAATATATGTATGCTTCTAAAAACTTATACACAACACAATGCAAAATATTGGCAAAAACTTGCATAGATAAATATGAATATACTGAAGTCCAATAGACATGTGAAAAGAGGCTCAACCTTATTACCCATCAGAGAAATACAAATTAAAGCTGCATTGAAACAGCACTATATAACCACCAAAATAACAAAAATTAAAAATAGAGTACAAATGCTGGTGAACATGTGGAATAAGTACGATCTGGTAAAACAAAAAGCAACACAACTGCTTTGATAAACAAAGCAGTTAGTAGTGTTTGCTAAACTTGGATACACACACACATACACACACACACACACACACACACACACACACACATGCAAATAGACACACTCACAAAGGACATGTATATTTCTATAACCAAACAATTTCATTCCAAGCTATATACCCAACAAAAGTATATACATGGGTGCAACAAAACATGCATATAAGAATGCAAAAATAATGCAAATAACCTAAACAGTTTACCCACCACTACCCACTAATTTAATGGGAAATTGAATGTGATATATGCATTCTATGAAGCATTATAAAGCAAAGAAAATAAACTGCAGAGATGAATCTCACAAAGACAATGGTGAATGAAAGAAGCCAGAAAGAAACGCACATTTTAAATTTCCATATATAGAAGTGAGTTTCTTAATGGCAGAAAAATGATGTTCTAAAATCTGCTCTTCCATACAAGCAACAAGACCACTAGCAAAAACTGTCAAGTTTGACTTTTTCAGAAGTCTGGAGATTAACTAAAAGCCTAAAAAAATCAATCCATGGAGCATGTCTTCATCCAGTCTCCTTTTTTAGTAGTGTATAATCTACATACAGTAAGATCCCCCAATTTTAGGTGTACAGCTTTATGACTTTGGCAAATGCACATAGTACTATAACCACCATTACATCATGATAAACATACCCATGTCCTGATTCTGATGATTGAAGTTCGTCATTCTTGTTGACTTTCTGTTTCTCAGTTGTTAACTTTTCTAACTCTGTCAACTCTCCATTTATTAATAAGATCCTGTCATTACTGTCATGGACTTAATGAAAACTTTATTAATAGTTATATAATTTTAAATTACACTTTTGTTTTTGGAGCACAATATTGCTAAGTTAAGCAAGCAAGACCTACAAAGTAAAATCATTAAAGCAACTTTATATCGTACTCTCGCTTTCCTCTTAAATAAAGTGAATGTGTACACCTTTCCCCTCTTCCCCCTTTCCTGAATAACAATTCAGGAAGGGCTCATGGCTTCGCTGGCTATTCCTAGGTAATATGTCTCAGTTCCTAATTTAATCTAAAATGTCCAGACCCAGATAATAATCTAAACTTTGAACTTGATTTATAGTTAATCTTCTAGACTTGTTA
>NW_012147189.1:6546261-6547334 GCF_000956105.1 Propithecus coquereli | reverse complement strand
AATTTAAATTTAAGCCTCTTAAAGTTTGAATTTGTTACTGAAAATAGTTCCAGTTTAACAAAGTTACTTATTTTTTGCCTTACTGATTCCTCTATTTTGCCAAGATATATCAAATTTTGTTGTTTCGTGTATAGATTGTCAACACAAATATTGTACTAAATGGAATTTGTCCTAATTTTGAAAACATAACTATTTAATATCTTTTCTCCAAGGCACTGTGAAGTACCAAACTTACTTCTGTTTCTTTCTTTCTTTCTTTATTTAGTTCATTGCCCTGTATAAACTTCTCCACTAGTGTTTCAACAGTCATTTAAAATAGCATATAGACTTCCACATATATCGGAATGACGGAAAAGATACTCTGAAGAACCTACCAAATAAAATCCAATGAATAAATAAGAGAAAATGAGGAAGAAAATCAAAATGTAGTAAGAAACATACAGAGACTAAAAATTAAGTGAAAGTGAACTAAATCTTTCCATGAATTGTTTTGCTAAATCTAGAATTCCATGAGTTTCTATTGATGGTTGCACAGAGTAGGGAACAGGATACAAAGCCTAAGATCTGCTAAGTTGAGGAATATAACAAGAAACCCTCATCTAAAGATAAGACCGCAATGGACACACTCTCAGTGTAATGGTGAAGTAAAAATGAAGTTCCCACAAAGAAGGGACGTGTAGGGAAAGTCACCTGTCTGAACATTGACACTAAGTGGAGGAAACAAATGATCAAACACAAATTCTTTCTTAAGAACTATTTTGAATAACAAATTCAAACTTTAATAGGCTTAAATTTAAATTATGTTATGTTATGTTAGTTATGTTTATTTTGATTTGTGTGGCTCCTCTAATATGTCTGGAAAACCTCATGGGAAAAATTTAACTTTAAGTGACCCTAATTTGGGTTTATTTCAGGGAATTAACAGAAGCAAGCATGAATTCTCTTAGAGAAATGTAATTTTAACTCAAGCAAAAAAGAATTCCCATAGAAAACTTTCTAAGGTAAATAAGCAGCTTACATTTAAAATTCACAAAACAGGGGAAAAAAGGCACCATGAATAAGATCTAAGGAAA
>NW_012147189.1:6540229-6546211 GCF_000956105.1 Propithecus coquereli | reverse complement strand
ATATGTCTCAGTTCCTAATTTAATCTAAAATGTCCAGACCCAGATAATAATCTAAACTTTGAACTTGATTTATAGTTAATCTTCTAGACTTGTTAGACACAATCTCCTGCTGTCTCTTAAGGAGGGAGGAGTTTAAATACAGACTGTATATAAAGAAGGACAAATACCAGGTTTGATGGTACTTTATTCTTAATTAACTCTTCATTTATTCATACTCTTTCTATATAAAGTGTTCTCAAAACAAGGCAATTAATCACTTTCATGATACTGAGTCACATTATCCCTTTATGCCAATGTTTCACAAAATCAGCCCTATGGATCCTGTAAAGCTGTGGTCCCAACCCCGGGCCAGGACCGTACTGATTCGTGGACTGTTAGGGATGGGGCCGCAATGCTCTGCTGCCCTCTCCACCCGGACCATGGAAAAATTGTCTACCATAAAACTATGAAACCTAGGAAAGGGGCAGGGGCACCACGGGTGGAGCGCAGCACAGCAGGAGATGAGCGGCAGCCTAGAAGCCAGCACCCCATCACTTGCATCACCACCTGAGCTCTGGTCCCCCTTCCCCCTGCAAAGGTATAATTTTAAATATGCAACATTTTAAAACTTCCCTACTTCACTTTCCCAACTCGGGATTCTTCTCTAATAATCCACTGAATGTGTTAATCTTCCTAAAGCACAACTCTGATCTTCTTATTACATTACTGAAACCTTCTTTGGCTCCCTCTTGACTATAAAATAAAGTTGTAATTCTTCGACAAACCATCAAGGTTCTCCAGGATAAGACCATCCCTCTCCGTACCAGGCCAACATTCTTCTACAGCCTTTACAATTCTCAGTCCTCGTGCACCAAAGTTACACAACCACTTCCAGTTCCAAGTCTCTGCCCAACACAGTCTCATATCTGTGGCTTTCCTTGTATGATTCCCTCTGGCAGGAATGTCTAGTATACATACAAGCCCACACACCCATGCATGCACTCATCTCTGCGTTTGTAAATTTTACACACTCCTTAAGCCCCGACTCACACACTGACTAGTTGACATTTCCTGATTCTTCCATTAGCTTATTTTCTCTTTTCTCTAAATTTCCAGTTTATCCATACCTGTTTTATGACACTTATTTTCTATCTAGATTTTCTGTCTTTTTTTAAACTTGTTTCTGTGGCTTCTGTATGAAAAAGACTAAATTTTATATATCCTTTTTGTCTCAAAAAGAACTTAAATTAGGGCTAACACTGTCTTAGTCCTTTTTGTGTTGCTATAAACGAATATGAGACTGAGTAATTTACAAAGAAAAGAGGTTTTTTTAGCTCATAGTTCTCCAGGCTAAATTCAAGGTCATGGCCCCAGCTTCTGGTAAGGGATTTTGTGCTACGTCATAACATGACAGAGAAGGTCAAAAGGGAAATGTACACAGGCAAAGAGGGAAAACCTGAGGGGCATTCTGGCTTTATAGCAACTCACTCTCAGGGGAGCTAATCCATTCTGGAGAGAACTAATATACTCTCAGGAGAGGGAGAATTCTTTTACTACCTCATTACTATGAGAACAGCACCAAGCAATTTATGAGGGATCCATCCCCATAACACAAATGTATCCCACTAGGCCACACATCCAAATACCACTACTTTGGAGATCAAATTGCAACAGGAATTTTGGTGGGGCCAAAAAAATGCATATCCAGAGCACAGCACACCGATGGCCATGCAATAAGATATATTAAAATATAAATACAGCTGTTCCTTGGTATACACCAGGGATTGGTTCCCGAAGCCCTGCATATACCAAAATCTGTACAGACTCAAGTACCGCAGTTGGCCCAGCAGAAAAAATTGGCCCAGCAGAAAAAGTTGGTCCTCTGTATACATGGGTTCTTCATTCCTCAAATACTTTATTTTTTATCCACATTTGGTTTAAAAAAATGCATGTATAGGGGGACCCCTGCAGCTCAAACATGTGTTTTTCACAGGTTAACTGTATATAAATGGATTTTCCATATATTGACCTCTAATAACACTGTTGTATACCTGTCAAAGTAAAAGAGGATAAAACTTATAATCTTACACAAACTTGCATTGGAATTTTGGTTTAAAACCTGTGAACATTTGCATTCTTCCAAGTAACATAATAAATCTACTAATATTGCTGACAAGAAATCAAAATGGCTAACTTTGAGAGGAATATACTCTATCATCAGGCCCATTTGATAAATTAGATGAACCTGTAATTGTTGGCTCAAGTATTTGTTCCACATGTAGAAATCATGTTTATTACTGAATATGACAATAATGATGATAGTGATCAGATAGTGCATTATGTGCTGTTCGTACATTATCTCACATCATTACCTATACAACAGACTGTGATAGGTACCATGACTACCCCCATTTCACAGATCAGAAAATAAAGACAAAGAAAAGTGAGATAAGGTAACACAACTCTTAAATGGCAGAGTATGGTTCCAATCATAGCAGTCTGATACAGATAACAGTCAGCCTTGCTATCATAAAATATGAATACTAATGTCACATTTCTAGAACACGTTGCAGAATATAAAACTAAGTAAAGGGGCTTCTGGCTGACCATAAGCTTATCATAATACTGGATAGAAAATCGAGTTTGAAAGCAGGCCAATATGGTTTTAAGCCCTGGGTCTACTATTTACCAGAAATGGCAACTTAGGTAAATCACTCTCAGTCTCAGTTTCCTAACCTGTAAAAATGGGGAAATAATGTCATTGTAAGAGTTAAACAAAGAGACACATATAATGGTTCCTGGCAGAGACTGGTGCTTAGTCAATATAATGATGTCAAAATTCCTAAGAAAAATGTAAGCTCTCACTAATGTTATTGGCATAGCATTGTCCTTTAACTCTACTGCCTGTTCACTCTCACTCCCTACTTCCTATACCATTAGGATGAATATGTTCAGAAAATTAATTGTGCTGAGTTTAAAATACTATTACGAAAATGCAAAAAAATCTATTTATATTCTCGCCACTCAGAGATAACTATTGTTGACAATTTAGTGTTTATCATTCCAGACTAATGAAATAATATACAATATAATACATGTTTATACATATCCACTTATACATTTGTAAAATAACCTCCATTTTTGGTATAAATATATAGGAGTAGAATTCCTATATCAATTATGTACCAGTTTATAGCTATTGATACATAGTACTAAATTACAACAATGTGTGGTAAAATAATGTCCATTTTTTCACACTTTAAAAATGTCGGCATTAATATAATGCTTTGCTGGAAGAAAATTGGAATTTTACTGTTCTGACAGGCATTTTTGTTTATTAATGAGATTAAATGTTTTCCACACATTTATGTTCAATTGTTGTGTAACTCTCTCTCCAATGAAAAGTAAGCTGATTTTTAAACTAAAGCTAACTATATGTTTACCTTTCAAAGATCATTCCTTTGTAAGTTATAGTATGAAACAAATACATTTTTTAAAAAAATCAGTGACTTATTTTTAGAAGCTGACGGAATGAGACATTTTGAAAAGAAGAGAAAGCCAAACCAAGAGAATCACCAAATATACAGTGGCTTAGAACTACTCACTATAGTATATTGGAACACATAATAATCAAGATAAAGTGGAATCACCAGAAACATTTAAATTTATTTTAATAGTAAGAAAGAAAGAAAATTTTTTATTAAATTTTAGACATTTTCACTTAAATTATTAGGACTTGTTACCTGATAAGTTAATACTCAATAGTCTTGAAATCTCACTTACAACTTACATGAATGCTTTATTCCTGTGATGATACATAAACATCATATATCTCTTCTATTTTTCTATTGTTATAAGATGCATACAGCTTTACAATAGTACAATATAATATTTGGCATATGCCAAAATGATATTTGGACTTCTCAATTTCCATATATTTCCATACCAGTATACATGAGGATATAGTACAAACTGGCAGTTTCTTTCAAATTATTTATTCTTAACTCTAAATTTTTACATAATATTTCTTTTTAGCTGAGTAAAGATGCACTAATTTTCTTATGAAAATGAACTTTTACCATTGCCTAGAAAGCCATTGCCTAGAAGAGTGCCTAGTGTATAGTAGAAACACAAGGTATATTTGTTGAACAAATTGTGTTGAAACAAAAAAAATGTTTAGCTTTAGGAGAAAGAACATGCTAAAATGAAATCATTACTATGTCAAGTCAAAAAATATTTAGTCATTAATCAAATATTTGATAAAATATTTTACAGATTTCTTGTAAGTATAATCAATTACATTATGGATATGAAAAGATATACAGTGTGATCTAGTGAGAAAGATCTTAGGCTAAGACTTAATATATCTAGATTTCAGTCTTGTGGCTCCTCAACAATTGTGTGACATTGAACAAATCACTAAACTTCCCTGAGCATCACTTTTTCCAGCAGTAAAATGGTGATAATAATAACTTCCTATGCAGCACAGAGAGTTGTTGTAAAGAGGAGATAATAGATGTAGAAGTGCTTTCAAATATGAGACTTATATAAATGTAGGATATTATATAGATGTGTTCAGACCAAAGGGAAATCAGAACAAGCTCACAAAGGCAGAATAGATAAATCTGACTGCAGTATTTTCAACTCTGAATAGAGTTAGATAAGGAAAGATAACCTAAATAAATTCCAAAAGAACTAGGTTTCCTTACAAGAAGCAGAAATTTAAAATAGATAACCTGTACATGTCCATCTCATATTTTGGATATTGGCCAAAGGCCCACAGTATTTCTAAATAAGAATGGGTAGAAGAATGAAAGTTTGGAGTCATGATTATTTTTTCTTACAATTTTAGTCCTACATTCCCCAAATAAATGCATATTTAACTGACAGAGGAAGTCTTACTTAGAGCCACTTCTTGATTACATTGGTATTGTGATCTAGAAATTATTCTTCTTAATCTCTCAAGATTTCACTTTTCACACCAGAATAATGAAAGCTGTATATACCTTATTCTATAGAGATTTTAAGAATTAAAGATGTAGATATGTATAAAATATGGAGGTATGCAAGGTCTGTCTGGAAATTATCCAGCCATTGTTAATATAATGAGAACAGTCTGCATGACATTGATGTAACCTGGTAGCCAAGGAGAGTGGACTGAAATGTATATGCATGAACAATGACAACCTCACTGTCTAGTCAGTGGGGTGATAGATGCCTTTGAGTGAGCATGTGTACTGTGTGGCCATCGCATTCAAAATGAGCAAGAAGAGCAACAAATCTGTGTCAAATGTTGCATTAAGCTTGAATGTTCCTCTGTGGAAACTGTTCGGATGATTCAGAAGGCTTTCAGGGACGATGCAATGAGTGCCGTGCAAATAAAAGTGTGGCATGAATGCTTCAAAGATGGTTGAGAATCTCTTGAAAGTGATCCACATCCTGGAAGGCCTGCACCAAGCAGAACACCTGAAAATGTAGAACGTGTACAGGTTAGGTGAAGAAACACTGGCTGGCAGAACTGTGTGAGGTCCCAAGGTGCCCACTTGGAAGGGGACTGAGATATTACTGTCCTATGTACAATGTTTCTTGTGTCTTGTATCTTCTTCAATAAATGTCCCAATTTTTCATATTATATGGCTGGATATTTTCTGGACAGACCTCATATACGTGAAAACTCTGAAAATGTGTATACTAGAAACATTGAGACAAAGAAATTCAGAAACTTCACAAGCTATTCAATCAGCAATATTGCTGAGTACCTAAAAGTTGCCAAGCAGTGAGCTAGATTGTACTGATACCAAAATAAATAACTAAAGTTCTTGGTTCTCAATGGGAGGGGATATATAAACAAAAAATATAAAAGTAGGTATATGGACTTATGAATGAGATCTGGAATAGGTTCTAACACGTAGTTCTTACCACTTAGTACTAGAACCTTTAAACACTTTTATTTTTTTTTATTTTTTTTTTAATTTCAGAGTATTATGAGGGTACAAACATTAT
>NW_012147189.1:6521132-6538950 GCF_000956105.1 Propithecus coquereli | reverse complement strand
GAAAAAAGGCACCATGAATAAGATCTAAGGAAACTGACTGATAGTTTCATATTCTTAAAGATTTCAGGTATTAAAATTATCAACAAATGAAAAATAAATAAGTATGATTAATATGAAAAAAGACAAGCTCAAAAATTCAAGCAATGAATAAAAGTTCATAAAGGAACTCCAATCATACTGAGAAAGAGCAAAATAAAATTTTTTTAAATGTACAATATAACTAAAACATAAAACTAATTGAACATAATAAAAAGCAGAACATTTACTGGTGAAGTGAGGATTATTGAATCAAAAAATAGACCAAAGACTTTATGTAAAAGAAGCATTCGAACAAACCAATAAATGGGAAATTTAAAAGATATTTTAAGATAGTCTAATATACTAGTACTCAAAGTTTCAGAAAAAAATATGAGATAAAGGAGATGAAGGAGTGATCAGAGATGATGGCAAAGATTTCTTGAGGTTTATGGAATAACACTAAATTTGAGACTCACAGTCTCAAACATTATAAATGAAAATAAATTACATCCCTAAATGTGGTGAAATTGCAGAACATTAAAGACAAAAGAAGATATTAAATGTAACCAGAGATGAAAGATCTAATATAAAGGAAAGCAATAAAACTGGTATCTGACTTTACAACCACAACAAGGAATGATAAAACATGGAATATTTTCAGTCCATTCTTAATCCCTGTGTCAGCTGAACCTCTTTACATTGCCAGGGCAAGAAGCCAATGGTACTGTTTGGCAATTTTTTAAAAAGTTAAAAGTATAAATATTCTATAACCAAGAATTCTACATCTATATGTTTAACTGAAAGAAATTAAAATACATTATATATTCACAAAATGACTTTTACACATATGTTCATAACAGTTATATATAAAAGCCCAGTACTTCCAGATGGTTATGGACAGTGGCATCTGCATAGATTCCTACATCCCAATATTGCCCCAAACAATAAAGACCAAGAACAAAAATTTAAATTCTACACACAATTACGCCTTCAACATTAGTTAAAGATGAACAGTGCTGAAACATCAAAATAACTGTAGGTAAAAAGAGAAAAATTACCAAATTCTTGTAGTCTATATTAGTCCATTTGCATTGCTGTAAAGAAAATACCTGAGGCTGGGTAATTTATAAGGAAAAGATGTTCATTTGGTTCAAGATAATACAGACTGTACAAGAAGCATGGCACCAGCATCTGCTTCTAGTGAGGGCTTCAGAGAGCTTCCAATCAAGGTGGAAGGAGGAGGGAGAGCAGGCATGTCACATAGAGAGAGTGGGAACAAGACGGGGAGGAGTTGGTGCCAGGCTCTTTTAAACAACCAGCTCTCCTGTGAACTAATAAAGAACTGAGAACTCACTCATTATGTTAGGGAGGGCACCAAGCCACTCATGAGGGATCCACCCCATAACTCAAACACCTCCCACAAGGCCCCACATTCAACACTGGGGATCAAGTTTCAACATGAGATTTGGAGGGGCCAAACATCTAAGCCATATCACATATCTCTTCTGCTCCCACTCCATCTCCTGCCCGATTGCCCTGTTGCAAGGTTTTGAGGAAACAAAGGCAAACCAAGAAAAGCCACAGGGAAGAAAAAAGAGTGAAACTAGTGAAGGGATCTAAGGGTGATCAAAACAACTGCCAGAAAGATTGTGTCCACCCTAATTTTGAAAATACTAAAATAGTGCTTGAGCAGATCAGAGCATAGACTACAGGGAAGGAATTTCAAAGTGTATGTGATTTAAAAAGACAGACTCAATTTGAAAAGGGCATTCTTCAAAATGTATAGCTCCTGGGGAAGAAAATAGGACAAAAAGAATGGGAAAAACACTCTTTGGTAATTGAGTGGTGAAAGGGAGAATAAAAAAAGAATGGAGAAATATAGGATCATGGCAAAAGAGAACCATAAAATCAGAGGACTCACAACTCTCCTACCACAGCAAAACAAACAAACAAGACAGAGAACTTGGTGTTTGGTCTACTAACAGAGAGCATGACATGGTAACATTAAGCTAGGGATTTTGTGAAATACCTCAATATCATAAAAGTGAACAAGAGGAAGCTCAACAAATCCATTTTAAGTATTGCAAAAATTCAGGGAACAAAATATCACATAGAACAATAACTGAGTAAAGCACCCCCTTTTGCAAAATAACCATGAATCAGAAGAAAACTGTAAATCAACATTGCAAATATTAAATATACTTAATCGAGCATTTGAAGATATGCAAAAACAACTTGAATTGGAGTTTGTTGAATTTTACAATGCACTAGCAATTGAACCAAGTCATAGGCAGACCAATTTCCCTCTTAAGTCCTTTCTGTGTTCTAACACTGATAATCATATCAATATCAGATTAATGTTACTTGTATTGTTTTTCTGGGATCCCTCAAAAAAATAAATACACTAACCAGAAATTTTAGTTTCTCATTTTCTAGACCTATCACTGCTTTTTCTTGGTGGCTGTGAATTCCCTTACAGAAAAATGTTTTCCCATCATCCTCCTTTTTGTAACTGGTATTTCCAACTACAGAAAACAAAAAGAAGACAAAGAATACTCTTCTACTTTTTCTTGAGAAAAATATTCAATTTACCAAAGTTAATAAAAACTTGATTTTTTTTTCTTGAGTGGCTGGGTCACAATGATTACACATGTGCATAAACACACACACACGCACCACCACCACCATCACCCCCCAAAAAACTGAAACATTTGTCTCCAATATATATTTCTCCATTCCTACAGTCCCTAGGAGTTTTATTAAAAGTCACATTATAATGATATAATTATCAATCTCTATTTTAAGAGTTCAATCTCTATTATCATCTACTTAAGAACAAATTAACTACTATATAATAAATGGAAACTAAAATTTAAGATGTAGGAGTTTAAATGTCTTAGTGCTAAACAAATGTGAGTTCCTTCTGAGACTTCACTACGTGTAGAGAGAAAGATGTGATTTATGCATTAAAAAAGTTGTTTTATATCCAAAAATATAGCTCAAATCAGTCTGAAGTTCTCATCTTAAAGGATAGTCTTGAATTTCTAGCAGCATAATAGATTTTTTTTTCATTTTTTATTTAAGTGGATTTAAGGGGTACAAGTGGTTTTTTGGTACATGGAGGATTGCATAGTGGAGAAGTGTAGGCTTTTAATATACCCACTACCTGAATTGTATATATTGTACCCAATAGGTAATTTTTTATCCCATGCCCCCCTCTCCCCCTCCCACTTCCACATATCCAGTGTCCATTAAGTCACTCTATAGGACCATGCATGCTCATTGCTTCTTTCTCACTTATAAGTAAAAACATGCAGTATTAGAATAACAGCCTCCAGTGTCATCCAATTTTTTTTTAATTGAATTCTTCACTCTTAAATTCAATTTGGTTTCTATGTCTCAAAACTAACTTCTCTTTCTGACTGCCCTGTTTTCAATTAATGGGTACATTCTTTCATTTATTCAGTATATAAGCCAGTTTGGGCTTTTATAACAAAGTACCATAGACTAGGGTGGCTTATAAGCAACAGAAATTTATTTCTCACAGTCCTAGAGCCCGCAAGTCCGAGATCAAGGTCCCAGTATGGTCCGATTCTTGATAGGGCCCTCTTCTGGGTTACAGACTGCTGATTTCTCCTTGCATCCTCACATGGTAGAAAGAGGGTAAGAGAGCTTTCTAGGGTCCCCTTTTACAAGAGCATTAATCCCATTCATGAGGGCTCCACCTTCCTGACCTTAATACCTTCCAAAATCCCCACCTTCTAATGTCATCGTATTGGGGGTTAGGATTTTAACCCATGAACTAAGGACAGACATAAACATTCATTCCACTGAGCTCACATTCAAAAATTCAGAGCAATCATTGCCTCTTCCATTTTTTTTCCCATTCTCTGTATTTAATCAGTCAGTGAGGCCAGCACTTGATTTTTAAACTTCTCTTACTTGATCTCCTTCTTTTTCGTCACTAACACCATTCTAATCCTCATTGCTCCACACTTGGACTCCTAATTCATTTCCCTATTTTTATTTGTTTCTCCTCCAACAGATCAAACATATTGCCACAAGATCAAGACCAATGTCACCAAGATACTACTTTCCTTCAGACTTCTTGCCCCAAATCCTCAATTCCTTCCCCCTTTGTGTATATGATGCAAGCCAAATGCCTAAAACTGGAATTTAAGACCCTTGTAGTCTAATTTCAACCTGCCATACTTAGCTTCAACTCTTACATAAATCTTTCTCTGACTAGACCTGGATACTCAAACCAATTTTCTATGATATGTTTTGTTTTAAGCTCTTGTGGAAAAGGACTGTATCAGTTAGAATAATTTCGGTTGTTAGCTACTGAGTACCCCAATACAAAATAGGTTCAATTGTAAGTGGTTTGTTATTTCACATAAAAAGAATTCTGGAAATAGCTTTCTTTTTTTTTTTTTTCGGGTTTTTTTTTTAATAGCTCTATGACATCAATGACACAGGTTCTTTCTAACTTTATGCTGAACTGTGCTTGGTATATTAACCAAACTTTCATGGAATAGAATTGTTTCAAGCTCTTATCCCTAATTCAATCACTTGGTAAGAAGAATGAGGTTACTTGTAATGTTTTAAACAAATCAAGATTCACCCACTGTAACTAGGGAGGTACCAGGATCCTTTGAAAGAAGGGGACACTAAGAAGATAAATCAAGAATCAATTAACAAGAAGGTATTTTTTAAATGGCTGTTAGAGAGGCTAATATCCACTTGCCACTAAGAGTCTCCCTCCCCCCTGGAATTCCTAACTCAATTACATATTTATTGATTAATATTTATAAAAGCTAAAATGGTTTTAGCTGTTATACCAGTAGATTATCTGGAAGAGATAATATATTGGCTAGCTGCACAATAAGAATGGGTTTATCTGATTAAACTTTTATGACCTATTACTACAAAAATAAAGAAGCACACACACACACACACACAACCAAACCATATTCACAAGAATATGCCATGTTAGGGCTCTAGTTGCTGAGTTTGAATGAGGAAACTGGATTTATAGGTGCAAATGGGAGCAGACAAGATCCTGATAGAAGTACTAGGAAGACACATAAGAATAATTTAATCTCCCTTATAATTCTGTCTGCAACTTTGTTGTTTCCTTCCAAAATAAATCTGAAGGCATTTTCTTTTAAGATATTTTTTTGTGTTAAGGCCAACTCTGTTACTTTTCATCTTCACATTTATTCTTTCATTCTCAAGATTGTATTTTAAGAAAAATTTCTTATTCTCTATACAATTCTTTAATTCAGCCAAACCTGTCAGAATGGGATCTTGTCAACATCTCTAGCTGGGTATAGTGAGCCGTTATTTTTCTATCAGTTTCTTTATTATTCTATTTGAGAATGCATTACATCATATAAGTAACATGAGTTCATAGACAACACAAAGACCTGTAAGAATATTTATGTGGATATAGCTTTTTCAGTAATTAAAAGTAAAGAATCAAAGAAAAAAATCAGAAAAACTCGTAAGTGAAAAATGATGCAGTGAAACTTTCATAGGAAATGTTCACATTAAAATAGAGAATGATCTTTCATTGGTTTTGCTCTCTCTCCAACTTTCCTGCTATTTTTTTGGTTTTTTGCTCTTCTTATTTTTATTTTTTTCTGGCAAAATAATACATGTACCCAAAGCCTTAGATAGAATTCTGGGGAAACAATAGAACACTTCTACTCCAAATAATAGTGATGGTAAAGACTGCCCACTATGGATTTTTTCTGCATGCTAGTCATTACCATGTGAAACGAAATGTCCATCTGCCACATCTCTAGCCTAGTAAAGCTCTACTAAAGTATCTGTAGAAGAAATAGCTCTAAGCAACAGGACCAAAAATATGAATCCTACTGTTCCAGGCTTCACATACCTTTGTGTACAAATGAAGGCAATGTACATTAATACCCCAAATTTCTGTAATATTCTCATTTATTTGATTTGTAAGTTGACTTCTTTTTTCTGTATTTTCCTCTCCAATTTTCCAAATTTCCTTGTCTATTTACCTGCCTCCACTAATCACCCTGATCTTTGGACACTGTTGTCTTTAGTAAGAGAAGCTAAAAGTGAGGGGTATTTCTCTGGGCCAGAAGTTACAGTGAATTGCTGAAGCCAATAGATGTTATTTGCGCTGAAAATACATCCTAAATGCCAACTACTTCATGGTGAAAAGCATCACTCTCTATCTTTTTGTATTACATTTCATCAAGGGCTGTCCCACCGCAAACTTGCCTAGCTTCCAAAGATTTGTAGCCCTTATAATCCACAGTCGACGCCATTTCCCAAGAACCTACAAATGTCAAAGAGATGGCTGGGTCACCACGATCTCTGCTGTCACCAACATGCTGTGGTGAGAACTAACACTCCCCTCTGATGTATGGGCCTTGACCCTGGGCTCGCTTTGTCTGCCAGACTCCTTTTATGGTGAGCCCTTTCTCAAGGCCCACGCTGCTTCTTTCAGTACTGTTTTCTTTGATATATCCCTAGTATGTCTGATATTTTATCTTTTTCAAGATCATAATTGTAAACAACAAGGCAGTATAACCTTGGCTTCTTATAGTCATGGTTCAAATCCAGCTCAATCTCATTTATGACCCTGGGTAAATCATTTACTATTCCGAGGCCTCAGTTTTTGTATCTGTATAATGCAGAACAATACTTTTATCACAGAATTGTTATGAAGACTGAATATAGTATGTAATCCTTCTAACACAGTATCTGGCACATTCTAAGTACTGAATACTGCTATTTTTTTTTAACCCTAGAAGATTTCCAAATGACAACATATGTCAGTGATGCAAGAGCATGTGAGAGAAGAACAGGGCTGTGTCTGCCCTTTCTCACCAAAAACTTTAGTGCTCTGTACCTGCCAGACAAGATGCCTATGGTATGCTGTCACAATAATGCATGAATTACAAGTTAGTTTCAAAATGTAATTAAGATTTTAATTCTACTGGAAGATTAGGTAATAGTCACTATAATGTTGGATCTGTTTAAATGCAGAAATAATTTAAGAAATTTTAAACATGCTTAGAATTATATTAAACTTCTTAATTGACTCTTTTTTTTATTTCAGCAAATTATGGGTGTACAGATGTTTAGGTTACGTGTGCTGCCCCTGGTTCCCGCCCCCCAAGTCCGTGCCTCAATTGACTGTTTTGTATCTTTAAAAAATGTATGTTGAAATAGCAAAGACTTACAGAAATTAAGAAAATATTATATATAAATATGTGAACCCACCAAAAATATTCCCTATTCCTTCACAACACATATATGTGTGCACACACACACACACATGCTTACATTCAACTCCATCCTTCACACATGATCTATTCTTCAAGGCAAGTTAATTATGTTTTGAGAAAACAGCAATATTTTAACAGATGCTTTTAAAGTTTTTATTAATATTGTTATTGTATAATTGATTGTGGTTGGGAAATCTGCAAGAATTTAGAGAAAAAAAAATAACTGTTTCACCTGCACTTTCTTGTTGGAACACCATAACATGTGACATGTCTGATATATTTGTACCTATTAAATAGGGATTTTTGTGTGTGACTTTTTTATTTTGTTTATCATGAAGTCTTAAAACGATTACCAAAAAACTGGTAATTCTAGAAATTGACAATGAGAGTCAGAGAAAGAGAAATTACCAAGAAAAACATACAGTTCATTGTACCGACTGAAGGACTCTTGCAAATATGGAACAATTATGTTTTAGAAACATCTAAAGTATTAGGAAAGTAAAGGATATCCTAGTGAAAACAGAGGCTTACCTGTCAACTCTCTTCATCAGCAGAAGGCTAGGTTTTCTAAAATGTATATATTTGGCAGCTACTTTCTGCCTGGCCCCCAAAATGAAAAAGGCAATAGTCATTTAACTCAAGAGTTATGCTTGATCCTGTTGTCTAGAGAGCTTTATCAGAAAGAAATTTTTCCAATTTTTGATATAAGTATTATAAATCTGATTATATATTTGCCATTAGTTATTCACTCAGCGGCATATGAATTGCACTGCCATGACCGTTCAATATGAGGAATACTTCATCCTCAACATCGAACAATATTATTTCTGTACAATTTAATCAACTGCTACAAAACACAAACTTGCGTATATTTTTGTGTTTGACTTTGCTGTGTAAGATTTATTTCACTGTGGAAATGGAAGTTTAAGAGTTGATCTAAAATGTTAACTTTTCATTTCTCATCAAAGTATTTTAACAGTATTCTAGTAAAATGTTAGTATTTTTCTATTTCAGCAACATAAAACTAAACTTTCATCATATTTGGCCAGTTAATAAGGGTCTATAGAAATATGTAATATTTTCCCCCAATACATTCACAGAAACATATTTATGCAGCACTGCATTTTAAAATGCACTCAATTGATTTCTCCACAGGGCTTGCTTGTCACAGCGCTTTGTTAACCTACCCACTACAGTACAGTATATCAGACAACTTTGCCTTGCATCATCAATTAGAAAAAAAAATAATAACCAAAATAGTTTGCCTTCCAAATTCTTAGCTGCCCCAATGCTGAAAGCCAATGATGTGTAGAAAAGAAAAACCCTCATAACTCCTTGCCTGATAAATGAGTAGGGAGAATTTGACAGATCAGAACGAGATGAAGCAGCCTAAAACATTTGGCACAATGTGCGTCTGGCATACAGAGACTGCCTGTCAAATGCCTATGACTCCATACAGCAGCTAGGGACCCTATGGAGCAGCAGATGGGCCATTAAGGTAGTATTAATGTAGATGCCATCAGTTTTCAGTTCTGACTGGGACATACTCTTTAGAACTATGAGCAGCTGCTGCCATTTATTGTGACAGCTTCCTGCTAACTTTTGCCAACTGGCACAATCTGACTCTTTGTACCTGAGCTATTAAATGTGTGACTTCCACCATTTTATTCCTCCAGAGAATGCTTTTAATAATCCTCTAAAGAAGGAATGAAGCATTTATCACCAAAGTGAATATACATACCATGCAGTTCTATTGTACAAGACTTCTGCCCAGTGTACTTTATAGACCTTATATTAATACATCCTTATTAAAACTAAGCATGGATCTTTTCACATATATGAAAGTGCTAAATTGAAAATGAATGCTCATATTAACTCTAAATCTTTACTGTAATATCGATGTACTTAACTATTAACTAACTAGAATCTTTTCTCTTTTGAAATTTTTTTCCTGGATGAGCAAATTAAAAAAAGTCACATGAAATATGGTAATAAATTAACAAACCCAAAGTAAATTACTTCATAGCTTTCTAAATATAGGTAAATATTTTTATCTCAAAAGGTTTAGATACACCTGGTGGTTTATTTAATGTGTATAAAGAAATTGTAGGTGAATGAATGAATTTAAAAGCTCTGTATCTGAATAATACCTCTACTATAGATCATGAACAATGCATTATAAATGATTATAATTGTGCATTTATCACCTGCAGAATAATTTCAACAGAATATGCAAGTAAACTATTGGCAGAAGCAGCACTCTGCTTCGTTTCATCCAGCTAGACTTCGAGGGATATATTGCATCATTTTTGATTATGTCGAACAAGAAAGCTCACAGTACAGCACAGCATACGGTTTGTCAGACAATAAAAACTGCAGCAAGTCATTATAAAAATGGCTGGCAGACATATTCATTATGCTGAGCTAACGTCTTTTCTGCTTCAAATATCTGTACAATCTGACCAATAATCCATCCATGAGATTTCTAAACAGATCTCTCCCATTCAATACTATATTTCATAGAAAGGTCTGTGTGTGTATATACAGGTGCACACACACACACACACACACACACACAAATGCTAAATCTTAAAGCAGTTAAACTTCCTAATTCATTTTAATATATGAAATAATGAGAATGCATCAAACCGAATGCATAATAAATGAAAATTTCAAAGATTTTGACATTAATAATACAGCTATTGAACTGCTTCTAAAGATTTAGATATGTGAAAGAAATATTATAGAAATAATATTTTAGATGCTCAATGTTATATGTAAAGAAAATACGTGAAATGATCATACAAATAAACCAAAAAATAGTCAGAAAAATGGCGACTAGATGCCAAGATACTCTTAGTAACTTCCATATTTTCCTCCGTGAACAAACCTGTGACATCTGACAGAATTTCAAACTCCTTTTACTACCTGTGTGTGTGTGTGTGTGTGTGCGTTTTCATATGCATTTACTTGCCTTTGTATATTATTTATAAAGGAATTGAAGAGTATTTACTTCAGGGCGACTCCAAATCATGAACATTATATTATGGCAATAGACCTAAAGAACAACATTACTGAAAATTAATGTGATTTACAAGAATGCAAAAAAACTAAAATTATTATTATACATTAAAATTTAGAGCTTGAATATAAAGCACATGTTAAAGTTTTGATTTACCAGTTTAATCACAGTAGTTGATATGTTGATCTATTTAGAAGTTTCGTGTTTTTTCTGGTAACATTTTAGTTTCCAGGTGATATATTTCACTTTACCTAAGATATTACCATACACATAAGACAACATGAGCTTCTTTTGAATGTTTAACTAGTAGTGCTCATAGTGATGATTACTTTATAGTAGTTAACTTTTGTAAGACCTTCATAGGTTAACAAAAAGAAATTTTGTTCAACTCTGTGAAAACTTGGAAAAATCTAAAATGGTTTTTGAAAATTCTTCATTATTTAGTTTGATTTGATATCATTTCTAAATTAAAGTTGTTACTATGGTGGCAACATTTTGAAAATAACCAAATAATGCATTTAAAAAACATAAACATCAAAATAAGAGCACTATTCATATTTATCATCTGTAGCAGTGTTCCCTCAGAGAAGTACTTAACAGGGATTTTGCAGGGAGGAGGTATTCTATTTCTTCATGGGGAAAATCAAAGCTCAATAGACATAACCACTATAGTGTCTCTGTTGGATGAAAATATATAAATCTATGAAAACCAGAGATCCTGGAGACCAAGTTCTTCTAAAGAAATTGAAAGTTTTATAGTCCTGTGCTGATATAATAAATATGGCAACTGATCTCAGAGACTTAAAGTACACATGCATTTCAAAGAAAGACTAGATTCAGAAAGAGCTACATGAAGTTTGTATTATTAGTATTATTTTAATGCTTCTGCTTGGGAATAGTGATTTTGTATTTTAAAATGCATTTTATATATGTTATTTTCAAGCAAAAATCTAAATAAAATATTTTTACAAAAATCAAAGGACATAAAGATCATTTATGTAGTCCAGTAAATTATTAAATAATTAATGTATAAATATAATTCTAAATAATAAAATTATGTCATGAAAGAAATTTTATATTGACAATCAGGGTCAGAAAAAATGCTAATGTTTTCAAGATTCATGCTTTCAAATGTTTATTGAAGACCTAAAATCAAGTAACTTTAGCTTTCAAGTCCTTCATGCAGGGATAGTTTTGTAAATCATCACAGTATCATGTGTAGTGGTGCTATAACATCAATGACTATATGTAATGTCTATAATTCTCTCCTATTACCTTTTTCAAAGATAGAAATAGTGAAAATGTTTTACTAAAAATCTATGTATAGAATTTAGAATCTTAGAATCTCTGAGGCATTTTCCCACAGAGGAATCACTTATATTTCTAATCTGGTTCAAACTGCTATTGTCACCATTATCTGTACTGAAAATAAGTCATCTTGAGATAAATAAATTTACTCCTTTATGCTTTATTGGTTTAGTAATCAATAAGAACAGAAAAAACTGCATTGCCCATCCTAGATATTTGTAATAAATTAAGATTATCTGGTATTTGATTATTTTCTTAGTCTGATTAGGTTACTCTAACAGAAAAGTATAGATTGGGTAGCATAAACAACAAACATTTATTTCTCACAGTTTTGGGGGCTGGGAAGTCCAAGATCAACGTCCCAGCAAATCTGATGTCTGGTGAGGGCACTCTACCGGGTTTTAAAATGGTTGTTTTCTTGTTTTATTCTCACATGGCCAAGATAAAATATCACCTCTCTCCTGTCTCTTCTTATAAAGGTAGTAATCGGATTCATGAGAGCTCTGCCCACATGACATAATTACCCCCCAAAGATTCCACCTCCTAACATCATTCACATTGGGGATTAAGATTTGGACATATGAATTTGGGGAGGATATAAACATTAAGTCCATAATAATTATAAAAAGTAACAAACTAAGGATCAATTATATGCAATAATCAAATTATGGAATATATCCACAACCCCACCCAATCCATAGAGATTTATTGATCAAAAAAGTCCATTTTTAGGAAATATTTAAAATACCCTTTATCAGTGTGCACATTTTATGAATTTACAAGCATATAAATATCCTCTGTGATTCAGCTGAAGTAAACAGAAATAATTGGAAGGGTGACAGCTGAATTATTAGAGATTTACTTAGCAAGAACAGTACACTCTAAGTACAAAAGGTTCTATGGGTAGTGATTTCTCAGAAAATTAATAAGGTTACAATGCTTTTTTTTTTTTTTTGCCTTTTAAACTTCATGGAAAAAGTTTATCTAGAAAAGTGTTATTAAAAATCATACAGGAATCTTAAGTTAAAACAAAATTATATCCATTTGCATGTTCTTTCTTAGCTCTTCACTCTTATTAGATAAGCAGAAAAGCAAAAAATTCTCTAATATATATAGAAAGCAATTTTAGTTATAAAATAAGTTTTCCCTTGAATTCAAAAACTGAACTGTGACTCTATCTTTGTTTCCTTAGGTTTTGAGTGATTTTCTTTCTTCACAAACTACCCAGGGCATATCTAAGCACCAAATGTGGAAAAAGAGGAAAACGATTAAGATCTGAACCACTCATCTTTCAACAAATGTTATCTTTTCCCATTCTTTCATAATTCATCTTGTAATCTACTTCCTCCTTGAAACCTTTGCAAATCATCCTAACTAGTCTTAATTTAATTTACACTGGATTATATAGAGAAAAACATCTTTACTTTGCCCAGAACCACTCCAGTCTCTCTCCTGACCCCCAATTTGTGGCATTAGAAAAAAAGTGAACAAGCAAACAAGAAATTAAAAGGCTAATTTTTAAAGCCAAAACTAAGTGATGATATAAACTGTCTATTTAACCAGTCTTTAAGTCTGCCTTGAATTATAATTTTGTTTCTCAACCTCTCCATTTCATGTTTCTCCTTAGAAGATGAAATCTAAGTGTAGCAGAAGTCTCAAGTATCAGACCCCTGGGTGAAATGTCTACTGTCGTCACCAGCCTATAAGGTTATATTCTTTGTCCACCTAAGGCATTGCTTGCCAAGCTGGCCTTGGAAGGAGAAGAACCTGATGGCACAACCTAATCCGACCTCTTAATCTCTTTGGCAAGAGCAGCATTCCTGTACTGATTATGCCTCATCTAGGCTAATGCTGGAGCTCCTACAATTCTCCCATTTAGTCCAGAACAGTCTGATCTATACCCCCAGAAAGAGAGCCATCCCATAGAAAGGTCCTTCCAGTGACTCCCTATGTTAGTCAGGTTTCTCCTGTGATGATGATGCCTCTGCTGTCCCCTCTCCACACACCTTACTGAACACTGCTTCCCCTCTCTAAATCTTAGATACGAGGTAGCCTGGCCAACTCTTTTATCTCAGCAATTCTATTCTTCACAGCTTCTAATAATCCCATCTTAGACCAGAAAAGAAGACATTTCTACTATATTATTCCCTTTCCTTTTGCTACTTTAATTTCCTGGGAAATATCAAATAGTAAACAAGGATATTTTCTTCATGGATTACCAAAATTCTGACACGAATCCTCCAGGCTCAACCTAAATTTTAAAAATGAGAGAATCTGGAAAATTTTCTCTCAAAAAATGGCCTTGACTGCAAAACTAGGGACCAAGTATATAATCTGATTTTTGAATAGCAGTAGTTGACTACCAACTAAGCCTTCCTCATTGCATTTCTTTATAACACACACTTATTAAATATTTTCCTTTACATATTTGATGACTAGAAAGAAGGTTCTGTTTTCTGGAAAGCAAAAGGTAAAAGCATCTTAAATTTCTATATTATGACCATTATACATGATTGCAAAATCGAGTTTTTTCTTTCCTTTTCTTTTTCAAGTGTCAACTCCTTGAGGGTAGAATATGTTGTATGTAGGTTTTTTCCTTGGAAATAGGTAGAGTAACTATTAAGGAGAAAAAATAGATGACATAAGTAATGCAGTAAGAATTGTTGCCTTGGAAGTTCATTCCTGGAAAAGAGATATTGATTGAAATAGCACTTGTATTCTTATTCTGGAATGGGGTGTGCAAAGGGAAGAAGGACAAGAAGAATGAAGAACTAACTCTAGGACCCAGCTAAGTCCATATGTAGGGAAGAATAGAATCACTGTGGTCAGAGGAGGCATATTTTAAAAAGCGCATAAAAATGAATTAAATTTATTTTATCCATATCTGTGACAATAAACTCATATATATTAAAAAAGAGACCCACATCATGTATTTAAGACAAAGCCCACAAAAAAAATCAGCCTTATCCATCTGTCCAAGAATCTGTAAATCATAGCTTTGTATTCCTTTAGATTCAAAACTTCGGGTTTGTTCTGAAGGGAGATAATTATGTAGCGATTTTAGAGAGCACACCCGATTTCCCTGGTTATAAAAGGCATAATTCTGTGAAGTATTAGCAGGAGGGAACAGCCTGATCTGGCTTATAATAATATGTATGAACAATGCAAAGTAATTTTGTTAGAGGGAGAATATTTTTCAAGTACATCTGCTGAAATATCCAAAATATTTTGTTCTGTTAACTTTTAATTGGTAGGATGTAATTTTATTGATAATATTAGTACTTTGATACTTTTATAAGACATCAATACTTTCATTTACGTTTCCATTGTCTGAAGGTTAAGGTATAATATGTAATGCTACATGATATGTGATGCCAATAATTATTTGCTTATGATCACATTTTAAACATGTCCTATTAATGATTAAGTATCTTTAGATATGATGATTAATGCAGAAAGAAATATTGTAAATTTGGCATACATATTACTGATTTCACGACAAGGAATTAAATTTTCCTAAAGACTTGCATTTAATGCTCCCTTTTTAAAGGTGAGGAGACAGCTCTATTTCCAACAGACCACAGCCCATCCCATAATGCCTGTGTTACATTAGCTGTCTAAAGATCTTTCCTCAAATAAGCAACACGATTTATTTTTAAATGGATTATTTTGAACTACTCAAAAATACATGTGTCATTAAAATATGAGTATCATTTAAATCAGTTTTATATTTTAAATAAATCCAGGTATTTTTCAAGTTATTTTAATATTTAAAGATTTTTGGCACTTAATTCATACTGGTGACATTGAGTTATATATAAAAAATATTTTGTTATCTGTGTTATATATATATATATATATATATATATATATATATATATACACATACACACCATGGGATACTACTCAGCCATAAAAAAGAATGAAATAATGTCTTTCACAGCAACTTGATGGAACTGGAAGCCATTATCCTAAGTGAAGTATTAACATCTCAGGAACGGAAAAACAGATACCCCATGTACTCATTAGCAGGAACTAAATGAAGGATATACTTATCATAGAGAGTGGTAAAATGGACTTTGGAGACTCAGAAGGGGAGTGCAGGGGGGTAAGGGATAAAAAATTACCTATTGGATATAGTGTACACTATTCTGGTGACAGGTACAATAAAAGCCCTGATCTCACCACTATACAATTCATCCATGCAACAAAAAACCACTTACACCCTCTAAATTTAATGAAATAAAAAAATTCTGTTAAAAAGATAAAAATGTAAGTACAAAGATACAATCTATCTTAAAATCTATTTTTTGTTTGATTCCAAATAACAAAAATATTTTCATAACCTTTAATAACTATTTTAGTCATGTCTACTCCAAAAAAATTCTCCAGAATTTTAGCAGGAAAGAAACAGATGTATGTCCCTGGATGGCTGTGTCTTTAATGATAGAACTTACCTCCCTGAGGAAGATTTTCCTAAATTTTATCACTTTTTTCTCTCCCCCAACTAGGGTACTCTTAATATGTATTGGACATTTATTGTAAAATCCTTACAAATTTACAAGGGTTATGCCACTACTCTGCCAATTAATTCATAACATGAGGAGAAAAAAGCTAATGATTTGTTGAACATTTTCTTATGTACTAGGCACTTTATAAAATGCTTAATTTTAATCTTCATAAAGACCTTATGAAATAGATAAGCAAAAAAATAGGGAGATTCACTATTGTAATTCATATCAAGTAAATTTCCATGCTATTTTGAGTTGTAGTCTTTAAAAATGCTTTATTAAAATATGGTGTATGTATACCATGGAATACTACTCAACCGTAAAAAACAATGGTGATCTAGCACCTCTTGTATTATCCTGGATAGAGCTGGAGCCCATTCTACTAAGTGAAATATCACAAGCACCACATGTGCTAACCATCAAATTGGTATTAACTGATCAACACGTATGTGCACATATAGTTAGTAACATTCATCGGGTGTTGGGCAGGTGGGAGGGAGGAGGAGGGATGGGTATATTCGTACCTAATGGGTGCGGTGCTCACCATCTGGGGGATGGACAAGCTTGAAGCTTTGAGTTGGGTGGGGCAAAGGCAATATATGTAACCTAAACATTTGTACCCCAATAATATTATGAAATAAAAAAATAACAAAACAGTGCTTTAGTGATATTTCATTGCCAATGTGGTAGTGGTGACGAGGTGGAAATGAGGGGACTGAGTGTGAAGGTGGAAAAGAGAAAAGGTACTCAGAAGATAGGAATGGCAGTGTCAAGAAAATACCTAAAAAATAATGTGGCCTTCTCTATTAATACTCAAAAAGTGATATTGCCAACAGATATTATGTATTTCAGCATTGTCATGTACATTTTCTTCCAGAAAGACATCAGATACGTTTATGTAAAATATTTCTTTCTCCATTTTGGCACATATATGTGCCTCTGGGTGTGTGTGTGTGTGTGTGTGTGTGTGTGTGTGTGTGTAAGCAAAAAGTAAAAAACTCTGCAAGGTTTTCACTCTTCTAGTTAGAAGTTGAGTGAGAGATGATTCTAGTATTGATGGAAAATCAAAATGTCTATCAACTTTTAAATCAAAATCCAAATATGAAATTTGGCCTTATATACCAAAACTTCAATAATTTGCATGATCTTTTAGACAGCAATTAAATTTCCCAAATTCTAAAATAAAGAAATGATACCAAATTTAAAGTTTTATTTGTAAAATTATTTAGTTTATCTTTATATAGAACAGTAAAACCCTGGAAAAAGACTAAATGCTCACAATAGAAGAATGTTAATAAAATATTCCATATATATACTTTATATACACATATATTGCATATATGATAATGTATATGTGAAAATTATACATATAAAATGCTTTAGAATCTTAACAAATTCATATAGTATAATGTTAAATGAAAAGCACAGAATCCAATATTAGATAAAAATGGAGATAGTCTTAATTATATAAAACAAAAAACATAAAGTAAGGGACCTACACCAACATCTTTGAGTGGTTATCACTGAGTAATGTGATTATATTTGTTCCCATCCCCCATATTTTTAATTTTGCTTACTTATTTTTTGTATGTTCTACAATGAGTTATTACTTTTAGTTTTTAAAAAATAGTGCATTTAAAATGATAAAAAAAAAAGTATCTTTCTATCCTGTATGCATTTTACAA